>NC_089219.1:75406716-75739902 GCF_963924675.1 Phocoena phocoena | reverse complement strand
GCTGAAACTGTGTTCATCAGAGCATCTGAAACTAGCAGTGAGTAGTGTTCTTGATCCTATCATAACAATACTAAAAACTATCAGAATTCACTCTAGTATTTAGCGATGCATGTTTACCACAAACTTTGACAGATACAAACTATATTTCCAAGAATTTGCTGGAAGCCTACAGCATTCTGGCAACTGAAAGTATTTATCTTAATATGATTAAGGATGTTCATACCAGAAGTAAACCAAAGAAACATATTTTTGTGGAACTTACGTGGTTCAGAAGTAAAATAAGATGAAAGTTGGAGAATTATGTTTTGTTTTCCCATTTCAGACTAGGTGAAATATCATACCTTAAAAATCTAAATTTTAAATAATAGGAATACAAGGTTAATGATTTAAACAATTGTCTGTTTTCTTTCTAACGTTTACTTTGTTTTTAGGGACAGTTAGGATTGATGGGACCTTCTGGAGAACCAGGAATTCCAGGATATAGGGTAAGCATTTCTAATTGGAAATAAGAAGTGTATATTTTTATAAAAACATTCCATGAAGATGTCATCCCAAATATACAAACTCGATGAAATTTCCTGATAAACCTTTCTAACATATTTGGGTCTCATGCCCCTGTAGAGTGAATCCTGTTCTTCTTTCAGAATAGTGCAATATCTAATAGTGTGGCCATAATGGTATTAGGTAGAGCACATACAAATGATATGGAGACTGTCTACTTACTTGTCCTTCTGGTAGGGCCATGAAGGTCAACCAGGACTTTCTGGGTTGCCAGGACCTAAAGGAGAAAAGGTGTGTATGAATATATTGACTTATTTATCATAAAATTAAATACTGAATTCATGTGTTCTTTCTGAAAGTATGTATGGAAACATTTTCAAAGAATAAAAAAAGCACTTTAAACTTGGGAAGTATTATAAATTCTGGAAGAAAAATAAATATCAAGGGGCAAAAACTTAAACAAATTATTAAAAAGTCTTTGATAGGTTGTTTCAAGATTGAGGTGAAATGATATATGTTATAGTACTTAGCAATCTGTAAAAGTTTGTAAAACTAATATTAATTGCTGAAAGCGATTGTGAGACTATAGATTAAATGACTAACTATATACATTTATAGTAAAATTTTTTATGAATTAAGAATAACTGCAGCAGTACTCTTCTTGGTTTGTAGTATCATTGGAAAACAGACACTTTGAGAAAATTAGTAAAGTGCTTTTTATGTAATTAAAGCAGAATGACACTTCCAAAGAGAACCATGTATGAATTACAACCATGTATAAATTATCATGTGCTAAGTTTTGTAGATAAAAGTTTTTCATTTAAAAAAGATAAAACCAGATTGCATATTTTATAACATATTAGGAAATAATAGGCTTCGTATTTCAAAGTTTATTTTATTAATTTAGTTTTGTTTATAAATCATCTTCATCATAGGGTTATCCAGGAGAAGATAACACAGTCCTAGGACCACCTGGGCCTCGAGGTGAACCAGTAGGTTTTTCCTAAAATTATTTTGATGTTTTAAGATAAAACACAGTTACTACAATAGATTCACAACACCAATTACATCTTTTCAAGGAGTTTTATTTAGTTACTTTTATAACATGGTTTTATACAAGAGCACTATTTGCAGTAATCTGCAATTTTATAATCTAAATATATAATCAATTTTATTATCTAAATATAAAAACTGTTTATATTCAGGTCAAGATCCTTAGCATAGTATAGAAGTTTAAAACAGTAACTTTCCAAATCTAATTTGTGGCATTAAATGCATGATAACAACTTTTTTACAGAGATTATCAAAAAATCACATACTCTAGACATTTAGGGCAGATACTTCTTTATACATCAAATTCAGATTTATTTCTAACGGATTTTTAAAAATCTGATCTGTATCCTTTCCTATAGTAGTTTACACACAGTTACCAAATGATTTCAAAACTCATCTAACCAGTTATTAGAGCCACTGTTCTTTAAAGATTATCAGTCTATAGTCTTCTAATAAACATTGTAAAGACTAGCTGTAACCATGATATTTTTAAAGTAGCTATTTTGTCTTTGATTATCTGAATAACTGTCTCTGTTCATGTTTGATTAAAACAGTCTTAAAGTCTATATGTAAATTAAATGGGTAAAACAAAAATGCCTAGTTCACAGAAATAAATATAATTGGTTAAATTTTCCATACTTCACATGATATAATATAGGATAAAAGAATCCTAAAACAGAAGAATCAAAATATATAGTCGCTCCTGATATTTTGATCTGACTCTTTGGAGATGGTTGAAAGGTATACTTTGTTTTAGAAACAGGAAAGATTCTAGAGTTTTTCTCATAAAATCAAGCCAACTCATATAGAGGCAAACTCATCTAATAAGAATATATAAAATTCTTTATCAGAAACGATCAACAAAATGAAAAGACACCTTCTGAATAAAGAAAATACTTTCAAATAATATAACCAATAAGGGGCTAATATCCAAAATATATAAGCATTTCATTACAACTCAACAGCAAAAAAACAAACAACCCAATTAAAAAATGAGCAGAAGACCTAAATAGACATTTTTCCAAAGAAGACATACAGATGGCCAACAGGCACATGAAATGTTGCTCAACATCACTAATCATCAGGGAAATGCAAATCAAAACCACAATGAGATATCACCTCACACCTGTCAGAATGGCTATCATCAAAAAGACCACAAATTACAAATGTTGGTGAGGATGTGGAGAAAAGGGAACCTTGTGCACTGTTGGTGGGAATGTAAATTGGTGCAGCCACTGTGCAAACAGTATGGAGGTTTCTCAAAAAACTAGAAATAGCACTACCATATGAGCCAGCAATTCCATTCCTGGGTATATATCCAGAAAAAAAATAGAAACTCTAATCAGAAAAGATATGTGCACCCCAATGTCCATTGCAGCAATGTTTACAATTACCAAGATAATGAAAGCAACCTAAGTGTCCATCAACAGATGAACTGATAAAGAAGATGTAGCATGTGTGTGTGTATATATATATAGTGTATCTGTGTATATATGTAGTATGTGGAGATTATTGTGCTAAGTGAAATAAATCAGACAGAGAAAGACAAATGCTGTATGACATCACTTATATGTGGAATCTAAAAATGAAACAAAATAGTGAATAGAATACAACAAAAAAGAAGCAGACTCACAGATATAAAGAGCAAACTAGGGGTTACCAGTGGGGAGGGAGAAGTGGGGAGAGGCAAGATAGGTTTAGGGGATTAAAAGGTACAAGCTGCCATGTATAAAATAAATAAGCTACAAGGATATATTGTATGACACAGGGAATATAGCCAACATTTTATAATTACTATAAATGGAATATAACCTTTAAAAATTGTGAATCACTATGTTGTACACCTGAAACTTACATAATATTGTATATCAAGTATACCTCAGTTGAAGAAAAAGAATTCCAAGTTACCCCAAAACTTATGTAAATTTAGGAAATAAATCATTAAGAGATGGAATGATACTTTTTAAATTCTTTATCAAATGTATTCTAGTCTCTCTAAACCTCTGAGAGACAAAAATATGGAAATTGTGCAGAAATGTACAATGGAATATTAACTCAGCCATAAAACAGAATGAAATAATGCCATTTGCAGCAACATGAATGGACCTAGAGATTGTCATACTGAGTGAAGTAATTCAGATAAAGACAAATATATGATATCACTTATATGTGGAATCTAAAAAAAATGATACAAATGAACTTATTTACAAAACAGAAATAGAGTCACAGATGTAGAAAACAAACTTATGATTACCAGGGGGGAAAGCAGGGGGAGGGGGGCAGATAAACTGGGAGACTGAGATTGACATGTACACACCACTGTATATAAAACAGATATAACTAATAAGGACTGTACAGCACAGGGAACTTTTCTCAATACTCTGTAATGACCTATATGAGAAAAGAATCTAAAAAAGAGTGGATATATGTATATGTATAACTGAGTCACTTTGCTGTACAGCAGAAATTAACACAACATTGTAAATCAACTATACTCCAGTAAAATTTTTTTTTTTTAAGTAAATGGTAAAATGTGGGCAAGTGAAGCATAGTAGTGCTTGTTTTCCCCAGATTCCGGTATTCCAGGGTCAAAGAATGTCACTGAAATATAATAAATGTATTAAAAGTCTAGTATAACGATGGTCATTTTATCTAGTAGGTGTGAAAATTAATCCAAGAATATTCTAAATAATTAAAGCAGAGTCAGAGATTATTGTCTTTACATTATGTCTAATATCTTTATCCACACAGGAGTAAGTTAAAATTTATCCATTAATGGTCCATAATAAATTTTAGGGTTTTGCTAATAATTTCAATTTAAGTTTCTTTTCAAACAGTAGGTCCTAATATGTGATAATTGATTTTTCAAGCACATTTTAGAGTAGATAATTTGAACATCTTATCATATCAAAGATTTTATATTAGGAATGTTTAGAAAAAGTTAAAAGTAGAAGTTTATTAGTTTCTGCCTTAAGGATTAAAATGAATAAATGTAATTTCTTTTAGGTTAATTTATATCTTAATAATTAGAATTTCACAGAGTAAAGAATAAATAATATAATTTCTAATGAAGAATGGTAAAGTAAGATTAGCTATTAGATACTTTGTAAAAGATGATTAAAGATAATATTTTCTAATTAATGGAGTTAATTAAGTGACTGGTCCTGCTTAAATTTTTTTCAATCATTTTAACATTAAGTAAAAATGCAAGTTACTTTGATATCTTATATAACATACTTTACTCATCTGAAAATTCACATTGTTTGGACTTCATTTTTTCAATATTTTTTCTAGCAGAATCATTATGAGATTCTCTTTAAATAATTCAGTGCTTATGAAGTTCTTGGTGTCACTAAAATCCAATCCTTTGAAATTATGTAGTGGAACTAAACAAACTGTTGTACATTTGGTTTCATATTTTTAGGGAAAAATATTCCACATTAACTGTATCATCTGCATTCACAAGTACTTAGACCCATTGATTGTTTTTGCCTGTGGTCTCTGTAGGGCCCAATGGGGGAACAAGGAGAGAGAGGAGAGCCTGGAGCAGAGGGATATAAGGTAATTACTGTAAATTTCACACCTTGCTTCTAAATTTGAATAGGGTTCTCTGTGGTTCTGCTCAGTTGCAAATGAAAATAAGCATCATTGAGATAATTAGTAATGTCTTATGTTTTGGATCCCAGAAGAAGCTCTTTGTATTTTCTGTTCCTTCTTTCTAAAATTACCATCATCTCCTTCCACTGCTGCTTCTTCTCATCATTCAGCTCTCAACCGAAATGTTACTTTCTGAGAGGCCCTCTCTAACTGTCCTTTCTGTCTGTCACTTTATATCTCATTACATTTAATGCTATCTTACCACCTTTTTATACACTTGGGGTTTTTTTATCATCTATATTCCCCCAACAAAATATAAGATCCATGAGAATAAGACTCTTGTCTTTTTCATCATTATATCCCCAGTTTCTAGAACACAGAGTTCCTGGTATATAATAGAAATTCATTAAAAGAGTTGTCAAATGGATGGATAAATGCCATTATATTCTTATGTCAATTCTTATCCTCTTCGATTCTTAGAAGGATTTTAAGAGACCAGCTTTATCAGCTCAAATTATATTAGGCTATGTATAGAATTTATTCAGTGTCATTATTTATTAGCATATTTGTGTTGAGCATGTTCTGTATTCCTGCCCTATATCTCGTCCCTTTCTGTTTATAATGTCATATGCTAAACAAAATGGTCATTTGCTAACTCTCTCCCTATAGTTCTTGTCTTATTCCTTCGCTCACAACATTCTCTGCCTGCTCAAAAAATTATGTAATCTTTACTTACATAAATCCTGTCTGTCCTTTATAATCTAATTCAAACTCCCTTTTCCCCTGTCTACACTAACAGCAATCTTTCCCTCTTCTGTAGTCCTATAGTATTTATTGTTGATGGAAGTCGTTCGGTACAAATATTTTACAATCTTCTGCTACTATAGTTTTTGCTAATTATTTTTAATGTGAAGCTATCTTAGATTCTCAATTTGAATATGACTTTTTAAAAATTAATTAATTAATTTACTTTATTTTTGGCTGCATTGGGTCTTCGTTGCTGTGTGCGGGCTTTCTCTAGTTGCAGCGAGCGGGGGCTACTCTTCATTGCGGTGCACGGGCTTCTCGTTGCCATGGCTTCTCGTGTTGCAGAGCAGGGGCTCTAGGCGCTCAGGCTCAGTAGTTGTGGCTCCCGGGCTCTAGAGTGCAGGCTCAGTAGTTGTGGCACATGGGCTTAGTTGCTCCACAGCATGTGGGACCTTCCCGAACCAGGGCTCGAACCCGTGTCCCCTGCATTTGCAGGCAGATTCTAAACCACTGTGCCACCAGGCAAGTCCTGAATATGACTTCTTTCCTTCTTGTACAGTGTCTTGTTTTGAGCCCTGTACATAATAGTATATAATATGTATGTAAACATAATTCATTTTTAACAATGAATTGATGGGTTATTTGATCCAACATATACCTTTCTATGTAAAATTTCTGTGATCATGTCTGCAATGAAGACTTAGATTGCCAGATTGAAGGGACAAGCTGGTAGGTAGATAATTATCATTAATACACTGATTTATCTCAGGCTTGAAATCTGAAAAATCAACTTTCACTTCCCAAAACTCTCTTTGAAACAAATGTTGAAGGTGGTTCTAAATGTTTGTGAAATTCTGGGTATGGCCATCTTATATTTTTTTCTATTTTCAGAGGAACATTTTTTAGAAGATTTTATATGTTCTGTCTCCAATTTACATAACATTTGTATCTACAATGTTTCCTAATGCAAGGAATCCAAATAGATTTACTTGAAATTAGCTTTTCTTGGGGTTGAGAAACCAACCCACTGCTTCCAGCATAATTTGAGAAGTTTCTTAAACTTCTTTAACTTTTTCTGTGCATAACTTCTCCACACAGTCTCAGGAAAATCAGGTTCTAATAATACCTTCTTTTGGCCTCTACCAACTACAGTCAGTAGCTACATCAGCGAATCTATTGGCAAACAAACAATTAACTATTCTATTGGGAGAAGAAAAGAATCTCTTCACCTGGCTAGGAAAAGAAACATCCTGCCCCCATTTTTCTAGATAGTCATACATTCTTCAGAAATCCTTCATCAGAGGAAAACTTTTCCCTAGGCTCGTTATGGAATCTGTTTTTCCTTCTTCATTCCATAAATAGTCCTGATTAAGTCTTCAATTGTGGATGTTTCATGAGCTAGTGTGAGCCACGTTTTCCTTTCTGTCTTATTCCATCCTGTTCCTTAGGCTTTAGGAGTCATTCTATCATTTGTTGATAGATCTATTTTAAAAAGCCATTTAGTGCCAGACAATCACAGTAACTTTAGTGCTTAGACATCTCAAAGTCACGAAATACCTACACTTGTCCCCTTCCATGTTTTTCCAAGCACAAGTTTGATTCATACAGGGGAACCATGCTTTATTTAGAGTTAGATTATTCTGTTGTAGCTTTAGGTGATATTGTTAAATGTTTGCTTTTCTATATGGGCATTGTAGACACTATCATTTCACTCTAGTAAACTGATGGTCAGAATTATTGTCAATCTTTTTTTAATTGTGCTAAAATGCACATAACATAAAATTTACCATTTTAACCATTTTAAATTGTACAATTCAGAGACACTTAGTGTTGTATATTGGCAATATTGTACAACCATCACACACTGCCTAATTCCAGAACATTTTCATCACCCTGAAGAGGAAGCCCCATGCCCATTAAAGTTACTTTCCTTCTCCCAACCTCTGACAACCACTACTCTTCTTTCTATCTCTATTGATTTACCTATTCTGTATATTTCATATAAATGGAATCATACAATGTATAACCTTTTGTGTCTGGCTTCTTTCACTTTACATAATGTTTTGAAGGTTCATCTATGTTGTAGAATGTATCAATTCTTCATTCCTTTTTATGGTTGAATAATCACCAAGCTTTTAAAAACACTTTCATGTTCACAAATATTCTTACCGTTGTGGTGAAACTCTTGTGGTGAATGATTATCCTCTTGGAGAAAAAAGAAATGGAATGGGTAATGAAAATTTTGTTCCCATTTGGCTATGAACAATTGAAAGACATTTTGTAATCCTTCCCACCATCCTTTGTTCTTTTTTCCTCTTGAAGAAAGTGAAAATCACAGAAGTCAAGTGTCTTGCTCATTATCATCAGTAAATCATTATTAGGCATCATTGTATATGACACATTTTATGTGTTACATATAATTAAATCTCTGGTCCCTTCAGCATATATTTTAGTATCTGCTATGGATTGGGAGCTATGAATGTAACATGGGGCACCCAAGACACAGTCCCTGACTCCGTGGACATCACATACACAAGATAAGAATATTTAATCAGTACAAAAGCAGATATAGTGAAATCGCTGTCATCCAGAAAACTATACATCACATAGGTCAAGATAAATTCACTTGAGGCTTGAGAGAGAGTCAGAGGACATGGTATGAATAAGAATACTATAATGTCAACATTCACTTTTTAAAGATATGAGCAGAAACACATAGATTAAGTCAGGCTAAACTAATGTGAGCCAACCCTAGAAATACACTGAATAAATTATGTACTGTCTTAAACTCCTTTTTACTTTGGTTTGGCAAAGGTCATAGAATTTTTTGCATACAATAAAATAACAACTAAATCCTCACTTGGCCTTCATTCCTTAGCATCAGACATACATATCCAAATAGCTATTGGACATCATCACAGAAAACACAGCATGTCCCAAACCATAGTATTATCATCCTGTCCAAATGTGATCCTCCTCTTTTTGTCCTTAGTTCAGTGAATAGTACCACCAGACATCCAGATGTCTAGTAAATGAATCTTCCCTCTTTCTATCTCCCTCTGTCTCTCTTGCTTTCTCTTTCCTCCCTCCTCTCCCTCCTCTTTCTCTCCTTTCTCTATCCTCTCATTTCTCAACTTCAATTGGCCACTTCATTTGACCTCTTAAATACCTCTGGAGTCTATCCACTTTGCCCTACTTTAGTTTAGGCTTTCATCATTTTTTGCCTGAATTAGTTTAGTAGCTTACTAACTAGACTCCCTATCCTCAGTCATAGCCCTCTCAAATCCATTCTCCACTTAACATGTTGTGTTAGATCAACCTCCATTTATTCTCCTATGCTGTTTCCTCTGCAGAACGCCTTCCTTTTACTTTACTGCCTGGAACACTCATCCTTTAAAATTCAGCTTATTATCACTTCCCATATAAAATCCTCTCCAAGCTCCCCTTGGCCATCCAACTCATCTCACCACTAATATCATCAGGAAAAATCAGTCACTTCCTGTAATCTTGCCCATGTAGCTTTATAATAATATTAGAAAAGACCTAATATTTATAATTTTTACCACTGCAGAAAAACAGTCTGTCAATTTTTATTGGGGTGGAAAGGACCAAAGGAATTATAGTGAAGCTCCTAGAAAACAGGTTTGGTTTTCGTAAGATTTGTATCCAAACATCACAAAGCCAAGAGAGGCAGTTGACTATTCTATGATCATTCTAAAAAAGTCTCTGTAAAACTACAGATAGAGTGGTGGCAAAACCATAATAGGCCATGATGGTTTTAAGTTTTGTAGTTTACTCAGTATACTTACTCTCACTTCACTTTGTAACCCCAGCTTTTCACCAGTTGCTTCTCTCCTGAGAGGGGTTAATAAGTGACCTACAATAATCATATTTACTTGAACAAAGCTCCCTCTTGATTGACCTGATTCTGTTACTTTTGCTGACTCTGTTGGTAAAGGTCATGTGTAGTAATCATCTTCTCTTTAGTTATGGCTGTGTGCTATATAGAAAGCTTTCCAAAATAACCTTTCTGTCTTGCAACTGTTCTCCCCTTAAACAGGATTCATTTACTTTATCAGGAATTTGAATCTTAAAACCATGACCATTTGCCTCACAGAATGCAAACAAAGAAGGCTTCAACTGATCTTTCTGTGAGAATAAATATTATTAGCCTTAAGTATGTAATCCCTTCTTCTCCTAGCCCAGAAAAAGGAGATGAGCCTAATAACTGTCCTTCCTATGGCATTCTTTCTGTAATACACAGAAAGAAAGGAATCTGAAGTGAAGAGGACAGTAGGGAAGGGGATAAAAGAAATTACGTGTGGAATTCTTCCTACCTAACTCTCACCTGACATGCCCCTAGTATTACATGTGGAATTCTTCCTACATAACTCTCACCTGACATGCCCCTAGTATTACGTGTGGAATTCTTCCTACATAACTCTCACCTGACATGCCCCTAGTTTGTTGCTAGTTTCTGTTTACACACTTGAAAGGTGTAAAAATGTGGTAGGCCAGCATTCCTTCCTAGGAGAACTGGGGTGATGACAGATCGCCGAAGTCAGAATCACTTGATGTCTTGGCATATGCAGTAACGACTACCAGTCTTAAGCCCAGTAAATCTACTATCTAAATGGCTGTGACCTTAGTTTGTAAAAATGGAGACCATAGTACACTGGAAAAGGGTTGATAAAAGACATTTGTTCTCAAACTCTTTATTCATTCGTTATTTGCTCTATTAGTTTCCTGAGGCTGCCATAACAAATTACCATAGACCAGGTGGCTTAAAACAACAGAAATTTATTCTCTCACGGTTGTGGAGGCCAGAAATCCAAAAGCAAGATTCAGCAGGGTTGTGCTCCCACCGTAGGCTCTAGGGAAGAATCCTTTCTTGCTTCTTCCAGTTTCTAGTGGCTAACAACTTCCCTTGTGGCTACATCACTCCTTTAGGGCCCACATGGATAATCCAAGATAATCTCCTTCTAAGACCCTTAATTTAATGATATTTGCAAAGACCCTTTTCTCCAAATAAGATCACATTCACAGTTTCTGAGGATTAGGGCATAGACATCTTTTGATGGGCCACCATTCAACCTATATGGGAAAAAAAAAACAACTCTACACTCTTTCTCAGTCATCATTATATCCAGTGGCTATTATGTTCTATACTCTTTCCAAGAGAGACGCATAATCTCTATAATATTTAAATTGAATTCTGCAACATTTTGCTACCACTTTAAGTGATACTACTCTATTCTCTAAGTCACATGTCTTTATTTATTCTAATAATATAACCTTTTTTATTCATAGGGTCACATGGGTATACCAGGACCAAGAGGTGCCACTGGACAACAAGGGCCCCCAGTATGTTTTGAAAGCATTCTTTGTAATTCTGGCATTTAAAAACATTAATGTTAACATATCTTATTTGGTGTCTGCTTTATATGTGATTTCTGTTTTGGCTCCTATTAAAGGGTGAGCCAGGTGACCGGGGTGAACAAGGACTAAAAGGAGAGAGAGGATCTGAAGTAAGTTGAAATCATTTAAGACAATTTGTAACTTATTGCTGGCTTGAGAAAACAGGGGCACAAGGAGTTGCTGTTCATTGTAACTTGAATGATCATTTATTCTTTCAGAGCAAGAATCACCACAGGCCTCTAAACAGGGTGTTTGTCAATAATTGTGCTAAAACATCATTATTGATTAATTCGTGTGTTTCGACTGCCATCCAAAGTTCCCTTCACCAGCAGACTACTCTGGCTTTGAGAAAATTGCCTAGAGTTGTCCCAGACTAATTGTCCTTCCTTAGGGTTTCAGGCAGAAATATCAACTAGCCTTAAAACCAGCACTGCAGAGCAAAATTTTAGCAGTCATACCTATTTAGTTGCTGTAGTAAGGTAGGGGTAGAAATAGTTTAACTATATGACACAGACTCACAATTGGTTTAAAAGATTTGTTTTCCATAACACAAGTCAATTATTTGTTATCAGGCGAACTAAAAATCTGTTGAGTTATTGAATTTAGCCACCTCTTTCCCTATATACCAATAAACGTTGCCTCAATCTTATGTAACAACTGGATTTGTAATTTGTACCATCACTTCATTGCTGCCCTACTTTTCATGGCATTCTGACTTTACCTTCTACTGATTTAAAATTAAATTCTTTAGAAAATGTACTGTATTTTAATAACAAATTAGGTGAGGATTGATAAAAAGTAATGAATTTGAGACCATGTTTCTCCTAATTTGTTAAGCGGCCTTCACCCACACTTGTGTTTCCCATTTGTGGGAGTTAGTAATAAAATTGAGTTGAGTCGGATATTACATAGGTTTTCATTCACACAAAAGCCATTTTAAATAGTCTTGGCAACTACCTAGTAACTTACTGTCAGGCTCCTTAATAAATAAGGACTAATAAATAATAAATAAAAATATCCCATTGGGACTTACCTGGTGGCACAGTGGTTAAAAATCCACCTGCCAATGCAGGGGACAGGGGTTCGAGTCCTGTTCCGGGAGCAACTAAGCCTGTGAGCCACAACTACTGAGCCCGTGTGCCACAACTACTGAAGCCCGTGTGCCCTAGACCCTGTGCTCCACAAGAGAAGCCACCGCAGTGAGAAGCCCGCACACTGCTACGAAGAGTAACCCCCGCTCTCCACAACTAGAGAAAGCCTGTGCACAGCAACAAAGACCCAATGCAGCCAAAAATAAATACATAAATTTATTAAAAAAAAAAAAATCCCATTGAAGGCAAGCCTTAATTTTAAAAAGAAATTCAAAGAAAGAATACAGTTGTCTCATTCGCTTAGAATTTTTAATACCCAAATTGGAAAAAGTAGTGGAAAAAACCATGAACCTAGAACACTACTACTACTTTCATGTGACTTCCTTATACTTGCATTAAGTGCCTAAGGATGCAAATGCTCTCCCGAGGTTTGATCCTAAAATTTCTAATCCTTTACAATTAGTACTTTCATATTCTCAATGTTTTCTTTTTCCTTTTTTGATGTATCTCAGGAAGAAGAGATTTTTTTTATGTTTCTTAGTATTTGTTAAAATTATGCCAATGAAAATAAAATATTCTTACTAGACAACTGCAGCTCCAGCCTATATGGTCAGCTCTCCCTGGGTATTGGAGCTGAAAGGTCTTGAGGAGCCATGGTTTAAATTCTGTAAAATCCACGAGAATTAGTTCTTTTCCCACTTTGGGCAATGCTGGTATACAGTCCGAGGTTACATTAAAAAGCCTCTTTGAATTTCAGATAGTAATGATTGCTACAAGAAAAATCACTGACTATGTGTTACTCACCAGGGACACTTTGAATGGCCAGGTGGATCCTACGGAATTGCCCTCATCTTGTTTTTGCAAAGCTTTAAATTTGCTTTTTAGATTTGGAAATGCCCTTTAAAATCATTTGGACAACCCTCTCATTTCTCAGACGAAGAAATTTAGTTCCCAGAGGGATTATGGGTTACCTAAGATCACAGAACTAGTTAGCAACAGAACCAACACTAGAAACTTTATTTCCTGACTCCCATTATACAAAAGCCTTCTATTACTTTGAAGTCTTTTATAAATTAAGTTAAATATTAATTTTACTTAACCAGCTAATTCATTAATTGGTCTCTCAGACATGAAACTACGGAAACTCTAAAGAAAAAGTTGGAGCAAGTCAAGTTAAAACCAATTGCAAACCACTACATTTTTTTAGAGACTTTTATAATGCAAATGTAGTGAACTGTCCCATAATGGCTTTCAAATACAGAGACTCAAGCCAAAATCTTACTTTCCTCCCAAAGCAAAATTCCAGATTTTAGTGAATTTAAATTTCTTGGTTAAAAAAAAAAAAAGACTTAACTCTCTAAATCTGTGTTTGTACTTTAAAGCTACCCTCTCTAACAAAGTTAGAACTAACAAAGTATTGTGATGACTGTCCTTCAGCTTCATTTGAATAAAAAACAAATGAGTGTTTGGACTATAATGGCATTTAAAATTTTCTGTTATCTAAAGAATTAGATTACCTTCTCTTGTAGTCTATGAAGTGGTACAATCCCAATGAATGGAATTCGTTGTTTTAAATGGATCTGATTTCAAGTGGGCTGTTCTATTTTTCAAAGCTAGCCAGACAAAAGAGAAAGCACAATTTTACATATACTCTAAAGAATAAATATGAAATTCATTTGCCTTTCCTATTATGAGAACAGGAAGTCTGTTGACTTATGAGGTACTTATATTTACATAAAATAATATGAGTAAGTTAATTTTGAAAATAGCATAGAATGCTTCTAGCTTTATTATATTTGAACTCTGGGCATTGGTGGAAGAGTGATTTTTTTTTTCCTTTTTATGATACCAACTCAATTAATCATCTACAAACACCTTAGATGACAACATACTTTATTTGTCTTTGGCCCAATCTTTAATTTCCTACTGAACAGACCATCTCTGTGTAGGATTAATATTGAGTAATGTTTGGCTCTTAATTTAGTTACAACACTACCCAGCAATTCCAACTGCAAGATTTTTTTTAATGCACAAATTCAAAAAAATACCAATCTTCTACACTTTGTTGATCTTTATGTATTTTAAACCTCCATTGCAAGTCTGTCGTTTCTCTAACTAGCCTACTTCCTTTTAGTTATGGTCACAATAATTGTCATAAGGAAATCTTTCCTGAATTGACATCTAAAAACAGCAGAGACTATTTTGTTATTTACTCTATGCTTTTTGTATTTAATAAGGAGATTTTGTCACAATTGTACCATTACAAGTAGCAAAATATACATTAAAAATAATTTTCATAGTCATAATTTTCCTTTAGTGTTATTCTGTTGGAAGCTGCTTCCTGATGCCCATCCGAGTATTAATTACATTCTAGTTTTCACAATGATAGACCCATGTATCTAGGTTTTAGAGCAGTATTTAACTGTTCTGAAATAATCCCAACATAATGGTCACCCTAAAATGTAACTGATTTGTGATATGAGACTCTTTTTGTTTTTATTTTGTATTTGAATGTTTGGAATAAAACATGCACATACGTGTATAGCATATCTGAACCTTAAGCCATAAACTCAAGTATACAAAAAGTATAATTTTGTTTATGTTCTTTGTAATGGAACTTAACTTCTGTCCTGTGTACCCATCCTGCCTGGTGGTAGAAACCTAATTGATGGAAATCTAGTCAATTGATTGCCTTTAACTCCGTCCACTCAAATATCCTGCATTTGATTTAGAGTTTTTCCCATTTATCCTCTTTTCAAGTCTGCTGTTACATTCTGGGTGGCAATGTTAGGGAAGGGGAATAGGAAGTGAGATTGATCTTTAGCCATCATCTGTTCATACTAGCCTCCACTGAAATGTACATCATCCCTTTTGGCCCCCATCTGCCATCATCCCACCATGTTGGCATCTACCTTGGCCCTCCAGACAAAAGTTCTTTGATCCCTATTGGCTTGTACAGCTATTTTCTCAACTCAGATGCAAGATCTCCTTAGATAAGACTCTAAGGGCCATATGCTTCTGTTCTTGGCCACATGGAAATAACATTCTACTGCTCCCCATACCATGCTGGGTGCTTGAGGGACTCAGACTTCCTCAGGTCCCCTGGCCTAGACATCTCATGCAGAAATTTCAACTCTATTGCGGCACTCAGTGCAACTTAGCGTTCATCTCAGTGAGGGCTTTAGTCTCTCTAGCCATCATCTCTGTGCCCAAATCCACATACTTATCTGCAGATATTATTGTTTTGTTTTGTTTTGTTTAAGTTTTATTCAAATACAGTTGCTTTAAAATGTTGTGTTAGTTTCTTGCTGTACCACAAAGTGAATCAGGCATACGTATAAATATATCCACTCTTTTTTAGACTCACTTCCCATTTAGGTCACCACAGAGCATTGAGTAGAGTTCCCTGTGCTATACAGTAGGTTCTCATTAGTTATCTATTTTATACATAGTAGTGTATATAAGTCAGTCCCAACCTCCCAATTCATCCCAACCCCCCTCCTTCCGCCCTTGGTAACCGTAAGTTTGTTTTCTACATCTGTGACTCTATTTCTGCTTTGCAGATAAGCTCATCTCTACCATTTTTCTAGACTCCACATATAAGCAATATTATATGATACTTGTTTTTCTCTTTCTGACTTACTTCACTCTGTATGACAGTCTCTAGGTCCATCCATGTCTCTGCAGATGTCACTATTTTGTTCCTTTTTATGGCGGAGTAATATTCCATTGTATATATGTACCGTTTCTTCTTTATACATTCCTCTGTTGATGGACATTTAGGTTGCTACCATGTCCTGGCTATTGTAACTAGTGCTGCAATGAACATCATGGTGCATGCATCCTTTTGAATTACGGTTTTCTCCAGATATATGCCTAGGAGTGGGATTGCTGGGTCATATGGTAGCTCTATTTTTAGTTTTTTAAGGAACCTCCAAACTGTTCTCCATAGTGGCTGTACCAAGTTACATTCCCACCAACAGTGTAGGAGCGTCCCCTTTTTTCCACACCCTCTCCAGAATTTATTGTTTGTAGAATTTTTGATGATGGCCATTCTGACTAGTATGAGGTTATACCTCATTGTAGTTTTGGTTTGCATTTCTCTAATAATTAGTGATGTTGAGCATCTTTTCATGTGTTTGTTAGCCATTTGTATGTCTTCTTTGGAGGAATGTCTGTTTAGGCCTTCCACCCATTTTTTGATTGGGTTGTTTGTTTTTTTAATATTGAGCTGCATGAGCTGCTTATATATTTCGGAGATTAATCCCTTGTCAGTTGCTTTGTTTGCAAATATTTTCTCCCATTCTGAGGGTTGTCTTTTCATTTTATTTATGGTTTCCTTTGCTGTACAAAAGGTTTTAAGTTTAATTAGGTCCCATTTGTTTATTTTTGTTTTCTTTTTCATTACTTTAGGCAGTGGATTGCAAAAGATCTTGCTGTGATATATGTCACAGTGTTCTGTCTATATTTTCCTCTAAGAGTTTTATAGTATCTGGCCTTACATTTAGGTCTTTAATCCATTTTGGGTTTATCTTGTGTATGGTGTTAGGGAATGTTCTAATTTCATTCTTTTACATGTGGCTGTCCAATTTTCTCAGCACCACTTATTGAACAGACTGTCTTTTCTCCATTGTATATTCTTGCCTCCTTTGTCATAGATTAGGTAGCCATAGGTGCTTGGGTTTATCTCTGGACTTTCTATCCTGTTCCATTGATCTATATTTCTGTTTTTGTGCCAGTGCCATACTGTTTTGATTACTGTAGCTTTGTAGTATAGTCCGAAGTCAGGGAGTCTGATTCCTCCAGCTCTGTTCTTCTTTCTCAAGATGGCTTTCATTATTCGGGGTCTTTTGTGTTTCCATACAAAGTGTAAAAATTTTTGTTCTAGTTCTGTGAAAAATGCCATTGGTAATTTGATAGGGATTTCATTGAATCTGTAGATTATTTTGGGTGTATAGTCATTTTCACAGTATCGATTCTTGCAATCCAAGAACATGGTATATCTCTCCATCTGTTTGTGTCATCTTTGATTTTTTTCATCAGTATCATATACTTTTCTCAGTACAGGTCTTTTGCCTCCTTAGGTAGGTTTATCCCTAGGTATTTTATTCTTTTTGATGTGATGGTAAATGGGATTATTTCCTTAGTCTCTCTTTCTGATCTTTCATTGTTAGTGTATAGGAATGCAAGAGATTTCTGTGTATTAATTTTGTATCCTCTGCAGGTATTACTGTTTCTACCCACCCCAGGACTTGACGGCAGATTGGTGTCAAGATCTCTTCTCATAGATACCCATCAGTGTCTTAACAGTTTTCCTTCTCTTTTTACCTTTATCCAACTTGAAGGTTTTTTATATCCCCTTAGGTAGGAAAAACTTTCTCTTACATTATTATAATTCTTCTAAATATGTTCTTTATGATATAAATTTTATGACTTGAATCCTTTATTACCTTGTTTTTTTATGTTCAATGATAGACTTTTAATATTTAAAAATCAGGCTTTTGTATTTAAAAATATATTCTTTTCAAACTATTCCCCCACCGTGCGTTTCAGAGGACTGTTTTGAAATTCTTAAGCTAAAAAAGTCTATTTTGAAAGTCAAAAGTTTAGAACAAATCTATTGCTTTATATAAAAAGAAATACTGTGAAGGAAAACACACGCCAGTTAACATATTTGAATATTATCACAATTCATGTACTGTTTAATTAGTGCTATTCAAGACAACTGAAATCAGAATTGTTTTCAATATTTAAAACAGTCTTTATTTTTCTATTTTACTTCTTTATTGTATTCTAAAAGATACATCTATTATAGGAATCATATGTTCCAGAAATTGTATTTACTTCAACTAAACCCAGTTCACCAACTATCCCCTTTTCTGGTTTCCTTACCCTTAGGAAGAATTTACATTAGTGACTTTTTAAAGCAAGTAAAAGAGCTTTTGAACTTGGAGGTAGAACCCTTGATCCATATAGCTCCCTATCATCGAATTCTAACAAAATTGGATGTTTATCTCTTACAGAAAATGCCCTTTTTCTCTCTGATTATATATGCTATTTCTTCTTAAAACGTTTAAGCTCATTTTCAGAAGATGTAACATCTTCTGAAATTGTTTATTTTGTCATTGTTGTCAAATTGAATCTTTAGTACAACTGTGTTCAGATTTGAATAACTTAACATCTCATTTTGGTGGAATTATCCTGTTTCTGAGAACTTTTGATGATTTCTGAGAAATGTTTCTGGTAATGGCAATATGCTTCTTTTTCTTATTTGTGAACTAGGTCACTCTTTAACACCTTTTTCTTCTTAAAATAATTTTAGGATATCATCAGAATAATGGCATGATTTGCAAGGGCAAATTTCTAACTATCCTGGTAGACCATTACTGCTGAATCAATTATGATTTAAAATAAAATTTCCATCTCACACATGGAAAAACAAGCAATTATGTGGGAAATAAAGATCTTTTCTTTGATTTACACGTATGTTCTTCTCTGTGCTTCCAGATAAGCACATTTTAGGTTATTGGTTTATGTCCCTCACTACACTGTAAGTGCCTTGTGAACAAGAGCTTTGATTTTGCATCTCCAGCACATAACAGAATTCCTGATACCTAATAGTCAAGAAATGTTTACTGAATTAATTAAATAAGTACTTAACCACTTTCAGTAGGGAGACAAAGGCCTTGCCTGAAGTGGGGACTTTTATTTAAATAATCTATTCAGTTCCTTTTTAGAACTATAAATTAAATTCTTAAATCATAGAATTTGGAGCCAGGTGGAAATTCATAGATTATAGAGTCAAATTCTTTCATTTACAGATGAAGAAAATGACTCTCAGGAAAGTGAAATGGCAATTCCAATGATAAACAGCTAGTTAGTGGCAGGACTTGCTGTAGCCTTCAGGTCTCAGAGTTCTTTTCTATGCCTTCAGTTTAATTAAATTTATAGCAATGAGTTGACAACTGTGCTTCACATTTTTAGGGTCCTAAGGGGAAAAAAAGAGCTCCTGGCCCTTCTGGGAAACCTGGGATTCCTGTAAGTAACAGGCCTTTTTCATCTTTATTGTTTTTCTAAATAGAACTTTAGCAAGCAGAAAAGTTTGGGGCCAATTATGACGTGTTGGATAAATCAGATTGTCTTCAAAAAAATGTTTAAACCCATGCCGGAACACAGAGGGAACAAAATATGACTACTAGTTCAAAACCAAGCTTGGTGTTGAAACGGAAGTCACTGCAACTGAAGGTTGTTATTTTCCAGTGCAGGGAGATCTCTCTGTGGATTCATGCTACTATTCTTTGATGGTGAACCACTAAAAAACAGGCAACTTGCAGTCATGACTAAATGAATGGTGACAGAGGTCAGAGATTTTCAAGCATAATTGAAAAGACATGAGCTGGATTTTAATTGAAGAACTCGGCCTCTCATTTTCCTGGGAAATAGAACAGAAAGTCTTAGAAAAAAGCTTTAAATCTTTTCATCACAGAACAAAGATTAATTTTACCTTAGCCATCCGTTTCCTCTTTGGCCAAGCAAATATGTGTAGACTAGCTTATTAGCAAAGACTTCCTGCTGGTCTCCCCTAGCCAGCAGCCTGCTTTGGGTGGCCTGTGTTGTGTTGGTTCAAAAAAAGTAAAGAAAAGTGAACATAAATTATGAGCACATTGAGATCAGAGATTCCCTACAGATTAAATCCAGTTGCCCAAGAGTACAAACAAAATGTTCAGACCTTTACTCAGTCATATAATTATCTAATTCAAAGTGGCAACTAAAAGAGCCGTAATTTATTTCTTGGGAAAATAATACAATACAGAGTTTTAGAGATGGTGAATGTCAGCCTATATCCTAAACTGACAGGTGCACATAGCTGATCTTTTCTCCACAGCTGGATAGAGCATGGGCTGGTACAATAAGAAATACCAGGAAATTACAGTAAAGTGGGAAAGGTTACACAATAAATTGCTGATTAGCTTGGCATTTCAGTTTAGGGAACAGTTACCTGATCTGTTGTATCCAAATAGTAAATTATTAAGGAATCCAGGAAACAGGAAAAATTTTCCTGGGACAGGGTTTTAAGAATGTAACCTCCCACCCCCCAATTAAGTATAAAAGTGTTTGTCATTTAAACATCTGTACAGCATCTCTCTATAATCCAAGTTATTTTTAATTACCAAGGGACTTCCAGGCCTACCTGGGCCAAAAGGCATGCAAGGATACCCTGGAGCAGAAGGCATTTCAGGAAACCCTGGTAAAGTTGGGCTACCAGGAAAACAGGGACTTCCTGTGAGTAGATTGAATATTCTTTGCTCTTTATTTCTTATGCATAAGTATCTCTTTACTAAAACCATAGATACTTTGGCTGTCTTTCTTAACTTTGACATTGGTTCATATTGTGTTTATGATTTACAGGGAATGTCAGTGAGTACATGTTGGATGTTTTATAACTAATAACCCATATTATTAATAATTTATATTATTTTTATACATATAAAAGCTGGTACATAGAAACAATAAAGAAGTAAAATTTTAAGGGGGCTTCCCTGGTTGCGCAGTGGTGGAGAGTCCGCCTGCCGATGCAGGGGACACGGGTTCATGTCCTGGTCCGGGAAGATCCCACATGCCACAGAGCGGCTGGGCCCGTGAGCCATGGCCGCTGAGCCTGCGCGTCCGGAGCCTGTGCTCTGCAACGGGAGAGGCCAAAACAGTGAGAGGCCTGCATACCGCAAAAAAAAAAAAAAAAAAGAAAAAAAAAAAACTTTAAGGGCTACACAACCTGTGTTTTGAGTTCATCAAATGTCTTAAGCCACCTTTGGAACATTTCAGGCTTGGCAATAACTCGAGGTAAGTTCTGCCAAAATCATTTTCCCTTTACTTTTATAGCCTCACTATTTTACAGAAATTGTGTGAACATTTTCTCTGTGTTCATCTAGTGGTGATGCGATGCGCAGTGATGTACATTATTATTTTTATGCAGATTTCTATATTATTTATTTGATCAGAAATTTTAAAATGACATTTTTGTCTTCATTTAGCCATTTTCCCTCTTTCCTTCCTAAGTTCATCATAATCCAGATATTTTTTGTTATCTCATGTTGTGTTTCCATTTGAAATACAAGAATAATTAATCGCATATTTCAGTAATCCAGTAAAATTTATCCTTTTACATTTCCACTATTTTTGGATATGATTATCTATTGACCTGTTTTTCTTTTCTTAAATGAATCAATCCTAGTTGTTTACTCACATGTAGCATGGGACTGTAGCAAAGCTCAAGCCCAAATTAATATTATTCTTTCACTGTGATGAATTATCTCATTTGTTTAAAAATAAGTATCAAATTATGACCCAGCCAATTTAATTATTTCAGAAATAAATATCTGGCCATATTCTATTTGGAAAGGTGAATATTTTTAAGGAGGCTTAGTATGGTTTCTATTTGCTTTGGGGACAGTATATCTGAACATCAGAGCATCAGGGTGTAAGCCCTAGAGAAATCTGACAGCCAGGCTGATATTTTGATTAAAATATATGTTTTCTAAACTTCTGCCATTAACATCAGTCTGGTTAAAAGAGGACTTCCATTTGAGATCCCAGTCTTAAAGGGAGCTCACGCCCTGAACCTTCATGTATGATGCTGCACTCTAGGCTCACCATATAAGAGTCTTAAAATGAGGTTGTGGAGTTTTAAAAATACAACAGTAAAACACTTTGAATTGGTCTGAGAGTCTGTACTTAAGTTTTACTGGGAAATGTTAGAGTGAATCTTACTGCTTTGAATAAGATTTTGAGAGCTGAAACAAGGAAAACCACATTTCAAAATATGTCATATTTCTTGCTGTGAACACAGGTTTAGTCACGGAGGTGGTATGTATGTGGATGTGTCCAGTAGTCGATAAGGCTAGAAACTGAATTGTAAATACTAATAACAGCAAATAGATTTGTTTAATTACTGGGAAGAGGGATTCATTTGTTTTCTGACTAAAATAATACTAATCCAGGTACTTATTCCAGATATGGATAATACAAATCAGGATCCTATATATATACATGTTTAATAAGAATTTCAGACATTTAGCATATAAGATATTCATCAGACACTAGTGACAGGTCAAAGTCATCCACATTTTTTACACCAAGTCACTTAATACTTCATTGTGGCAAACAACTTCTTTCTGGCAGTATGTGACACCTGAAGGTCTTCCTGGAAAGGACTGAAAATTGGAAAATAAAAGGAAAACATTGATTCAGACTACAAAAATATGAACCATCTTCTCTTGCATAAAAACAGCAATGTGGCAAGTGATTGTTATCTGCTGCTAGTTTCCAGAAAGAAAACAGACATTTTCTAACAGCTCTACATCCTTCTTTAATGGGGTAATACTTAAAGGACAGTAATATAATGGCTAAGAGAAAGCCAATACAGAAAACGGTAGATACAAATAAGATACTGATTTCATTTTAATTCTGTCTAAGTTGCATTCTAGAATCTGCCACACGGTTTTGATTGGCTGTGTGGGTGAAGGCTCATGCATAAAACCAAATCACTGGTTCCACCTAGAATAAAAAAGAATGAAGAGGACTTAAAGCCAGATGCTGAAGCCATTTGCACACTCAGGGCTATTCCAAGACCCAGTTAGAACTCTAGGGTATATCAACAGGGCTCTTTGGTTGCGAACAACCAAACACGGCTATATGGATTGCCTATGTATACAGATTGCCCCAAGTTCTGCCCACTGGGAAGAGTCTCCTTCACTGATATCTTTCAGGCTTAAATGCAGCAGCAATCCACTTCTAGCAGATATTGACATTCAATGCAGATCTATCCATAAATCAGGCCTGAACTTTTTTCTACCCTACTAACTGGTAAGGGGAATTCTCTACGAAGGCTGAAGGAGCAGTGGTAAAGCAGTAGAACAAGTATCATGGAAGTCTCAGTTGCTTGCTTGCATATTTTGTTTGTGATTTCTGGACCTGTTAGGACCCAGTCTCGATATACACCATTTCCATTTAGGAGTGAACGCTGTTGTGCCCAGCCAATTTTATGATTTAGCGGATCAAATATCACTCAGATCATAATGGTCAGTTCAGGACACATAGTCATTTGATGTCTCAGGGTCGGTTATTCAGCTTCAACCAGAGCAAGCCCAGAACTGCTTTCCAAATGGGAAATTACATTTGACAAAGAAGGCATTGCTTATGTCCAAAACCTTATGGGTATAAGCTGTGATTCTCTGGTGGGGGTTATCAAAGTGTCCATATAGCATCTCTACCAGCCACAGACCCTTTTGATATTATTGGATCTGCTCAGTCATAGCAAGGTAGCTTACACAGCATCCTGAATCTACTGCCGAGCATTTTCGTCGGGGGCCACCCAAAACTAGCAAGCTGGCAAAGAACTGGAATCTCTCCAGAGAAGATACACGAGTGACCAATAATCACATGGAAAGGTGCCCAGCATCACTAATCATTAGGAAAATGCAAATCAAAACCACAATTAGATACCACTTTTACAACCGCTAGGGTGGCTATTATCCAAAAAAATAAAAAATTGAAAGAGAGACAGAAAATTACAAGTGTTGGTAAGTGTGTGAAGAAACTGGCACCCTGTGTATTGCTAATGGGAATGTAAGATGATGCAGCCGCTGTGGAAAACAGTATGACAGGTCTTGAAAAATTAAATACAGAATTACCGTATGATCCAGCAACTCGCCTCCTGGGTGTATATCCAAAAGAAATGAAAGCAGAAACTTGAACAAAAATTTTCCAAATGTTCATAACAACATCATTCACAGTAACCAGTAGGTGGAAACAACCCACGTGGCTGTCAGCAGTGAAACAGATAAACCAAATGTGGTATATACATACAGTGGAATATTATTCAGTCTTAAAAAGGAAGGAAATTCTGACACACGTTACCACGTGGATAAACCTTGGAGACATGCTAAGTGAACTAAGCCAGACACAAAAGTACAAATAGTATATGATTCCACTTATAATGAGGTACCTAGAGTGGTCAAATGCATAGACAGAAAATAGAATGGAGGTTGCCAGAGACTGGGAGGAGGAGGATTTGGAGAAGTTATTGTTTAATGGGTACAGAGTTTCAGTTTGGAACATAAAAATTTCTGGGGCTTCCCTGGTGGCGCAGTGGTTGAGAGTCCACCTGCCGATGCAGGGGACGTGGGTTCGTGCCCCGGTCTGAGAAGATCCCACATGCCGCAGAGCAGCTGGGCCCGTGAGCCATGGCCGCTAAGCCTGCGTGTCTGGAGTCTGTGCTCCGCAACGGGAGAGGCCACAACAGTGAGAGGCCCGCGTGCCGCAAAAAAAAAAAAAAAAAAAATTTCTGGAGATGGATGGTGGTGATGGTGGCACAACAATGTGAATGTACTTAATGCCACTGAACTATACATCTAAAAATGGTTAAAATGGTAAGTTTATGTTATATATATTTGACTGCAATAAAAACCTAGCAACTTTACAGGCTACCCAGTAAGTGGGTAAATGGGTTGTAGCAGCACACCCAAAGGTGGTATAGATTGACTCCAAAGTCCAGAGAGGCTCACCAAGCATCGTGCCTCTTTTATTGTGATGAGCAATGCAAAGTGCAACAACTTGTCTCTACTTTAGAGAGGATATCCTGATATACCCCCAAACCACTACTCCTAGGAACTTCTTCCATTTAGCAGTCCCATGAACTTTTTAATCCTATCCTCTGGTGTATCTTTAGGGTGCCTGTTCTCTTCCACTCTCCAGGTCCAGTTAGCATAGTGGCCTCAGTTTAATGGACCTGCCTGATATTTTGTGAGATGTCAAGACTATAAAGGTATCACTCTGGTCTATTTTATGACAGAGAGGAAAATTGAGCTGACACAGCACTGAGATAAGGCATTGAAGTGATACAGCTCTTTCTGACTTGTGAAGGCAAGCAAACTGCCTCTGATCATCTTCACTGATAGGAATGTTGGTAGGAAGTATTTTTACTAGGTCAGTAACTGCTGTTGCTAATTGCTGTACCGTTTAGTAAAGACACCATATCAGAAACTGCAGCTGTGATTGGCATCAACACACAATTGAGTTTGTAAGTTTAAGTCTTGGAGTTATCTGGTGTGTGCACCAAACAGATGAGTAAAATGGATATGCGATATGGTAGGATCACTGCTTTTGCATCCTTCAGGTCTTTTGGCCGTAGTATATACAATTTTCCACAGGGATGTGGTGGTTAATATGAACAGTTTTCTACAGGGGTGTGGTGTTACCTTAGGTATACATTGTGGGGAAGGGGGCAGGAAGAGATAGTTGCAGGGGCTTCCACATGTCTCTTCCCTTCCTACCACAGTAGCATTTACTTTATAAGTGAGGGATTGTTACTATTCTCTGAGATTGGAGAAAATACAAAAACAAAAACTGGGCTCACAGTCCTACTGGACCCACTTGGGAAAAAAAATTGAGCCAAATCTGCATTTATCACTGTTTATCCCTTGGCCTTCATAAACCTACACTCTGACCAGAGTGCCGTGATGATATTTTGGATTTCCAGGGTTTATTATCGGTTCAAATCCAATATCTAACAGCCCCCAGAAAGGCTGAGAGTTTCTGTTTCCCCAGTGTTCAGTCACCTGGTAAATGACCACATGTCCCTCTGCAGAAGGCTTAGGGCAGAAGTCACTGTGTACACCTATGACCACATTGCAGGGTTCTTCCTCAAAGAGAACCTGCCTCCCCCTCAGTCAAGGGATTCTGATGTAGGAACTGGCTTGAGTCTGGGAACTGAGCAAGAGGCCATGAATCCCAAGTACAGTGACTTTAATTAGGATTATACCCATCAGACCTAGAATTTTTCTACCTATACATCAATATATTAGCATATGGTATATTTAATTCCTATGGATCTTTGATCAACTCACCATCAGCACAGATCTCTGCAGGTCAAAACATCTAGTCAAAACATCTTATGGCTTAGTGTGATAATTGCTTCTACCTTTTCTCTGATAGTAAAGCACTGTCACCTAGAATCTACCACTCAGAGTCCAATATTCCTATTTAAATAAGGGAACTTTATCCTTATGACATTTCTTAACACCTTGGTAAGGAGTGTTCTTTGATCCCTTTCAGGGGCCATGGTTAGAGGGTGGTTGATCAGATTGCACGTGATAAATCTGTCTCCACACTTCTATCTTCCTGAGCATTTGAACCCCTTCCTACGAAGTATTCTAGGGGAGTTATAGCGTTCACCCTCATTAACTGTAGGCCGTAGTTGAGTCAAGGCTTCAAGTTGCCAATCCATCAGACTATTAATGGTGCTCCCAGATGCTTGAGCAGATGGCTATCTCCACAAGCAAGGAAGACTAAGAGGGAGTTGAGCTTCACAGTTCTTAGTCTTGCCCATATCTGCTCAAATATCCCCATCCCTTGTCTTGGAGTTCTACTCTTTCTCCACCCAGTGCCCTTATTTAGCATAAGATGTCTGGTTAGTTGAAGATGTATTTGTATACACATTCTGCAAATCTTACAGTAGTTTGGGTCCTCAGCCACATCTGCCTTGGACTATAGGAGATGAAAGACTCCTTCAAGCTGCCGTGGGGATTTTCTGATTTTTCATTATGTTCTAAGTTGAGCGAGCAAGACTTTTATTTTGTCCCTTTCTCTGTATTCTCTCTAGATCACTCAAGAGACTGCCCTCTGATCACGCAGTCTTTATAGTCACTATGTTCACCATAGTGAATACATGCCAAGGCCACATGATCTGACACTTTGCCCTCCAGCAGCACTTAATCTAATGTCCTGGCCAGTGCTAATTTGAATAATCATGATGCCACTGCATACCACAGATTAGGAGTGTCCGTTTACCCGCAACAAGGAAGTTATCTGAGCATTCCTTGATTATGAGCAAACCAATCTCAGAATCCCATTTGTGGGGTTAGTTTCCTGACTTCACTCTTATTACCAATTACATATCACAGTCTAGCTAAAAACTGTGGGGCAACTGAGGAAGGTTTAATAAAGGGACTACTTACAAAAATGTGAGCAGGGCTAAGGAAAACCAAGAAGAGATGCTGAAGCACCCGAGGGATAGCAACAATGGCGCATCATTACAACCCATAGGCCTGAAGAGACAAAGGAAAGGGGAACAAAATTATAGAGAAAGTAGTTATTGCCATAGGAGAGAGCCATTTAGCAGGAGTTGAGACCTTCACTAGAAGGATTCAGCCAATCCACTGCAACTCAGCAAAGGGAGAGCCAGGGGAATAAGTATTTCAGTCTCCTCCTGTCTTCCAGTCCCCTAACAGTACATCCTGTTAGCCAAACTCAACCAAGTAAGAGTGATAATAGGAACAATCTGCCCTGGCAGGGAGGCCTATTTTATCACTGACATGGTTTAGAATTGCTAGTCTGTGATGGTGAAAACAAAAGCAATTTTAAAAATTATTTTTAAAATTCACTACTTTATACATATTAGTGTATATATGTCAGTCCCAATCTCCCAGTTCATCCTAATGAGAACCTGCTGTATAGCACAGGGAACTCTACTCAGTGCTCTGTGGTGACCTAAAGTGAAGGAAATCCAAAAAAGAGGGGATAGGGCTTCCCTGGTGGCACAGTGGTTAAGAGTCCGCCTGCCGATGCAGGAGACACGGGTTCGTGTCCCGGTCCAGGAAGATCCCACATGCTGCGGAGCGGCTGGGCCCGTGAGCCATGGCCACTGAGCCTGCGCGTCCGGAGCCTGTGCTCTGCAACGGGAGAGGCCACAACAGTGAGAGGCCCGCGTACCGCAAAAAATAAAAATAAATAGGGGAATATATGTATACATATGGCTGATTCACTTTGCTGTACAGCAGAAACTGACACAACATTGCAAAGCAACTACACCCCAATTAAAAAAAAATAATACCACCCCCCCCCCAAAAAATTCACCACCAACAATGCATTCCCTTACTGCCTTCACCAAGGGGGGGCTCCCTCCCATCCACGTGCCCTTGGTATGTCACTCACCAGTAAGGGAACCTGCTGGGTCACAGATCAGGCTGGAAAAGGGCAGATCTCAAAAGGCAAACAGAAAATATCCAGGCAACACTATTTAAGTTCATCAGCAATCTGTTCCCTGTGTCAAAAAACTACACCTGGTAAACCAAATCAGCCTATTTTCCTATGGCCAGTGAGCTAAATGGTTTTTACATTTTTAATGATAGAGAAAAATAAAAAGAATATTGTGGCACACGAAAATTACATGAAATTCAAATTTCAGTATTCATAAATTTATTGGCACACAGCCACGGTCATTTGTTTACAGATAGCTGCTTTTGCACTACATGACAGGGTTGAGTAGTTGCAACAGAGACCGGTGGCCCACATGGGCTAAAATATCTACTATCCAGCCTTTTTACAGAACAACTTGGCTGATCTCTGGTCTATTTGTATTATCACATCGTTTTTATTACTATGGCTTTGTCTTATGTCCCCATATTTAGTAGGGCAAGGCCCATTCTTTACACTTCTACCACATATATTCGAGATTAGATTTGAGTTTCTTTAAAAACAGAACATAAACTTGAATTATCACTGGGTTTGCCTTAGATTTATTTGGGGAAAATTAATCTCTTAACCTTTTAATTATCTATGTGAGATAAAATATTCTTGTCATCTTATCAATATAAGATCTTATAATAGATTTTCTCCATAATAATAATGGTAAAAAGTTATATAATACTTAGTATGTGCCAGGTACCATGATAAATGTTTTACTGTATTAACTCATTTAATCTTTACAATATTATAGATACAATTATCATCCTTATTTTATACAGAAAAAAATTGTCATTTTCATAGTCACATAGCTACAAAGGCAGTCTAACTCCATATTCTTTGTTCTTATCAATATTCAATATGGCCCCTCAATAAAGGCCTTATGTATTCTTATTTTTTATTTTATTTTCTAGTTACTTATTACTTACTTAAATATTACTGATTTAGATTACATTCTACACAACTGGATTTTTTTATTTCTAATAATTTGCTATTGTGATCCTATTGGATTTTTAGGTAGGTAATATCTTCAAACAATGGCAGCTTTAACTCTTTTCTTAAACTCATTTTTTTTTCTTTCCACATAGGTGGATAGGGACCCTCAATACTATCTTAAACAGTAGCAGTAATAGCAGACCTCCTTCTACTGCTTGAAATCTTAGAGAGAATGCATCTAAAATTCCTCTATTAAGAATATTTTGCCATGTTAATTCTGTATTTTCCTTGTCCTATACTATCTTTGGGGGTTTTTGTTTCTTTTTTCTTATTTTCTGATTTCCAGTGGATAGATTGAATTCTCTTCTGCAGGTTTAAAAGTTACCTATTCTCTTTCAGTTGATGTTCTTGTGGCAGCTGCCCCAAATTTAAGAACGAAATATGTCCTTGTTTAACTCTAGTGATTTGTTTAATAAATCAGTAACTGTATCTTCCCTCTAACAAAACAAGTACTTGTGTTTGTTCTCATGTCCTTTTGTTTCTATAAACCACTCTTTCCCTTCATCATTTTTTGATATTACCTTGAATCTTGACTTATAATTCTCATGCATTTACATTCTCTTTTTTTTTTTAACTTATTCTGATTTTTAAAAAAATTTTTATTGGTGGGGCTTCCCTGGTGGCACCGTGGTTCAGAGTCCGCCTGCCGATGCAGGGGACACGGGTTCGTGACCCGGTCCGGGAGGATCCCACATGCCGTGGAGCGGCTGGGCCCGTGAGCCATGGCCGCTGAGCCTGCGCGCCCGGAGCCTGTGCTCCACAATGGGAGAGGCCACAACAGTGAGAGGCCCGCGTACCGCAGAAAAAAAAAAAAATTTTATTGGAGTATAATTGACTTACAATGTTGTGTTAGTTTCAGGTGTACAGGAAAGTGAATCATTTATACATATATATATATCCACTCTTTTTTAGATTCTTTTCCCATATAGGCTGTTACAAGTATTAAGTAGAGTTCCCTATGCTATACAATAGGTCCTTATTAGTTATTTGTTTTATATATAGTAATGTGTGTATGTCAGTCCCCATCTCCCAATTTATCCCTCCCCCCTTTCCCACTGGTAACCATAAGTTTGTCTTCTACATGTGTAACTCTGTTTCTGTTTTGTAGATAAGTTCATTTGTACCCTTTTTTTAGATTCCACATATAAGCGATATCATATGGTATTTGTCTTTCTCTGTCTGACTTACTTCACTCAGTATTACAATCTCTCAGTCCATCCATGTTCCTGGAAATGGCAGTATTTCGTTCTTTTTTATGGCTGAGTAATATTCCATTGTATATATGTACCATATCTTCTTTTTTTTTTTTTTTTTTATGTGTTACGCGGGCCTCTCACTGTTGTGGCCTCTCCCGTTGCGGAGGACAGGCTCCGGACGCGCAGGCTCAGCGGCCATGGCTCACGGGCCCAGCCGCTCCGCGGCACGTGGGATCCTCCCAGACCGGGGCACGAACCCGTGTCCCCTGCATCGGCAGGCGGACTCCCAACCACTGCGCCACCAGGGAAGCCCCCCATATCTTCTTTATCCATTCATCTGTTGCTGCACATTTAGGTTGCTTCTATGTCCTGGCTATTGTAAATAGTGCTGCAGTGAACGTTGGGGTGCATGTATCTTTTTGAATTATGGTTTTCTCCAGATATATGCCCAGGAGTGGGATTGCTGGATCATATGGTAGTTCTATTTTTAGTTTTTTAAGGAACCTCCAAACTGTTCTCAATAGTGGCTGTACCAATTTACATTCCCACCAACAGTGTAGGAAGGTTCCATTTTCTCCACACCCTCTCCAGCATTTGTTGTTTGTAGATTTTTTGATGATGGCCATTCTGACCTACTTTCTCTTTTTATTTCCTTTGTTTCTTTTTTTAACATAGTAGTAAACTTAATTAAGCTATTCAGTCACTATTACTGTCAGTATTCCTTATAGAACCTCCTGAATTTGTTTTTATTATTATTTGAGTACTTCCTCCAAAAAGTATTTTCAATGTAGGTGTTTGTGAGATAAACCTTCCAAGGCCTCATATGCCAACAGATATCTTTATTATCCTCTCACATTTATATGATACATTCAGCACTGTACTGGAGCTTCTACTAATGGTTCTAGTCAGTAAAAGAAAAAGAAATAAAAGCCACCCAGATTGGAATGGAAGAAATAAAACTGTCTTTATTCACAGACAACACGATCATCTATGTAGAAAATCCTTCAGAATCTACCAAAAAAAACCCACTAATAATTGAATCTAGCAAGATTGCAGGATACAATATCAATATACAAAAATGAATTGTAGGGGCTTCCCTGGTGGCAGTGGTTGAGAGTCTGCCTGCCGATGCAGGGGACATGGGTTCATGCCCCGGTCTGGGAAGATCCCACATGCCACGGAGCAGCTGGGCTCGTGAGCCATGGCTGTTGAGCCTGCGCGTCCAGAGCCTGTGCTCCACAGCAGGAGAGGCCACAACAGTGAGAGGCCTGCGTACCGAAAAAAAAAAAAAAAAAGAATTGTATTTCTCTATACTCAATGAACAATCAGAAATTGACATTTAAAAAGCAGTACTTACTGTAGTATCAAAATGGGATAATCTGACCCCCAAAAACTGTGCAAACTTGATACTGAAAACTGTAAAACATTGCTGACAGAAATTAAAGAAGACCCAAATGTTAAATGGTGTATACACTATGTTCATGGGTCAGAAGACTCAATACAAATAGCAACATAGAGAAGGGGCAGTGAATGGACATAGGGAGCAAATGAAGAAAAACACACACAAATATTAGATAAACAGTGGAAAGAAGGTCCAGAACCAAGTGGTGAGGAATTCTAACATTTAGAAGTCAGGTAAAGAAGGAAGAGGAGATGACAAAGGAGTGTGAGACGGAGTCGCCATAATAGATAGGAGAAAAAGAATGTAATGTCATGGGAGCTTAAGAATATATCAAGGAGAAAGTCATCGACTGTGTCTAATCATCATGAGAGAGTTTGTTGGACATGTGTTTTATTCTGTTTTTGGTTTTGTTTTTTGGCTACTCAGCATCTTGACCCCATTTTTATGTTCAAAAATTTTTATGTTTCCTTTCTTTTTTGAGTCTTGATGGCAAGCCACCTTCTACTACTGAAGTCAAAAAGTCTAGACTCTTACCTTCCACTCTGTCTTTGAAACAAGAATGTAGGCCTATGACCCAGGCCTAAGAAATCAGTTATATTCACCCACACCTTCCATTGCAGAGTTAGTAAGACAGAAGCAGCGATAATGGAGATTCCGTTCTGGTGGCAGTTGCAGTAACTTTCAGTGGCACTCAGTGTCCAAGGATGACTGCGGTCAATGTCCAGCAGCTGGTCTGGTGCTCACTACAGTATCTAAATTCTGGCTGCCTAGTCTTCTTTTAATTCTACCCATTTTCCAAACCTGGTTTTCTAGATTTATCTGTGATTATATGAGCTACTCAATATCTTTTCAGTAAATTTTTTGCTTAATTGGTTTCTGATGTTTGCAAATAAGGACCGCCCCCCCCCCCCACCTAATACAGAAATCTAACAAGATAAAATTATCATCATTGTATTTTAGTATATGGAGGTCATTGGTAACTTTAGCAAGTGAGTATTTGATTTGATTAGTGGGGTCAGAAACAGGATTGGAGTGCTTGAGGAGTGAGAGGGTATGAGGAAATCAAGATATGCAGACAATCGAATGGAGAAAGTTGGCTCTGAAGGAGAAGGTAGGGCAATAACTGGAGAAGAAACTGAGGCTAAGGTAGAAAGTTATTTTTAAATGAGCGAGCCTTACCATATTTAAATGCTAGAAGGACTTAGTAGAGATGGAGAGACTGAAGACTTAAAATCAAGGGAAAAAAGAATCTGAGTATGAATTGGTCAGATAACAAAACATGCATATTCTAACTCCACTTAGTAAGTTATTCTACTTCTAATTGGAGGTCATTAAAAAAAACAGATTCTGAGCCACATATCCCTTTATATATGACTAGTATAAAAAGCTCATTGAATTCTGTGGTGAAAAAATTGAAATGAATTACAATAATGTTGAATACTGCTGCAGTATACCTCACAGGGCCATGAAGTTGAGTGGCATCTGGTATTTCCATTAGTAAGCAATTAGGTATCAGATCGTAACTCATTGTCTCCTACTTTTTAGCATTTTCAAAGAATGTTAGAAAAGATTTACATGCATACTTAGAAATCAGGATGTCATAAGTACTGAAGCATTTTGTAACCATTGAAATAAAAACAAAATAACTTTCCCTTGAAGAATCCCCTTTCAACCCCAAGGTTTACACATGATATTGGTATTTATGAATACGGAAATACTTTCCACAAATGTTTCTGCTCCCTGTAGAATATCTGATATGAAATTAGTTATAATACTTTATAAGAGACAAGTCTGTTCAGTGAAATTAGGTACAGTGGCTAAACTGGTCATTAGGAAAAGTGATTTCTAAGATAATTATTTCTGAAACCTACTATGGTAATAGAAAAACTGCTTAAGAGAAAGTAATACTAGCAAATTCCCTGGAATATTTTCAACAAGGATAAGGACATCTTTCCATTGGTCTTTTTTTTTGTTGTTGTTTCTTTTTTTCAAATCATGGCACCATAGTGCTTTTTGGCTTACCTTTAAAGACTGCTGGATTTTTCCACTGAGAAAAATATTTATTCTGGGATTTCTAGCATTATGCAACTGCCTGATTTTCCTAAACAATGTTCTTTCTTTTTTTTTGATGTGGCCAAAGGAGTTAAAGTATTCCTGGCACATTCACACTGCAGTTTCAATGGTTTTTTAAAGTCATGTGACTATAACTGAAGGATAGTATTGGGGAGGCTCACAGTTGACTATGTGAATTTCCTTCTGTATAAATGAGTGTTTTGAGACTAGGCAACTTAGCACATCTGTAGTAAATGAGTCTACCATGCTGTTTTCATTTATGAAAAAGGAAAACAACTTTTCCCTGCAAAGATCATAAATCTATTTGTCATCAAAATGAAGCCTTACCCATTTTTTTTATTTTTCACTGCTGCAACTATAAAATTGGTTATTGGAAAAAAGGGAAAGAAACAAAACTAACAGCTTGACTTAGGACAAATCAAGGCCTTTCAATCTTTTTTTTTTTTTTTTTTTGCGGTACGCGGGCCTCTCACTGTTGTGGCCTCTCCCGTTGCGGAGCACAGGCTCCAGACGCGCAGGCTCAGCGGCCATGGCTCATGGGCCCAGCCGCTCAGCAGCATGTGGGATCCTCCCGGACTGGGGCACGAACCCGCATCCCCTGCATCGGCAGGCGGACTCTCAACCACTGCGCCACCAGGGAAGCCCAAGGCCTTTCAGTCTTGACTATGCACTTTCTCAGGTGAACACAGGCTTAAGTGTTGTCAAAAATGAGATGCTTGTCCTAAAAGAACGTTGAAATTCTTGCATTTTCCACTTGTGAATTGTGTCCAGTCTAAGAAGGAAAAACACACTTCATCAGCCCACTCATGATCCAAGCATAGAGTAGCAGGAGCCCTGTAGAAGCCTCTGTTAGGAACACCAGCAGCCCTGGCATCCCTCTGGGTTGTGTGTTCTCTAGTTTATGAGCTGGTCACCCTAAAGAAACTTCTGTTTCCAGGAAGATATATTTCTTAGTATTTTGGAGGAAGAAACATACCGGCATCAGCCAGATCTACATTCATCAAATCCTGTCACCTCTTGATTATTAAGGGGTTGATTATCCAGTTAGGGTTTATCCTGATTGCTACTTTCTCTCTCTTCTCCACCCTCTGCTTGTTTTGGCCCATTTACTGCTCATTAGGAACTGTTCCAGAGCAGACAGAACTCACCCTGTCTGGCTGCTTATTAGCAACAAAATGAAAGACTCGCTAAAGGAAGTAACCTTCCTAGTTGCCGCTTCAGTGACTCCGAATCCAATAAAGTTCATACTCTTTGTGGAATATTGTTCCTTTAGGATCTGGCCTGTTTTACATTTCCAGTCTTACATTCTACCTTACTATTCACATGTGCTGTGTATTTTAGTCTAACAGTTATTAAACAGTTATTAAATAATATGTGCCAGGACGGGGAGATCAGCTCGGTGCTTTGTGACCACCTAGAGGGGTGGGATAGGGAGGGTGAGAGGGAGACGCAAGAGGGAGGGGATATGGGGATACATGTATGCATACAGCTGATTCACTTTGTTATACAGCAGAAACTAATACAACATTGTATAGCAATTATACTCCAATAAAGATGTTAAAACGTGCAAAAAAATATTTTTTTTAATACTATGTGCCATGCACTATTCCAGGTGCTGAATATATATGATGTTGTTTAATTCTCACCAAAACCCCATGACATAGGTATACCTATTATCTTCAGTTTACAGAAAAGGAACCTGAGACTCACAGTAACTCGCCCAAGGTCACACAGACAACAAACAATAGAGCCAGAATTCAGAATCACACAATCTAGATTCAGAGCCTGTGTTTTAACCACTGTGCTATACTTTTTTCAAGTATGCTTAATATCTTAGACATTGCCCCAAATTCTGTGTATTTCCCTCACTTTCATGGCTTTGTACGTGTAATTTATTCCCTCTGCTTGGAAGACTCTTCCATCATCTTTCCCTAGGAGGAACAACTTCTTGATCTTTCAGGACTCAATTGAACTGTTATCTCTTCCTTGGACTCTCCAGTCAAAGTTAAGCATGCCTGCTTGAACTTCTGTACACGCTGTACATTGATTCCATCAGAGCATGGCTCATATGGGTTCTAATTACTGATCTTCATGTCTTTCTCCCTCAGGCATTTGTAAACTTCTATAGAACGTGGATTCTGTTTTATTTGTCTTTGTATCCCTAGCACTTAGCATAGTGTCAGTCCCATTTAGAAGAAGCTCAATAAATATTTGAAGAATAAATGTCCTTTGCATAATAACTATGACTTTGGGAACCTGAGTTTAAAATTAAGATGTGTTCGCTACTTATCTTAAGAACCATCTATAAAATTAGTACAATAATATCTAATTCATATGGTTTTTATGAGAACCAAATGAGATCTTGTATGTGAAGTGCTTAGTACGGTGCATGCACTTATTGAGTTACTATCTTTTCATAATAATTTTCATGGCTAGTCTAACATTCAGTGAACAAATATTTGTTTAGTACGTAACAGTGTTATTGAATGAAACTTGGATCCACTAGCCTGCACACAGTAAAGCCAATCTACTGACACCACGTTGTGGTGAAGGAAAGTGCAACATTTATTGTAAGGCACCATACAAGGAGTCCTGGTCAGCTAGTGCTCAAAAAGCCCAAACTCCCGGATGGGTTTCAGCAAAGCATTTTTAAAGGCGAGGTGAGGGAGGGGTGTCACAGGATATGTGATTAGCTCATAAAAAATTCTCTGGTTGATGGTGAGGTTACAGGGTGGTGTGTCAGAGGGGTTAACATTATCAATGCTTAGGCACCTGTGGGACTGGGGGCTATGTGCTCATGGTCATCAAGTAGTTAATTTCTTCCATTTAGTGGGGATTTTAGTATCTGTAAAGCAACTCAGGAAATGTGCATCAGATACTATCATCTAGATACTTCAGAGGGGAGCTAAAGCAGAGGCTATGGGGGATGGGTCTGTCCCGGGAACGCCCCATAGAGTCCTGCTCAGTTACAATATGAGCCCGGTGTTAGGGAAGACAGCAGTGAACAAGATGGGCAAAGAAAAGCCCTCATGGAATATACGTGCAACAGCAGGAAATTGCTGACACTTGACCATTTTTGACGTTAAAAAAAGTCACAATTTAATATGAATCAACCTAATAATTGGGTAGTAGTCTATAAACAAATCAAGTAATTCTAAATTGTGGAAGTGCTATGAAAGAAAGCATAATGGGAAATAGATTTTGAGATAAAGTGTAATGCGAAATAGCTTATAGATGGAATAGACTATAGCAGCCTCACTGAGAAGGCTTACACTTGAACTAAGGACTGAAGGTAAGACTGACCCAAGTACTTAAGAATGAGGGAAGAACTTGCCATGTGAAAAACCCAAAATGAAAAGACCTGTAGGCAGGAAAAAGTTTGGCATGATAATAGGATTAGCCGAGGATCAAGCAAGATAGTATGGGTACAGATTTGTTATTTTTGAGAGAAGGATGGACATTCATTTCTTCATGGTGGTATGAATGCCTAGTCATGCTAAGAGTCAAAGAATAGATGAAATATCGTCCTTCACTCCGTTAGTCCCGTGATTATAGGCTGAGGCCTGGGTAAAGGAGATTTCATAGGCTACACTTATTTTGTCCAATATTATAGTGGCATTTGAAACTGTCCATTTTGCAAGAATGATAAATGACCAATTGTTCTATGAAAATGAGTAACTAATTTCTGTGAGGTACTACAATGTTGAAATGCCTGTATCCATTGAAACTGAACAAGAGTTAGTTGTGTATGCTCTTGGGAATGGACTTGAGTCAAGCAGACCTACCTTCACTACCTTAAGACTTGCCTCAATTCAATCCCACTCCAAGTTCCATAGGCATTAACACGTTTAGTGATTCAAAGCTAAAGTTACCTCCTAACGTTGGTATACAGCTCATTCATAAATCTTATTTCTAACATTTTGGCCACATTATTTATGATTGCCCCTACAGGAAAATGTTATGACTGCTATAGTATTTATTATAGTGTAGCCTTGCATATAATCACCTAATAATTACTACCCCACATATTTTTAAATAGCCAATTCTTTCCTAGGAGGGATATATTTAGTAAGCCAAATAAAATGAGAAATTCCTACTTAAACAGAAGTGTTTTTAGTTGCTTGGAGTAAAGGAAGCAAAGTATTACTTTTATAATCCACTGGTTTGCTGGCTTTAAAAATACTGTACTTACGTTGCCTAATATTATGCAAAAAAAATTAGGTCGTCGCATTTATTTTTTATACTACAGAAAGTAAATTAGTTTTAATTACTATTTTCTCATACAGCAAGTAACTATATAAACATAAGCTGTGAGCACAGAGGAGGGTGCTTGGCTGTAGGGAAAGGAAAAAAATGTTTTCCTAGTAATTTTATTTTAGATTAAAACATCAACTAATTTAAGTTCAGTGTAGTTTTAAATTTATTGATCTACTATTGAAAAATCAGTGAAATTCACATTAAAAAATTTCATTTTACTCAAAACTTTAAAGATAGTATTCCTTTGCTAATCCTCTTTAAAATGTGGATTTCTATCGTTGCCTTTATTTAGCACATTCTATTTCTTCATATATTTGTTTTAATTCTAATGAGAATAAGACAGCTACACCAAGGGGCCGGGGAAATAACAAACAGCATAACGTTCTCTTTGGTATGTTTCACTATTAAATGCAAACCAGTCATCATTGTTCCAAAATTTGTCTCTGTGTCTGTCCTCTAATATGTGTAGTTAGCCCCATTTTCCTTACCAGATCTTTCCATTTAGTTCCAGGATGAAGGCAGACTTAAAACTATTCCTTCCTTTCTGCACGGGGAAGTCAAAGTGGAAAGCAACTTCCTTTTCTTTCCTTAACTGACATCAGATTAAATAAAACAACACAACCATATTGCCATTACAGTTTCTTATACATAGAAGACACGCAATAAAAAGTAAGCAATAAAAAGTAGCTCTTGTCGTTGTGGTTGACATTATTGTCATTACTGATCCAAGTACTTGTTTCCTTAGAAACCCAAGGCTTAAGCAGCCATCAGCTTCAGTCCTGTAAAAACTGACACTTTCTTACAGAGTCAAAACCAATTTCAGCAGGGAGACTGCCTTCTATCTGAGGATAATGGAAGTTTTTGGCCATGAGACATCATGTACTCTTATCATCTTACTAACTTTTTTAAGACTCAGGTAAACTATTGATTGGTCTCAGCATCTCTGAACAAATTAATGGTAATTCTGATTTTATTTACTTTTTAAAATTTGCTCGCAGTGACTTACGCTTTGCTGATTGGTTTTAGACAAATCATTTAGAAAACACTGGAAGGAATTCCTAGGGATTAGTATCTGTTTCTCTTGAAAGCAGAATTACTCATCCATCTGTATATTCATAATAAGAAATGTTTGTTCTCTACTTGTATGAAACATTGCTTGGAACTTTGTACAGAACACTCTGCTACTTTCCTCAAATTTCTCTCTAAGAAACCAATGTGAACAGTAAATGATTTGGAACATATTTATCGTGCTGTGTTACAATGTCTGATAGCGCTGCAAGTAAAATGAAGTTTCTCGTGTACAGTTAACCCCAAGGACTAGTCATATGGTCTTTATTATTCTCACTAAAAATACTTATTGATCTCAGGAATGTTCAGCAGTCTTTGCATGTCCATTGTTCATGTATCACCCAAAAGATACCTTTTTTTTCTGTTGGAGAATAAAGATTTTTAAAAATACCTAAACTTACAAGTAAAGTGAGGTAAAGTGGTACTATTTTAGAACTCCAGAATGTTGAGGTGTCCTAAAGTCATCTAGGGTGATCTTTCACGTGATACATCTCCTCTCCAACTGGGATCACTAGTTGTCTAATACGGCCAGACACAGGATACGCTCAGTCTTGAAAGACAACCCATTATTATTTTTTTAAATTCTGTACTCATTCGTATTTTATAACCTTTCACCTAGTTTAATTCTGGAGCGACTTTACTGGTCTATTTGTTTTCTTCCTGGCTTACATGTCCTTCCTTCCATCTTTTATTTATGACCTTGTAAAATCTGCTTTCTCTTTAGGCCACTGGTTTCTTCAGGTTTTTCAACCTCTTTTTGTTTTTATTGGGAAGGGCACTATTCATCTGAATTTTGTTTCTAAAACTTGCCTTTCCTATAGTCATATTCCCATTAGAATCCTGGCCATTGGTATAACACTTATATCTTTCCTGAACATTTTTTTAAGTTTTTATTGAATTTGTTACAATACTGCTTCTGTTTTATGTTTTGGTTTATTGGCCCTGAGGCATGTGGGATCTTAGCTCCCCGACCAGGGATCGAACCCACACCCCCTGCATTGAAAGGCAAAGTCTTAACCACTGGACCGCCAGGGAAGTCCCTTCCCTGAACATTTTTGAAATTCTGTATCCCACAGTCTCAAATGACTATGACTGGATTTGCTTTCATTTGTATTGATGAGCTCTACAATGGCACCATCTCATGTCTCCAGGGTTCTCATAGTTCATATGGAAAGTACACTACCAGATAATCTATCCCAGAGATATGGAACCAAAAGGCTCCCAGACCAAATTAAATCAAATCGATGTAAAACACATAGCAAGAAGCAAAGGGAAAGAACTAGCGTAGGTTAATGACTTAGGATAAGGTGCAAGCAACGTGGAAGAACCACACCACCTGAATCCTAAGTCCACAATGTGGATCTCTCTCTCTCTCCCTTGCCTCTCCCTCCCTCTGTCATGCCCCCCTCCCTTCCTCCCTCCCTATATAGATTTTGCCCTCATAATGGTTCCTTACAAATATTGAGAGCCACTAATATAGATAAATGGTGAGAGATAAAATGGTTGATGTAGATTGGGACAAAAAAAAAGATTTGAAGGTCAAGCTAAGGAATGTGAGCCTGTGTCCTAAGCACTGAGCATAGTACATGGCACCTAGTGATAGTGATAGAAAAAATGATTTTATTCATTATTTTAGTGAGTTTTGTGATCATGAAGAAAATCTGCTTAGAAAAGGTAATTTTTTAATATATTGAACTATTTTTTTACCACTAGTAAGAGAATAAAAAGATATGTGATAATTTGGAGGAAACATTTTTAAAAAGAGGAAAAGTGCTTTAGCATTAAATTCAAAATTGGCTTTACCTTTTAAATCCTATTCTCCCAAGCAGGCCTTCCACAGAAATGAGTCTAGTGTATCTGGAGTCAGTTATCTCTCCTACCACATTTATAACTCTAAGGGAAACAGCTTTACCTTATGATCCAGTTAACCCTACCTTCTCAGTAATTTCTTTTCTAATTAGCACCAAAGGTAACGTCCCCTCTTCAGAACATTTCTAGTATTTATATCTCTTTTCTCATCTGGTCTTTATTTTTTTTTACATTTCTGCCTTTATTATAACTATTTATGTTACAGTCTATTTAACTTAATTTTAAGCTTCTTAAAAATAAAAACCATATCTTATTTATATTTGTATTCTCCACAGGGCTTCTCATGATACCTTCTTTACACATAGATGATATTCAACAAATATTGTTGAATGCATGGAACAACTATTACACGACCCAATTTATTATCCCAGGAATCAACTCAGAAAGTAGCAATCATCTCCTAGAACAGGGGTCAGCAAAATTTTTCTGTAAATATTAATAACTGTTTTTGAGTTTGCAAGGCAAGAGGCAAAATCAAGGGTATTACTTAAGAACTTACGTAACAAGAAAGAAAATAAGTTTTCACAACATTTTTATTTATGAAATTTAAAATATATTAATGTAGTATAATTTTTTGTGATACAGGTCTACTAATGAGAAAAACAGAATTCTTTTGCAAGGGGGATAACATTTAGCTTATTACAGTTTCCTATCATCAAAATTTCATTTGTTAATGTGACTTAGAATGAGTTTTGCATGTTTTACATATTTCATCTTTGAAAATTCTTTTCACACAGATATGTACTGCCAAATACTGCAGTTCATGAGCATATGATTTTAATTGAGCATATTCATTGCTTGGAAGGAATTTATAAAATTCTGTTAGATTCTTCTCTTGGTAGTTGCCTTTTAGAATGTCATTATATTGTACATTAGTCATTTCCAATTGAAGTTATAGGTTGAACTCCTCAAGTGAACAGTTAAATGGATTTTGAATATAGAAATTTCTTGCATCTAGGTCTGAAAAATGCTTTAGAAATGCTTTTGAAAGTGAAAATGCTTTTCACTTTCAAAGGCTGAAAGTGTTTGAGCTCAGAAAATCTACCCACCGCAAATTTGTGTGGAAATGGAGATCTCACTTCTTGTTTTAATTTTTGACAGCACAGGAAGTGTATAAAGCTGTTTGACATTACTTGTGATTCAAACATTAGTTGTCATCAAAATGACTTTAGCACAGTATGTTTCACATGTGAGCATTGTTTTGCCCTGCAATTTTTGGTTGAATTCATAGATAAGCATTAAATGAGTCTGCAGCAAAATCTAATTTCTAAAGCCATTTATCATTCCATAATAGAGGTTGAGGGCAGTTCTTCTCATTCAAAAAAACTTCAATCATAGTCTCAAAAATCTCAATAAAACTTTATCCCTGCTAAGCCATCAAACTGCTACATGTTAGAGAAAGTCAGGATATTCAGTTTCTATTTTGACAAAAAAAATTCACAGAACCACCAAAGGTTAAATTTACAAGAGTCAATGATAACATATGCTAGATTCAAGTATTTTCCTCAGAGTACCTGATAGTGAATAATACAATAAATAAACATAGCTCTAAATATCTTAACATTTTCACAAGTTTTGTTAATTCGTCTAGGTAGTCTTTCTCTTATCCATTGCCATCAGTTTTATCACATTTTAGCAGATACCACTTCAGGTTGAATTGATTTAATGTTTTAACTTACTTGAAAATATTCTTACCTATCGTCACTCCACAAACTATTCATACAGGTTAATGCTTCAGGCACTTCAAACTCAGCAATGACTCCTCAAATAAACAGCTGAGTAGTATTACTAACATCTGTCGATTAATCAAGAGGCAAGGAAAACCACTTGAAAGCATTTGCCTTACTTTTCAATTGACTATTGATGCTGCTCCAGTGTCCTTGACATTTTAAGCAACTGTTCTTGCCAAAATGCTAAGAAACGAGTTTATTTTTGCTGCATGATTTAATTAAATCTATCAATAAGCAACTTTGTTGGACTAACAAATGAGCCACTCAGAAACTTTAGTTGCAACTTCATTTTCAAATTTTTGTGAAGAATTTTTATTGTGTTAAGATACTCCGTTTTAGGTTTCCTAATTTTTCTAACTGTTACACTTCTGTGAGGTGGGAATATTGTGTCAGGTGCTTGGTATGATAATGTTGATGTATATTGTACTTTTTTAAGCAAAACTATAGTGTCATTGCATAATAAATAAAGCTTTCACATCTAATTTGATCACAAAATAAGCCACATTCCACTGTGCCTTAAAAATACAACATTCAAAGCCCACTGTTTTCTTCTTTTCTTGTTTTGATACAACAGATATGCACTGATAATAAAGTCTCACAATGAGTCAATATATGTTCCTCTCAAAACACTGTCAAGTTATAATTGCATCACTGTAATTTGCAATGCAACAAGCAGTAGTGGGAAGCAATGAGTGCCTTTTAGTCTCTGCCACAATGACATTATAGCACAAAGCAGTCACAGACAATATATAAATGAATGAGCATGACTGTTTTCTAATAAAACTTTATTTACAGATTCTGAAACTCTAATTCCGTGTAATTTCCACATCTTGAAATATTATTCTTCTTTTGATTTTTTCAACATGTGAAAATGTAATAACTATTCTTCGCTCACAAGCTCTACAAAAAGAGGGGATGGATTGGGTTTGGCTTGCAAACCATAGTTTACCAACTTTGATTTAGGATTTGGCTTTGAGGAAATACTGTTTGCTTACTTAACTTTATTCCCAATTAAGCTATTTGAAGCAAATTTTCTGGAGTCACGTGTGATTGAAAACTAGAATATTCTTTTTTACTGAGATATAATCAATATAACATCATATGTTTCAAGTGTACAATGTAGTGATTTGGTATTTGTATATATTGAGAAATAATGACCACAATAAGAAGAATATTCTTCTTAAGGGTATGTTCATTAGAGTTGCATGCACACAGGAGTATAACACAAAAAGTTAGAATGTGACAAACATACTTCACATCTAGGCTACTTAGTCAGAAGATACTGACTTTGGTGGATAGTACAAAGGTGGACTTTGTGCTGCCTCAGTATTTTTATTTTAAAAACCCAAGACCATTACATTAACTATAATTAGAGATTTTAGGTGAGCCAAAACATCATTTAAACATTTCACTTATTTGGGAAAGAAGCCCAGGATAACTCCCAAACCTGGGCAGTGTATCAACAGTAGGCTTTCAGAACACCAACCCCTCCTTCATTTATTGAGCGTCTGGATGGATTTTCTAGGAGCTGCACCAGTCTTCATTTCTTATCTGTGTTATTTAGGGTGTCAGAGGCAGCCCAGGAAGAATGGGACTGGCTGGGTCTCCAGGTCCTCAAGGAGCAAAGGGTTCATCGGGCCTTCCAGGAAGCCCAGGAGTTCTAGGCCCGAAGGTACTTTCATGTTTGTTCTGATGGATGAGCAGTATTGACCATCCTTCCTGGCCCTGAGCTTACTGGCTAGATCACAGGATGGTAAGACTGATAGCTTTTAATAAAATTTGGCTAACATGAAAACACATTAGGAAAAAACGAAAGTGTGTGGCCTTGACATAGCCATCGCCCGTGATAGCCACAGTGCATGTCATTTGCCAAAACTACTCATAAACCCAGGACTGGTGATGCTTTAAAAAATGTTCTTTGACTCATTTTGGTTCTTCTTTCCTTTCTGTCATCCACCTTCTCCGCCAAAACAGAAAAATCTTATTTACTTCCAGTTGCATACTTTCTCAGTTATACTTCCTGTTCCCCTACTTCTGAACCTAACCAACCAATTAATAAATCTGATAGGAGTACAGATTACTTCTTAAAGTCAAAGTGATAGTAATTGTCTTGTCTTAACATTCATTGCCAGGAGTATTGCCACATGGCAATAGGCTTTCCATACAAAACCTCTCTTAGAAATATCTCAGTGCAGATTTGACCCAGACAACTAAGAGACTAGTCCCGTATCTAATGCTATTTCATAAAAGACTAGGATTAAGACATTGGCACCCTCATCATTATTACCTCTTAATTTGATTTTCAGATTTCCACTTATAAAGAATTTCTAGGTAGTCTGACCCATATGGGTAAACTGAAAATGATGACCCAGCAGCTTACTGTTTAAAGTTTGAGCCTTTCTGTTAATGTTTATACCATGAATATCCCTTTCCACTGAAATACAAGATAGCTGAGCAAATGCTAAACCTAGGAAAATAAATAAGAAAGATCCCTACCTTTTATGGGTGAATCTGCAAAAAAAAAAAAAAAAAAAAAAAGATCCAGTTTGTCAAGTCCCAAAGCTGTATCTTTATCTCAATACAGTGAAGGATAATTTGCTAATCTTAAAGCTTTGGTCAAAGTCTACCAAGCATCATTTTTCATTACCTTATCTATAAACCCCACATGATTCTTGTTTATTTTTAGAAATGGTAAAAGCTATTGCAACCCTCACTTCAAAAACAAAATAAAACTAAATTTTAAAAGGACTTGACTTTTTAAAATAAAATAATGATAATAAAGTATGTCTTAAAAGTGAACTTTTAGGGGATAAAGAGGACTGGTATCAAAGGAATCTTGGGAAACAGATAATTGAAATTCATGATGGAATTGAAAAGATACTCATGGCAAAAACCAGGGTTCACACTTCAAGAGATTCTGCTCTGTTTCTGATATCAGATAGCTGAATCATCTCTGTATGTAAGAAAAACACAGCAAAATAATTTCAATTCAAATAAAATACAAGTTCCATCGCATACAAATGCCTCCACACATCCTACACCCTCACTATTCTCTCTGTAGCCCCACTATCCTCCTCCTACTTTTGCAGGCCCCTCTTCCCTCCTCTTTCCACAGTCATGACCACAATCTCTGGAATTCTATTTCCCTGCTGCCACACTTCTCGTTCATTGTAATCAAATATTATGTATATGGAAACTATTGGTGGGGAGAATGATCATGCAGATTTTGACTTCTCTAGTGCCTTGTACACATGCCTGAGGATGGGTCAGTATTTAGATTTCATTTAAAAGCCAATATGTTTATAGGTTCTAAAGTCAAGATAACCTTTATTTTTTTGTCTGTAGGGTGAACAAGGGCTACCTGGTCAACCTGGAATTCCAGGTAAAAGAGGTCACCGAGGAGCACAAGGTGATCAAGGACCATGTGGAGAGCCTGGCATGAAAGGGCAGTCTGTAGGTGACAACTCAGAAATTCACGAAGTACTTGTTCTACAGACCAGGCCAACATCGTACAATAATGGTTATCATATCTATTCACATTGCAGGGAGAACATGGTATTCAAGGTTTGACAGGTTTCCAAGGATTCCCAGGCCCCAAAGTATGTTTACATATTTTCTGCTCATCTCTATGTTGAAATACCAATGTTCAACATCTGTTCAAGAAACAGATGTTGAAATACCAATATTTAATCTCTGACTTGAGCTTTTGTTTTTTTAATCGCAAAATTTCAGTTGGTACAGAGTAATATATTTGAGTTTTGAATATGTTAATTTTGACTTATGTAACTATATATTTTCCTAGCAATTTTATGGAATAATTAGCTTTTGTCTCTTCTCATTCTGTTTTCCCAAACATTTTATTTGAAAAATTTCAAACATAAAGTTGAGAGAATGAGTAAACACCTATATACCTATTACCTAAATTCTACCAAAACATTTTACTCTACTTGCTTGACTATGTACCTACCCATCTATTTATACCTCCTCCTCTCTCCATCCATTTTTGATGTCTTTTGAAGTAAATTGTAGACCTCAGTACAATTCCTCCAAAATAGTTAAGCCTGTACTTCATTAACTATCAAGTCCCATTTTTAAGAGCCAATTCTTAATACGTTGGTACAAGGTTATTTCATGTACTAAATGTTCATATTTTGGCTTTTTTAAAATTGTGTTTCTAGGGTCCTGAGGGAGATGCTGGCATTGTTGGAATATCAGGTCCTAAAGGTCCTATTGGACAGAGGGTAAGTATGAAGTCGTTCTGCCTTCCCAGATATTGTGATTCTTTGTTGACTACAGGAATTAGGGTTAAGAACTCTAAAATAAATATGCTCCAAATTAATAACTTTAAAAAATGACTCTTAAAACAGAAACTCATTAGAGCATATGCAGACATTCTCAACCTTTTTCAGTTCGTTTGTTAGTTTGAGCAAAAGACCTCACAGACCACCTGTACTGCCCAGTTCTTACTTTAAAAAAAAAAGAATTAATGTAACTACTGGATAATATATTTATTAACTCATACCAGTTAATAAATATATTATAAAAAACATAAAGCAGTTTCATGTTATAAGCATTAATATAACCAGGGACTAGAGACCACCCCCATGTACCACCTGGAGGAGGCTTGTCTATGACCAGAGCTTCTCAGACCACACTTTGAAAAATGTTTCCCAATAGCTGTGTTTCCTCTGCTCAGGGGTGGGTATCCTCAGAGAGTAACGAGAAACTCCTTAAAGAGTTGGAAAGGTCAGGGCTCTGAAGAACTCCAGTTAGCTGTTTAGTGCCTGAAATTGCAAACTGTAGAGAACGTAAATAGGATAGATAAGTCACCAGCAGTAACTGGTTATTGTTTTTGTTTGTTTGTTTGCTTTTTTATTAACCACACTCTCCTAACTGATGAGATGATCTATAAAACTAAAGAGAAAAAAGGTTAAAAATAAAAGCCAAGCACTGGTTTGACTGTGGTAGTAGCACCTCTACGGCTAACAGCAGTTGCTAAGGCAAGGGTGGAGAGAGCTGAGAGGAAGGAGAGCAGTTCAGATAGAGGAGAACTGAGTCTTGAAGAAGAATTTTAAAACTGAAAACCACTATCTTGTGCAAATATTAAATGAAAAGTCAAATTTTTAAAATCCTACGCCGCTTCCCTAACTCTTACAATAAATTATTTCCTATAATACAAAGAGCAGTGTTATCGTGGGAAATGTTTATTTAAAGACCCGTCTCAACATTTCTCCAGGTGCAAATGTATTAGTTATTTTTATGATTTCTGAAGAACCATGGAAAGCTTGTGCTTTTAGGTAAAGTCCAATTCTTTATCATCCACAGGTGGGTTATGTATGGATAGGCTTCTCTGTAATAAATATTGGTTTTAAGTTCTTACATAAAGTTCCCCAGTAATTAAATTCATTCATTCTGATTTTATTAAGTTCTCAATTAATTAAATCCTTTCTTTATATTGTCAAAGAGAAGTTGGCTGCCTGCCTAGCCTCTGTCCTAAGCAAAGTCATATGAGGTGCTGTGTCTCTATAAGCCAGGATCTGAACCTATACTGCTTTGCAGCTCCAGAAATTTTATCAGCTCTCCAATAGTAAGGTTATGGTAACTAGTTCACAAATACTAACTTATAAGTGCAGATATTCCTATTAAGTCATTGTAGAGACAAGTGAAAAGTCTTGCTAGGTTAATATTTAGCAAAAAACTATTATGTACCAGGTACTGGTGTTCAGTTTATGTCCCTGTATCATTTACTCCTCATAAAAATCCTGTGAGAGATGCTATTATCCCCATTTTGCTGGTAGGGAAACTAAATCTCTGAAAGGTAATTTGCTGAAAGCCATATGTGGCTAGTATGTAGAGGAGCTGGAATTTGAATCCACATCTGATTGACTGAATAATATGTACAAATCATTATTTCAGAGAGTTAGATCATGGTCAAATTTATTAGATTGACACTTTCTTGGCTTTTTTTTTTTTCCCAGTAATAAGCCAATCTAGAGGATATACTTGATTAGGATAAGAAATCAAGCCTCTTGATTGTGGACCTTTGTGATTTGGGAACCATATTTTAAAATTATCACTTAAAGTAGATCTTCATATTTAAAAGTGCTTTCATTAGATTTACTTTTTAGAGTATCAGGTAATTTCTCTCATTCTAAGCCAACTTAATCTTAAAGCTATTTGTCAATAGACTGAATGGCATTATAATTATCTCCACTGAGTATTTTCTGTATCTTGGCAGGAGTTGGACAAAGAGAAAGCCTGTTAGATAGCCACATTTATATATGCCACGTTAAGTGGAGCTAGAAACATTGAAATTTGAAGCTAGTGGTAGCGGGGGTGGAGGTTGAGGGAAAATAACTAAAACATGTATTTTGTATTCATTAAGAAATGATAGGCTCCATTTTTAGTTTGGGAGGAGTCGACCAGAGATCCAGCTTATTCAAGGTTACCTTCATAATCAAATAGCAGCTTACACTTTCAAAATTGTTTTTCACATTTAGTTCTCACAATGGCCCTGTGGAGTAGGCATTCTTATTTTACTGATGAAGAAGCCAGAAGTTTAACTGGTCACAAATGATGCCCTCTGGTTCTTTCCCATAACTTCTCTCAATTCCATGCTGCATGTCACTCAAATATCTGCTTGTTCAACATCTGTAAATAAATGTATTCAAAATTTTGTCCATGACTCTACATAGTCTTTGTTACATAAAGTAATTGCATTTGTTATGCAATGACACATATGTAAAATGGCACCACTGAAGCTATCACCACATAAAAATTGTAATGCTGATTTATCAGTTTGTTGGAAATTATAGAGATTAATTCTCCTAATGGGAAACCATAATAATATGCAGAATTGCATCAAATCAAAATTACTATGATTTCTGCCAATAACATAAGATTTTGTAATAAAAACTGGAATTATGTGGACATGGACTATTTTGCCATTGTGCAAGAAATTTTCTAGAATTTTCCTGAATTATACTGGCATTGAGACTGACTGTTTTCTTTTTTTTTTTAACCCCAACAGGGAAACACTGGCCCCTTTGGCAGAGAAGGTATAATAGGCCCAACAGGTAGAACTGTAAGTTTGTCACAATACAGGTTTTTTTTTTTTTCTTTTATATATATATATATATATATATATATATATATATATATATATATATATATATTTTTTTTTTTTTAACTTAATCCTATTCTAGAGTAATCCACAAGGGATCACCCTGGGTATTTGAGAAGCAAGGATAAAAACAGATGTACATTTTCATCTGGAAGGTTATTCTTGAGAACTTAGAAATCTAATGTAATGAAAAGGTATACATAGTGAGGTAGGCACTTAAAACTGGAGTTGAGAAAGGTAAGTAGCACTGGGTGGTGGAGGAGGGGCTGAGCATTATAAGCACAGGGGTGATCACTAAAGCAACAGAAAGAATCCATTTTCTGAAAGAGGGAGAATAAGAAAAGGTACGCATACAGCCAAGATTTGAGTCTTTGGAGGTGCCCACAATAAAGGGATGAAACAGTTGGTGGGAAGAGCAGGAAAAACAGAAAAGCACAAGGTTAAGCTCAGTTTCGAGAAAGGAGTAGCTAACCGTGATCTTTAAGAGAATACATTGCAGTGGAAGACGGAGTACAGCTTTCAGTGAGGAAGGAAGTAAATAAAAATATTTAATAATAACTTTTCTCAAACTTTTGGAGTAGGTATGATTATTTGCATTCAAGACATAAGGAAACAGATGACATTTATAGAAGTTCACCTAGTTATTTAAGATAATACACGTAGTGAATCATATAGATGATATTTCCTACTTCAAGAGCAGTGCTCTTTCCACTCCATTCAAGCTATGTCTGGAGAGGAAACTGAGACAGTTAACATGTGCCAGGGCCTTAGGGAATCTTGCTATGAAATAAAACAGAAATAAGACAGTGAGGTGGTCACAGGAGGGTTTTACAATACTAACAGTAGTATAAACATGCAAGAGGAAAATTGAGGCTTGGAAAGGAAAGATTCATTCTCTGCAGGGAATCAATATTTTGAATGATCTGAAAGTGTTGTGTCTATAGACACAGAGTTTTAAAATATAAAAGAGAATGTTTCAAATATTAATTATCACTGTTCTCATTGATAAATTTAGAGAAGAATTCACCACCAAAGCTTCTGGCTTTTTAATTTAAAAAAATGAAATGTGTAACTCAGTATTTCTCTAGATTTGCAGCATTTACCACTCAGAGCTATATAGTCTAAGTGGGAGGTTATAAGTGGGAGAAATCTCATATTTCAGTGGGTGGTTGGTTCTTCAGCAAGCTAAGGAACACATACTGTTCTGATTATGGAATGATTGTTCTCCTCTGTCAAAAATGTGAAATATTAATTGGTTAAGGAAAATATGATAAAGAAATGGCTCAATTAAAATATCTTACTGTGTTTTGTTTATAGATAGTTCTTAAAGGCCCTTATAATGCTCAGCATGTACATCAAATTTTTTCCATCTATTTTTTCTATTCTAAGAAGAAACTTCTAAGGAAAGCTCACTATGAAAGAATAAGAATTTGAGAATGGCCAAAACACACTGTGGAAAAAAATAGTGGTGGGGGATGGAGGACTTGCCTTTCCAAAAAGGAAAACATTACTTCAGAGTCTTTGTAAATGACACTATGTGTTAGTACAAAGAATAGATCATTGTAACAGGCTAGAGCCCAGAATTAGGTCTCAGACTAAATAGGAATTTAATTACAATGAATATGGTATATCAGTTAGGATGATTTGGACTGCAAGTAATAGGAACCCTGAATCAAACTGGCATTAACAATAAGGAAACTTCTATCTCATTATGGGAATCCCAGAGTTAGGAAGGGCTTCAGATTTGGTTAATTTGGCGAATTAATCATGTTATCCAAGACTATTTCCATACCTCTGCTCTGCCATCCTGAATGCTATCTTTATAATTAGGCTTAGGGCAAATGACTACAATTTCTCAGGAATCACATCTAGATATAATTATCCAAAGTGAAAAAGTGAACTGTATCCCTTGTCTTGGGAAAAATAAAACTTTTTCTATAAGTCTCCATTTACATTTTTTTTTCTCACGTCTATTAATCAGCCACACACCCATTCCTATAAGTGATAGGGAAGGGAGACGAAATTCCTTTTAGTCTTACTACTGCTATAAGAAACTGTAACCCTATTTCACCCAATTTTTTAAAAATCTCAAATGAACTTTTAAAGACTTTGTTAAAAAAAAGAAAGAAAAGAGAGGGAAAAAAAGAAAGAAAAGAAGCAATTAAAAATCTCAGAAAAATCATCTAGGAAACTAAAGTATAGCTTAAGGGTTGGGGAGACCTTTTATATAAGATAGGAAATATGAAAACTATAAAAGAACAGAAGACATATTTGAATGCTTGAAAATTTTTAATTTTTATGGCAAAAGATTCCATAAGTAAAACTAATAATATAACTGAGAAAAAGTAATTGCAAAGCGTATACCATATAATGGGTAATATAAAGAGCTTTACAAATTGGTATGAAAAAGAAAATTTAGTAGAGAATTGAAGAATAAATCCAAAAGGTCAGTAATTATTTGAAAAACCAGTCTCCTAACTTTTAGTCAGAGAAATGCAAATTAAGGTAATAATGAGATATTACATCTAACCTCTCAGAAAGGGCTGTAGGAAGAAAGGTATTTTTGTTTATCACTAATAGAAATGTGAATTACAGCCTTTATGGAAAGGTATTTGTTAAAATATATGTACATATACCCTATGACCAAGCAGTTCCACTTTGAGGAATTTGTCCCATATAAATAAAAGTACCCAATACACTAGGGAAATTTTACAAAGCTTTTTTTCACAGCACTGTTTGTAATGGCAAAAAAAAAAAAAAAAAGTATGAAATCACATGAATGCTCATCTGTAGAGGAATGGTTGAGTAAACTCTGATCTATCCACTTTGTGGAATATTAATGCAACTATTAAAAATAATTATTTGTATCTAGTTTGGCTGACTTGCAATTGTTTCATGATGTATTATTAAACGTGAAAAATATGATGCATAGAAGAGTATATGATATCAACATTATAAAACATGACCAATCACCCCATACACATGTAAATACACTTGTCAATATCTGATTAGAAAAAAGTATGAAGCGATATGTACCACGTTGTTAATACTGGATTGGAGGTGGAGGAGGGCATAAAAAAAGTCTGTAAAGACATCTTAAAAATCAGCTTTTTAAAGTTGATATAGTAGTTTGAAATGAATTAAGGACCAGATAGGAAACACAAAAGAAGTAATATAAATAGTGAATAATGAAACAGTATTTTTAGCCTGCAAGATTAACAAAAAGTGATAGTACATCATAGCATGTAACAGAAGAAACATGCACTCCCATATATTGCAAGTGTGAATGCAATTTCAAACAAACTTTCTGGAGGACAACTTTTATCCAAAATTTTTAAGAGTGCAAGGATATTTATCACAGTGCTGTTTATCATGACAAAAATTAGAAAAAAATTTAACAGGCAATTCATTTAAAATATCATACTTTTTAAAATACTGGTAAGCATTATGGTTAGGTGGGAATTGTAGATTGATATAGAAAAGCATTAATATTTTGAAGGTGCAAATTCAGGTTACAGAAAAGATGAGTAGTATTATCTCATTTTTTAATAAAAAAGTACACAATTTCCACAAGGAACATGAAAATATTAACAGGAGTAACAGTAGTGACATCCAGCAACAGCAGAGTTCACATTGTCTTCAAGTGCACATGGAACATTCACTGAAATAAACCATATTTTAGATCATAAAACAAATTTTACTAAACTTAAAATAACAGAAGTCATGTAAGGTATATTCTCTGGCCATAACAGAATTAAATTAAGAGTCAATAAGCTAGAAAGATAATAGGAAAATCCCCAAACACTTGAAAATTAAACCTCACACTTCTAAATAATTCAAGGACCAGAGTGTCTCAAAGAAAGTTAGAAAATATTTTGAATTGACTGAAACTGTATACACAACGTATCAAAATTTATGGGATATAGCTCAGAAGGAGGAATTTAAAAAAAGACGATAAAAGAGAAGGAGGAAACCACCCTGGAAGCAGGGTTTTTCAAAGGCTGAGAGAAACAAATATTAGAAGAATTTAACTTTCTTAATTTTCTTTCTAAATTATTTTGCCTTTGATTGTCAGATCAGCTGTTTTGACTTAACTGAATGAATAAGTAGCATAACCCTCACTTTAAGGTGGAACTAGGCATAGCAAAACAGACATGGTGAGTCAGTACGTTGTATTTGTTTTGCTTTGCTTAACTTAGGAAAATCAGAATTTAGGTAACTTTAACTAAACAGGTCTTGCTAGATAGGAAAAAACCCAACAGAAATTATCATGTTTCTGGATAAAGCCTCAACTACATTTGATAAATAACTATCAACAACACTAAACTAACATTTTATTTTTCTTTCAGGGACCCAGAGGTGAAAAAGGCTTTAGAGGTGAAACTGTAAGTTTAACTAAATTTGTGGTAATAGTATCACTGGTCACTAGGTTATAAGCTCTATGAAAGCAAGGACCTTTTTTGATTTTTTCATTATTATGTCCCTGATACTTGCGAAATGAAAATAAAATTACAGTTTTCAGGAAGAAAACTAACCTATATGTAGAACTAACCTATATGGTATACTGCAGTGAAACCTGATAAGCCCTAACATGTTTAAGAATCTGTCAGTCACATTCTTTCCAAATCACTGTGTGAAGGTGAATATTTGCCTTCTCAGGCATCAGGAGAGGAGGTGTGAGCCTTCTTCACCGGTGCCAGAACAGGAGGACTGTCAAGTCACTTTAGATATATACCACTAGATCCAGTCAGCACCCAAGAGGGCTGCAAAGCAGAAGCAAATCATTAGTTGTATATTTCAGCCAACTGGAAACAATGGTGAGAGGATGGGCAAAAGGTACACAGCATTTTCAGGACTAAATGGCTTACACTGGCACTATTTCCTATTTTTCTTGGATGTCAATTCTTCCAAGTTAAAGAAGATATTTTGTAAAGGGGCCACTGTCCCAGCAGAACTTACTAAAGCAGCAGTCATAAACAGAGGGCATGCATGGAGTGAAATGAGGGGTACTGAAACCAAATATAGAAGGCATATAGGAATAGACTTGAAGATAGCATTAAAGTCTTGCTTAAAAGGTCATGATATTATATAGTGACAGCTGAGATCTTTGCTTTTCACCATAGGGTAAGCTTGGGGCTCAGAGTAAGTAAATTATAGTTATATTAGTTTGCTGAGGAAGGAAATTTATGTGATTTCAGATAGCCTAAGAATCCTCAAAGGGTATTGAAATAGATGTGTTTAATTTGCAGCAATGTGTCCCTTATATTTTCTCAGCAGACTTACTTAACAGGAAGCAAGGATGTTTGCACACAGTGAAGCTATATGCCCCCACCCCCACCCCGCTCCCGCAGGAGAAGTGGAAAGGGAAAAGAAAAAATAGGGAGGCTTGGAATTAACCCATATTCCATACCTGTCTCCAACTGCCTCCCCGACCTATCCTCTCCAAGTACTGTGGCTAGAACATAAGCTCCATCAAGATAGGAAACCTCGAGTGCCTATGACAATGGCTGTCACAAGCATTTCATGTGAAAAACATTCCCTATTTGTACACGTATGTGACCTTCTTTCTCCAGATACAAAACATTAAGAAGAGGCTTGAAAATCACAGTTCTAAAGTGAATCTTGGAGATTATCTTCACCAAACCTATTATGTTACACTCGAGATATCTGAGATCCAAATGTGCAGCAGCTCCCTCAAGGACATGCAGCTAATTAGGTACAGAGATAAGACCAGAGCCCAGATCTTCCAAATCCCAGGCTACTGTGCTTTTCTATTAATCATAGTACCTCTCAGAAAATAAGAGTTAGGAGCAACTTGGGTAAGGAAGATGGTATGTACACATCCTTCACCTACTTTAAGAGCAGCCCACATACAGATTCCACATGAATGGATTCCTGATATGCAGTTATCTCCTAGGGCTTATAGGGCATAACTCATGAATTCACTCATTCCATCTTAATCACATTACTGTCTAATAATAAATCTTATTTAATATTACTAAACTCCCAATTAAACCCTCTAAACCAGTGGTTCTCAACCAGGAGCCATTTTGCTCCCCCTCCCAGGAGACATTTGGCCATGTGTGGAGACATTTTTGGTTGTCACAACTGGAGAAAAGGGAAAGGGTGCTAGTGGCATCTAGTGTGCAGAGACCAGGGATGCTGCTAAGCATCTACCGTGCAAGCTTCTCAGTTTAAGAATGAGGAAAGGGAAGCTCTCTGTACATAAGCCAGCCTAAAGTAAAGATCCTGAAACTACAGATTGCATTTCTGTAAAGGCAAAGTCTAACACAGTCAGGTTTAAGGACATACACTTACCAGTATTTTTCAAATTTAATGAAAAAAATGTTACTTTTGAAGGATCATATGGGAATTGTGGGATTAAATGGAGAGACAGTCTATTTTCAAAGGTAGTGCTCTCACTACAGCCAAATAACCACTATAACCATTCACATTAATTTGGTTCCCCTATAGGAAATTAACAGACAATTGTAGTTTTATTATAAACTGTATGATAACCTTCTTTATATACTTGTTTATATAGTATCTAGAGAGAGTGAATCACTTTTCCTTAGTGGTGGGTTAGGTAAAAGAATAAAAAAGAATAAATACTATATTGTTGGAATAATATTTTGTTTTACTTGGCCTTATTCTATGCATTTGCTTCATTGGGGTTGTCCTGTCCTGTCTTGTTTGGTTTGAAGTATTTCATTTGATCATATTTGTGATGATCTGACTTGTTCTGGGTAACAAGCTGAAGTGAACTCAGTAAAAATAGTTTCTTCTTTCTATGACAAAATGCTTTTTCACAAAGATAAGGTAGCTATTTTGTACTGAACCTTCAGTGAGATTTTGCAAATGTCAGAAATATGCTAAGTAGAGTAAAATGTCAACTGTTTATTTTTACAATGCTGATCCAAAATGGAGAAACTTACTCAGCCAATTTCACTCTTGAGCCTCTGTATATTTCAATTTATTTTTGGCTGTGTTGGGTCTTCTTTTCTGTGCCGAGGGCTTTCTCTAGTTGTGGCAAGGGGGGGGGGCCACTCTTCATCGCGGTGCGCGGGCCTCTCACTGTCACGGCCTCTCTTGTTGCGGAGCACAGGCTCCAGACGCGCAGGCTCAGTAATTGTGGCTCACGGGCCCAGTTGTTCCGCGGCATGTGGGATCTTCCCAGACCAGGGCTCGAACCCGTATCCCCTGCATTGGCAGGCAGGTTCTCAACCACTGCGCCACCGGGGAAGCCCGAGCCTCTGTACATTTGAAAGGCTGTCTCCAACATGAAATCTCCCTAACTTACCATGCCACTTCTGAGGTAAAAGTTTGATGCATTTTCTGCTTTAACCTATAATCATAAATCATGCAAACTAAGAAATGTCCAGCAGGCATGGTGTTGGAGTACTCTATCCTTTTTAAGTTACTATGTGTTGTTTGTTCTTATTGTCACAGTATATTTAGAATCAACAGCTTTGGCAATAAAAGATACTTAAGTCAAGCATAGCATTAACATTATTCAAAACTCAGTTGAAGATAAATTTTGCTTTGCCATCTTTTAACCATAATCTGAATTTGACTCAGTACAGTCTTAACATTCAATCGACCATCCAGTAAGTTAAATTTTGAGCATCCTTAACAGTGATTACTGTTGTTTCGTTTTGAAAAATGTCAGCATAACTTTTCACATTTTACTATATGCCTTTCAACTATTCTAATTTCTAAATCAGTACTCGTTAATTTAAACATTATTCATTCATTCGTTACCAATCTTTGAACACCTACTATGTATTAGGCACTATTCCTGTTCCAGAAAATGAGAGGATGACTAAGACACTTTTAAAGGTCTGTAGGGACTTTCCTATTTGTTATGTACTATGGAATGCAGAAGTAGTTAGTTGAAGAAGAAGGTGGATGTTGAAGGAGAAGGAGATGTCTAAGGACACTGAAGTTTCCATTTTTTTACAATTAGTTGTATGGTAGATAGAAATAACAGGAAAAACAGAATTACATTGTTAAATGTTACACTTATAAGTTTATTAAAATGAATAAATTTAGTTTCTAGTAATATCAACAAAACATGAGCGTATGTATTCAGCTTGTTGATGAATGTGGGTGACAGCTGAGTTCAAGAACATATTACTTCAAAATACTAAAATAACTTTGAATCCTATCACTTGCCTCATATGAAAAGGCAATGATAGCAGTTGAATCTTAGTCATCTTGTTTATACCAAACCAAAAGCATAGTATATTCATATTGTGCTTTGTCTCCATTTCTTCTAGGGTCCCCAAGGACCGAGAGGTCAACCAGGGCCTCCAGTGAGTTTATTTACATTTATATCTGTTTACCATTGATGCTTATATGCCTGCTTGGTTTGAGATATCTACTTAATAAATACTTTAAAAATCTTTTTATGTTATAGGGTCCACCTGGAGCATCAGGCCCAAGAGTAAGTTTTCTTGGTTTTGTTTCTTTTATCTTAGTATAAGGTAATTTTTTAGGGCTTCCCTGGTGGCACAGTGGTTGAGAGTCTGCCTGCCGATGCAGGGGACACAGGTTCGCTCCCCGGTCCGGGAAGATCCCACATGCCGCGGAGCGGCTGGGCCCGTGAGCCATGGCCGCTGAGCCTGCGCGTCTGGAGCCTGTGCTCCGCAACGGGAGAGGCCACAACAGTGAGAGGCCCGTGTACCACAAAAAAAAAAAAAAAAAGTAATTTTTTAAAGCTTCTTCTATTAACTCCCTGTTAAAAGGTATCCCTATTGCCTACCTCTGTTCCTTTTGTTAATCTGATATAGAGTCTTCCCAACTATAATAAAACTTGAAATCCAAGCCTCAGAGTTCTTGTCTATAAAATGAGGATGGTATCTCTTACTTTCTTGGGTGGATTTGAGTTTTAAATAAGAAGTAAAGTACTCAGCACAATGTCTGACATAATTAATGCTCCAAAATACTCCCTCCATTTCTTCCTGTTTCTGGGTCCTAGCTCTCCTTTTTCAAATGTTCTTTTTTGCCAACCAGAGTTATACACTTTTTAGCCTTTACATGAACTCTTCTCAGTTGCTGCTGGCCATAGAAGCCCTGGGACTTCTCATGTATTTGCTCGTGACCGATCACAACCCAAAGCTTGCTACTCCTATCTTTGAGGTGATACTTCCGTTACTTCATTATCAGCTATCATCTCCTGGCCTCAGTGTTCCAAGACTGGTTTATCTCATGCGTTGTATCCACTCTGCTACTCAGTAATATCTTTGTTTTCCTGCTTTCTACAAAAGGTCTCCTTCTATCTTCAACCTCACCCATGCCCCATTCCTGCAGAATCAGAATCCTGGTCAAATGCAGTGGTCCTTGGTCAGATTTCCTGCTTAAAGGAAATCCGCTGTTGGCTACACTGTCCAAACGAATGGCCAGTCCTATGCCTTCCAAGCCTTACTTATTTCCACATGCTTCTCTGGTATCATTTGGATCTTTGAAAGTTCTACCTGGTGGATCACTGCGGTCCACTCCCAGCAGGTCAGGAACTCTTCATTCTCCTCAGCTTTTCATCAGGGCAAGGAGTAACTTTCAAGCAAAGTGCCACAGGAAGATGGTCTCCTTGGAAACAAGACACCTATTTCTCTATGATTTTTTAAAAATTACTCCCCCTTTCTGGCCATCTGACTGATGGGGATTGAAACCTTCCCTGGCATGAACATCAGTGGGCATGTCCTTTTTTAAATCTTTAGATTATTCTCCACTTCTCTGTTCTTCCTTTCCTCCTGGATCCTCACAATGCATGGGTTAGAAAAACCCTCATCAGTTGCCTTCTCACCTTATAATGACTTTGATGTATCATAGCTGCTTTCCTAATAAAGAACAAGTTCTAAAAGATCATATATCATTGGCAAATTAGAGGTGTTTAGTGAAAACTTTCACATTGAAGTGCCAAATTTTGGGGCACCACATCCCTCTCTCACTTGAAAAATGTTTGTATGTGTTCCTCTACAGCCAAAATGAATTAGGACATGTGAGAGGTTTCTGCTCTGAGAAAAATGTGGGTAAGAATATATACTTTGAGGAATTTTATTAGGAGGATTAAATGAAAAAGTATATGTGCTTGACACATTATAGGTACTCAACTAACATTAGTTTCTTTGTTTCCTTCTTCCCTTTCTCTCCTTTCTGTCTTCCTTGTTCCTGGCCAGTATGAAACCCAGTTTCTTTATACTGTCTTTCTGGGACTTGCAGAGACCATTGTAGGAAAGTGGCAGTGTAGCCTTGAAAAAAAGACTTTCAGAGTAGAAGTTTACATGCAATAAGAAAATACCTACATATTCCTTCTGAACTCAAACTATGATCATATCTTCTGTGAAACTCTTCTTAATTCCATCCCCTCGTTGCACTGCAAGATAGAACTGATCACTTCCCCTTCTTCATTCATACTCATTTATTTTCATGCCCATTTCCATGTATTAGACTGTGAACTCTCTGAAGGTAAGCAGTGTGTTCTGTATCTCTTTTCCATTCAAGCCCTTAAGAAGTGTCTACTGAATGAATGAATAAATGCAAACAGGCAAGTTGCAACTCTTAGAAAATTTCAGTGGGAATCCTCCAAGCCAGAAGACTTCACTTGGAGGGAAATAATGTCTAGAATGGAATAGGATCATATTAGAATTAGAGATAGAAGTCTTCTTAGTAATTATTTAGTAATTATTTTAGACTGTGAATTGTCACTCATTAGTTGGTGGATCATAAGATCAACATGCTGAGTCTCAGCATTCTTTTGAAATGAAATTAGAACAGAAAAATGTGGGGAGTGACTGTTTAACGGGTATAGGGTTTCTTTTAGAGGTGATGAAAATGTTGTGAAATTAAATAGTGGTAATGGTTGCACAACACAGTGAATCTACCAGAGCAATAAACTGGATACTTTAAAATGACTAAAATGGTGAATTTTATGTTATGTGAATTTTACTCAATTTTTAAGAAAAGCACAAAAAAAGAACACCCTAGGACCTACTGTACAGCACAGAGAACTATATTCAATATCTTGTAATAACCTACAATGGAAAAGAATCTGAAAAATAGATAAATATAGATATAAATATAGATATAGATTATAATATGTATAAATCACTTTGCTGTACATCTGAAACTAACACATTGTAAATCAACTATACTTCAATTAAAAAAAACATAATAAGTATATCACCACTAGTAGGGAAAAATATGTTTTGTAAAAGTTTTCAGTTAAATATATGTTTGTGTGAACCTTATCATGATATAAAAATGTATTTATTACTATGGGTCAAGATAAGAAAAGTTTGAAAACTTCTAACCTAGTCCAGCCCCCTCTTTTTAAGACCTATAAGTAACTTGCTCAAGTTCCTAAAGTAGAATAGCTAAAAAGAAATGTTTCAGGAAAAGGAATATATATTGATGGTGCTTTTGAATTTGAGGATATTATCAGGGTGATGACCAGACCTCAGTGCACATGGTAAGATATTTAGAAACTGACCAAAAAAAACTACAACAGGATGTCAAAGTTAACCACAAATGGTTGGTGGGATAAAGGATGGGTGGGTGTGTGTGTGTGTGTGTGTGTCTGTGTGTGTGTGTGTGTGTGTGTGTGTGTGACGTGGGGAGTGGAAATAGTACAAATTGAAAATCATTAAATGAGATAAGGAATTTTCAACTTAATGATACCAGTTAATGGGTCAGCTGTGAAACCTGGATTGGTGAATTGAGAGGTTGCAGCAGCTGTGGGTATCATCCTAGTTCCCTAGAACAAGCAATTTCCTCTACCATGGAGAGGTGCATGACCTGAAATCAGTTCCCACCCCATAAATGTTTACACCATCCAGTGATCTTAAAATTTTAGATGGCTGGAAAATAACACTTCTTAAAGTACTGGGGTGCCCAGACTAGATCTGCATTTTACTCAAATAAATTGGAAAGGAACTGTGAATATTACGTCCCCTCAAGGTATAATGAATCCTAATTTCCTTCATTTGTCCCACTAATCCTGATAACTCCTTATTCTTGGTGCACGTTTTTATAAACCTTAAGCGATTTTCATGTGAGAATATGTTCTAACTAGAGTACATGGAGGAAGCTATTTCTTTTGGATTCCCTTATTGGACCTAATGAGAGTTTCACACTTAGGTGGGGACACTTAGATGTTGCTGAATGACTTCCCAGGCAAATCATCTTAATACCATCTCTATGGGCCTGCCCTCCCTAAAGGCTATCCTTGGGAAAAAATAAATTCAGCAAATTGAATGCCTACTATGTGCCGGGCATGAGCTAGGATTTGGGAATACACTGGCATTATAGGAATTAAAAATTTTATGAGTAGCCAAGTTTTATGACATTCTTTTCTTTCTAATGCCTATTGTGGGGGGAAAAAACCCTGCCTTTTTCATTGAGTGGACATTTGTACTGTTGGTGGCTAGAATTGCTAGTACCTTAGCTTGAATCTGGTACCAAATGCTACACTCCTAATCTACTAAAAGTCACTGTATTCTTCATTGCCACATTCTCAAAGAAAACGAACCATGGTCATTTCAGTTAAGAATATCCTACAGTTTATTCATCCATCCAGTCCTCTATTCATGGGTGGTGTTGTTTCCAATCTTTTTCCTAATACAAACAGTATGCATGTCTTGTCCATATACATATTTTGTGGAATATCTCTAAGACCTGTTCCCAGAAGTGGGATGGTTAGCTGTAAGGGATAATGAGCATACTTATTTACTTATTATTTTTAATTGTGGTAAAATATACATAAAATGTATCATTTTAACCATCTTTAAGTGTACTCTTCAGTAGCATTAAGTACATTCACACCGCTGTGCAACTATCACCACCAGTCATCTCTAGAACTTTTTTCATCATCTAAGACTGAAACTCTGATCCACTAAACAGTAATTCCCCATTCCTCCCTTCCCCAGTCCCTAAAAACCTACCATTCTACTTTCTATCTCTCTATTAATTTGACTACTCTAGATACCTCCTATAAGTGGAAGCATATAGTATTTGAACTTTTTTGTCTGGCTTTCTTCACTTAGCATAATGTCTTCAAGGTTAATCCATGTTGTAGCATGTGTCAGAATTTCTTTCCTTTTTAACGCTGAATAATTTCCATTGTATGTATATACCACATTTTGTTTATCCAGATGGACACTTGGGTTGCTTCCACCTTTTTCTATCGTGAATAATGCTGCTATAAACATAGGTGTACAAATATCTGTTTGAGCCCCTGCCTTTTCTTTTAAATATATCTTTATTGGAGTATAACTGCTTCACAATACTGAGCTAGACCCTGTGGCACAACAAAATGAATCAGCCATATGCATATATACATCCACATATCCCCTCCCTCTTGAGCCCTCCTCCCACCCTCCCTATCCCACCCCTCTAGGTCGTCGCAAAGCACCGAGCTGATCTCCCTGTGCTACGCTGCTGCTTCCCACCAGCTAACGATTTTACATTTGGCACAGGACTCGTACTCAGAAAACTATAAAACACTGATCAAAGAAATCAAAGATGACATAAACAGATGGGGAAATATACCATGTTCTTGGATTGGAAGAATCAACATTGTGAAAATGACTACACTACCCAAAGCAATCTACAGATTCAGTGCAGTCCCTATCAAATTAACAATGGCATTCTTTACATAATTAGAACAAAAAATTTTACAATTTGTATGGAAACACAAAAGACCCTGAATAGCCAAAGCAATCTTGAGAAAGAAAAACAGAGCTGGAGAAATCAGGCTCCCTGACTTCAAACTATACTACAAAGCTATAGTAATGAAGACAGTATGGGGCTTCCCTGGTGGCACAGTGGTTAAGAATCCTCCTGCCAATGCAGGGGACAGGGGGTTGAGCCCTGGTCTGGGAAGATCCCACATGCCATGGAACCACTAAGCCCGTGCACCACAACTACTGAGCCTGCGCTCTAGAGCCCATGAGCCACAACTACTGAGCCTGTGTGCCACAACTACTGAAGCCTGTGGGCCTAGAGGCCATGCTCTGCAACAAGAAAATCCACCGCAATGAGAAGTTCAAGCACCACAACAAAGAGTAGCTCCCGCTTGCCGCAACTAGAGAAAGCCCGCAAGCAGCAACGAAGACCCAACGCAGCCAAAAAAAAAAAGACAGTATGGTACTGGCACAAAAACATATGTCAATGGTACAGGATAGAAAGCCCAGAGATAAACCCACGCACATAATGGCCACCTAATTTATGACAAGGCAAGAACATACAATGGAGAAAAGACAGCCTCTTCAATAAGTGGTGCTGGGAAAACTGGACAGCTATATGTAAAAAACTGAAATTAGGACACTACCTAACACCATACACAAAAATTAACTCCATATGGATTAAAGAGTCCCTGCCTTTAATTCATTTCCATATATACCCAGAAGTGAAACTGCTGGATCATATGGTAATTTTATGTTTAACTTTATGAGGAATTGCTATACTGTTTTCCATAGCAAGTACACCATTTCACATTCCCACCAATAGTACACAGGGTTCCAATTTCTCCAAATCCTCCCTCACATTTGTTATATTCTGCTTGTTTGATAACAGGCATCCTAAGGGGTGTGAAGTGGCAGATAACTGTGTTTTGACTTGCATTTCCTTAATGATTACAGATGTTAAGCATCTTTTCATGTGCTCACTGGCTTATATGTATCTTCTTTGGCAAAACTGGCTTACATATCTTCTTCGGAAAAATGTCTTTTGCCCATTTTTGAATTGGGTTGCTTATTTTTGTTGTGTTGTTGAGTTACAGGAGTTCTTTATGTATTCTAAATGTTAATCCCTCATCATATATATGATTTGCAAATATTTTCTCCCATTCCTTTGGCTGCCTTTTCACTCTGTTGATTTTTGCACAGAAGTTTTTGATGTAGTCCAATTTTTCAGGGTTTTGTTGTTGTTGTTTTACCTTGCTTTTGGTTTCATCTCCAAGAAATCAGTGCCAAATCCAATGTCATGAAGCATTTCCCATATATTTTCTTCAAGAGTTTTATAGTTTTAGGTCTTACGGTTAATTATCTGATCCATTTTGAGTTAATTTTTGTTTATGATGTAGGTAGGAGTCTAACTTCATTCTTTTGCATGTGGATATCAAATTTTCCCAGCACTATTCCTTCCTTAGGGAATGGCCTTGGCACCCTTCTCAAAAATTATTTAACCATATATGTGAAGGTTTATTCCTGCACTCTATTCCATTGGTCTATATGTCTGTCTGTATGCCAGTACCACACTGTTTTGATTACTGTAGCTTTGTAGTAAGTTTTGAAAGTGAAGTGTGAGACCTCCAAGTTTGTTGTCCTTTTTCAAGATTGTTTGGCTGTTTGGGATCTATACTCTCTTTTATAGTTACCTGTATAGTTATCTTTACCAGTGCTCTTTATTTCTTCATGTGTATTCAAGTTTCTGCCTAGTATCCTTTATTTCAGTCCAAAGGACTCTCTTTATTATTTTTCTAGGGAAGTTTGCTAATGATAAATTGCCTCAGCTTTTGTTTATCTGGGAATATCTTTTTTCCTCCTTTTTGAAGGATAGTTTTATTGGATATAGAATTTTTGGTTGATAGTCTTTTTCCTTCAGCACTCTGAATATGTCATCCTACTGCCTCTCACCTTTATGGTTTTTGATGAAAAATCTCATCCCTTGGATATGATGAGTCTCTTCTCTTTGCATTCAGGATTCTCTCTTTGTCTTTAGCTTTCAACAGTTTGATTATGATGTGTCCAGGGGAATTCATTGAGCTTCTTGGATGTGGAGATTAATGTTTTTCATCAAATTTGGCACATTTTCAGCCATTATTTTTTGAAATATTCTTTCTACCCCTATTTCTCTCTTCTTCTCTTCTGAGACTCCCACCATTCACGCATTGGTATGTTTTATGATGTTCTGTACATCTCTGAGCCTGTTCATTTTCTGCTTCATTTTTCTTTATATGACTGACTGGATAATCTCAATAAACTGTTTTCAGGTTCACTGATTCTTTCTTCTATCTACTGAAATCTACAGTTGAGCCTCTGTAGTAAATTTTGATTTCAGTTATTATTCAACTACAAAACTTCTTCTACTTCTTTTCTATAATTTCTATTTTTTATTTGGTAAGGCATCTTTTTCATACTTTTCTTTAGTTCTGTAGACATGGTTTACTTTAGTTCTTTGAACACACCTAAAATAGCTAAAGTTTTGTTCAACATCTGGGCTTCCTCAGGGACAATTTCTATTTCTGTTGATTGCTTGGCTTTTTCCCATGTATAGGGGTCATACTTTAATGTTACTCAGCATGTCTTGTCATTTTTTTCTTGAAAACTGGACATTTTGAATAATATAAAATGGCATCTCTGGAAGTCAAATTCTTCACCCCAACCTCAGTGTTTATTGTTGCTATTTGTTGTTTTTGTTGTTTGTTTAGTGACTTTTCCTAAAGGTATAAAGTCTGTATTCTTTGACATATGTGACCACTAAAGTCTCTACTCAGTTAGCTTAGTGGTCAGCTAAGGATTGGAGAGAGATTTCCTTAAATGCCAGAACCAGGAAGTCTCCCAGTTTTTGCCAAGGGTCTCTGTGAGCATGTTGGAGCATTCCTTCAGTGCTCAGCCAGGCAACTGACAACTATACCCGAGTTTTAATTTCCTATTTTCACAGAGCCTGAAGGTCAGCCAGAAGACAGAACTTAGGGCCTTCTTATGTTTTTCCTGATCATGTGCACAGCCCTATGCATGTACATGGACTTCTAGATTCCCAGGAATATGTCAGAGTTTTTTAGAATCTCTATGGACATCTCATTCCCTAGCTTTTCTTAGCCTATTGTTTGCCCCGACTGTTTTCTAATGTTTCCAGTAGCCACAAAGTTAAACAATTCCATCTAAAATTTTTTTTTAATGTTCCTTGGGAAAGACTTTTTGCACTGAGTGAGCTCTGAGTCAGGTAAAATAAAGACAGTCCTGCAAGTCTTTAAGGGAACCACCAGAAAGGTCAAATAATGACATTTCGCTGGAAATAAGGCTTTGAAGCAACTCCAAGCCCCATTCTGCTCCCTCCTGTGGTTTCCAGGCTTCTTGTTTTCACTGCGACTGCAGGCTGTTGGTTTTCAAGGCTACCACAGAGCTGGAAAGAGAGGCATGGGAATAGGACAGATTAAAGCTTTACAAAGCTCACTGCCCTTACTGAAATTAAGCTATTTTTCATAAATGCTCCCCAGGTTGCTGCAAGCATTCTGTTAATTTCTGTAATTCTGAAAAACTTCATTCTTACATTTTTTTCCAGTTTTCTCATTGCTTTTATAGAAGAGAGAATTCTGGGAGGTCATTATGCCACCATTTTGCTGTCTCCTAGGTCTCTAATCTTTAGTACACATCTTTTTAATATTCTGTGTGATGAAATGGAAGAACATATAAAGCATTTCTGCATATTGAAGTACAATGGTTGCCTCAAATAAAAGCACTTGTAGAATTGTTTCAGTTGCAAACTGAACTAGCTGCTTTTTTCATGGAACACCATTTTTACTTGACAGAATGATAATGTTATTCAGACATGAGTATTTGGCAGATATTTTCTTGAAAATGAATGAAGTGAGCCTGTCATTTCAAGGAAAACAACTGACAATTTGATACCAATGGTAAATTTCAAACTTTCAAGCAACAATAACTGAGGAATGCTTGTATCTATTACAAGTTTGACAACTTACCAGTACTTACATTTTTCTGATGAGATTGGTGATGATGTTAACGAATGTAATCTTTTGATATGACATAATGAAATGTGTCAGTCTTTGGAAAATCTGCATTATTTCATGAACCGTTATTTTCCAATGATCAATGCATGATTTTAACCAAAATCATGATTTTTACTAAAATCATGCATTGGTAAATGATTCTTTCAAAGTTTAAGATAGATCAATAGATTTTAATATAAAAGAATATAAAATAGATACATTGTAGATATGGTTTCAGATTTCACAGTTCAAGTAACCTTCAAGAAACTACCACTTATCAAGTTCTGGTAGAATATCAAAGAAGAATATCCACAATTATCTGAAAAGGATACTAAAATAATCTTTTTTCCAACTACATATCTTTTTAAGGCTGGATTTTCTTCATACAGTTCAGCTAAAGTAACACTTTAACAGACTGAATATAGAAGCAAATATGAGAATCTAGCTATCTCCTATTAATCCAGACATTAAAGAGATGTACAAAAGTGTAAAACAGTACCACTCTTCTAATTTTTTGTTTGGAAAATAGTTATTTTTCATTAAAAAAATGTTTATTTATATTAACATAATGGATTTATTGTTTTAAGGCAATTAACACATAGTTTTAAATTTTATATTTTAATTCCTACTATGTTAAATATCAAAAGCTGTAAGGCACATAAATATAAGTCCTTTAAAGCCCTTAATAATATTTAAAAGTACAAAAGGGTCTTGAGTGTGAAGCGCCTGAGAACTGCTTATTGCTAGTTTTTCTAAGATCAAAGCCCTAACCACAAACAACTGGAAAATATAAAGGTGGCTATTGTTTACTACTTAATTCAGTTGCCCATATTTAGTCCCAATATATTTTTGTGACCCATGTCCAAAGTCTGCCAATTCTCACAAGAATGATGGTCAGAATTATTTAATTTGCACAGAACATTTTATGCTAAGCCTTTCTTCTTCTTGAATAGGCCATGCTTTTCTATCCCACTGCCTTTGTGCAAAGTTGTTACCTCTGCCTGGAAAGCTCTCCCAGCCCTTCTCCTAACAATTCATATTTATTCTTCAGATCTCAGCTCAGATATCACCACCTCAGGGAAGCCTATGCTGATCTAGTCCTTCCAAATCTCTTATATCCCCCAGATTTCATACTCCGTAATTTCTCTCATAGGTCCGTGCACTTTTCTTTTATAGCACGTATCACAATTTGTAAATGTGTATTTTTGAGATTATTTGATTAATGCCTTTATCGACCTCTAAACTTTAGCTCTACAAGGGCAAGTTTGTTTTGTTTTGTATTGTTTGCTTACCATTTTTTCCTCAATATGTGTTTGGCAGTGTACATATGCAGAATGAGTCAAGTATTTTCCAATATGAAAACCACATGTTGAGGCAAAGATGAGTACATTTTGTTGATTGTCCCATCATTTTAAATAGTTTTTCAAATTACCAACCATGAGTTATGAGAGATCTGTTGAAAAGAGTTTCTATTGTATGGGCTGCCAAGTAAAAAGATATCTCAGCAGTACAATCATTCTGAAAGAAATTAGATCGCTCGATTTGCTCACACAGATGCCATTTCACTGAACTTTCTCCCAACTCATGCTTCTTAGTTTCCAAGCTTTTTAAAAAATAAAATACGAAAAGACTTTTTACTAATGGTTAGGTTGGGTCTTTCTCTAAAACTATATTTTATTAAATGCAGGAGGAGATTGGATTCATGATGTATTATTTCTTTTGGGACTAATGATACTTTTTCCAACTTCAGAAATTGTTTTTAAGACCGCAGAAGTATCAGATTAAACTAATGTGGTGACTACCTCAGGACAGTAATATTTTATTCTATTTTCCTTCCAAGAATGTAACTGTTAAAAATTACTACAGTTATTTATTCTTCACTTTACAATTTATTAACTGAGGGGATCATATTTCATTCTTCTTCCATGTGAGTAACTTTTTTGTGTGTTTTCATGCAGCAGAGACAAATAGTTTTTCATTTGAGAACTCTAGACTTTGGTCCTGTTTTAATTAGGAGACTTTTGAGATTTGGATGAAAGCAGCATATTGTCCTTTCGGATAGTCAGGCAATACTTGCAAGATCTGTCTAACCATAAGAGTTACAAACCCCTTTTAGATAATAAGTCTAGTATACTTTAACAGCAGTTCTTTCAGAATTTATAGGCTTTACTTTAGAGCACTCAGCGTTGATCTTATTGCTGATCTCAAATGGTTTTGTTTTACACAGAAACAAATGGATATCAATGCTGCTATTCAAGCCCTGATTGAATCACATACTGCCCTACAGATGGAGGTAATATATCTGGCTTTATTTACACTGGCACTCTCAATCTACAAATTAAACAGAAATTTTCTTCAGAGGCCCAAATGTGACTTTATCTCAAAGCCTGTATTTAAAAGAGATTAAAAGTAATGATAAAAATTTTAAGGACAAAGTAAGCAATTTTAATAAACAGAAATGTACGCATCAGATGTTTTTTAAGGAAAACATTTAAAACAAAAATATAATATTGTTAAAGGATTTTTTAAAATAAGAATTTGGTACTATAGAAGAAACAGTTAAATGAAGTTAGCCATTTCTTAAAATGGGATCTATCTATCATCACTACTCATTTTTCCTATTTAAGCTCTATTTATTCATAATATAGGTTTTTTCAAATTACGCAGTAGGCATAGTAATTAAGTTTTATGTCAGCTTGAAAACTAGACTTTTGAGTGTGAATTTAAGCTTTTATTAGGATCAAGATTAATAAAATATACAAACATGCCTATAGTTAAATATAAACTCTTCTTTACATCCTACTCCAAACTCCTTGCACACAACAGGAGTACATTTTTCTTCTGCCTTGCTCCGTGTTGATCATTTGGGTTACATGCTGGTAATGACTGCTCCAAGCTTCTTTGCTAATATGATTCTCACAATGACTTGGCAGAGCTACCAGAATACTGAAGTGACCTTAATTGACCACAGTGCAGAGATATTCGAAACCTTGAACTACCTTAGCAATTTACTGCACAGCATCAAGAATCCTCTTGGCACACGAGATAACCCAGCACGAATCTGCAAAGATTTGCTTAACTGTGAACACAAAGTATCAGATGGTAAGTTACTGGTTTCCTTAAACTCTGACATCTAATTTTGCTTCATCATTTCAGTGTGTTTGAGATTTGCGGTGTATTTATTCCAAACCTTATCATTTTTGATAAATCCCTGGCAGAGGCATTTTAACATCAAGAACCAAATACGTACTCAAAGAGGTAAACATGTTTCTGAGGTCAAAGTATCCTTTTTCAAGGGTTCACTTTACAAAAGGTTTTCCACTGCACAGCCTGACTTATGGCAACACGAAGAGGTCATAGAGCCCTCTCTACCACACTCTCTATAATTAGTTTTTACATAAAATGGAATTTAAATGCCTCATTTCAGTATCAGTGACTATAAAGATGGAGTGGCTTGTCATTCTTGGAATTTTTTCATCCTCACATTGATACCCCAAATCCATTAGCCAGAGGTAGGTGCAAAAACAGAACCATCAAGGAAAGGTTTAAAGCAAGTGGAAGAACCATCACTATCTGATGATAAGTAGGGGAAACCCTGTCTGCTACAACATGTCATTTAATTTTAATTTCTATTGGGTCTACCTGGTCAGCTGTACAATCAATATTAGTAGTTATCATTTTTTGGTAAAAACTCTAGTCTTAACACACAATGACATATATGCTGATTTGAAAATAACTAAGTTATTTAATTCTGCAGGATGAATAGTAGTCCATATTTTATTTTATACACACACACATACACATATACATATATATGTATAAATACATGTTTGTCCAAAAACATCTTCCATTCTAGAATAAAGTATAGTGAAAATATTCATTTTATTTATATTAATAAAATGCTTAACTTCTATAGATATTTCCTGCCCTAGATTATCACAAAAACAAATAATATTTACAGTTATAGCTGCCTACAATAATTCAAATTTGATTCTTTCCCATATCTGAGGGTATAAAAATGCAATTCTATAGAACTGAAAGGAACAAAGACACTACAGGACATACAAATTACTGAAATCTAATTCAAGGTCTACCTTCCTCATAGGAGAAATAGCTAAGTGGTATGGCTTGTAAGGTATCAGAAAGGTCTTTATGCCCAAAAATACTTTCATCACTAGGAGATTGTAAGTGCAGTAGAGAAACACAAAACAGCAGGGAAGAGGGGATATGACAGAAAGTAGGGTGGGGGGTGAAGTGGTAAATAGAGTAGGTAGATAAAGCATCTCTGAGAAAGTGACATTTGAGCAATATCAGAAGGAGGTAAGGGAACAAGCCACAGGAAATCTGGGGAAAGAGCTTTCCAGGAAGAAAGAACAAACGCAAGGTCCTTGAACCTGACCGTGTACTTAGCATGTTCTACTATTAGCAAGAAGGCCAACGTGACTGGAAGAAAGTGCATAAGGGGAAGAATGGTAGGAAATGAAGTCAGAAAGATGTCAAGAAACCAGATTATACAGGATCTTATAGATTACTCAAAAGACTCCAGCTTTTACTGAATAAGATGGGAAGCCTCTGGAAGATTCTGAGCAAAGGAACGACGTGACTTGACTTAAATTTTTTAAATGTTACTCTGGGTGTTGTACTGCAAATATGAGGACAGGGTAGAAGAAGACATTGAGAGGACTATTGAAATAATCCAGTAAGAGGTGATGATGGCTTGGACTAGAGTTGGTGGTGGGGAAGTGATAAGAAATGGTCAAATCTTTGGATATGTTTTAAGGTAGAGCCAGCAGTTTTTTGTTGGTAATTCGGATGTGGGTTATGAGAGACACAGAATGATAAAGGATGACTCTAAGATTTTTGACTAAGGGACTAGAAGAGTGGGATTGCTGTCAAAAGAGATAGAGAAGCAAGTTTGGAGACAAGATCAGGAGTTCGGTTTTGGATGTATTTAATTTGAGATGTCTGTTAGGCATTCAAGTAAGGATGTCAAGTAGGTCATTGGCTATTCAGGAGTGAGGTCCTGGCTAGGGGTAAAATTTATGAAGTCATTTGCATATAAACAGTATCCAATGCCCTGAGACTGTTTAAGGCTATCTAAAGAACAGATAAATAAAGAAAAGAGAAGAGTTCTAAAAACTGTGCCTTAGAGCTCTCCAATGTTTACAGAGGTCAGGGAGTTGAGGGGGAACTAGCGAAGAAGACTAAGAAGAAGCTATCACTGAGATAAGAGGAGAACTAGATGAATGCGGAGTGAAGAAAGTGTTTGCCTGAGGAGCAGGGGATCTACTGGGTCGATGTCAAGTTAGGTGAAGACTGAGAAAGGCTACTAGATTTAGTAATGGGAAGGTCTTTGATGATCTTCGCGAGAGCGGTTTAGAGGAATGGTAGCAGTTAAAACTATCAGGTTTTCAGAGAAAATGGTGGAGCTGGAGAGTTTCCACTCCCATTAATGAAGCAGGTAATTCAATTTGCCTGACGAAACTTTTTGAAAATTAAGTTAAAAGCATCAAATACTGACAAAGTAGTGAGGGACTTTCAAGCCAGTATTCTGAAAAAGACAGCAGAGAGACGAACACATACTTAGAGCTACTTTTGCCCTGGGTGTGTTCAGAAACTGAGTAGTGCTTTTGGTCAAAGGTTGGAATCTGAAGTCCACAAAAGGTGGGGACTTAGGCTTTCAAAGGGCTCCACTTTAAGAGTAAAAATAAACGGAAAGAAAAGATATTCGTACAGATTGCAGCCTAGCTTCACATCGTCAAGACGGCTCAGAAAATCTCAAACTGTGAACTTGGATTAAGATGATTCCAGACTGCTAGTAGCCCCTCATACCTGATAGAAACAAACAAAACTCTTCTATGAAAGATAATATCATCCTAGGGCTCAAATTATTTCCACAAATAATTTTTCAAATATAGTGCCCAGCACACAATCAATGATAACTAAGCACACAAGTTGACAAAACACCACGAATGAGAACTGGCAGAAACAGCAGACAACAGAAGCTGACTCGAAAGAAAAAATAAGAGAGGAAAAATTTGAAATGGAAGGTTTAACGGACAAGGTAAACCTTATTTAGGAACACGGTTTATTCACAATAATAAGAGAGAAGGCAGAATATATGTGTGCAAGTACAGATAGATGGGTAAAGGTCATAAAGGGAGCTTATGTAAGTTTCCTTCAGTTTGCTTTAGTTGTCTCAGTGAAACTGAAAGGTTATCAGTCAAGAATAAGAATGAAGGAAAGGTATAATGAACTTGAGAGGACAGGAAAAGGTTTCAAATGGTTAACTCTGAAAGTGACAGAGGAAATGAACGAGGGAAACATAGTAGTACTGTCTGGCAGCCTTTCAAGCATTTAAATTTAAAGTGAGGCCAGTCAGCATAGTTGTGTTTTTCTCTAGGCACATTTAGTTGTGCAGGTGCAGGTACAGGCACAGATTAGGCACAAAACTGGATTTATGCAGGACTGGGATTTTATAAGACAAGCACAATGAAGTGAGGCAGGGCAAGAATGTGAAGGAAGTCTCTAAGGAAATGATTATAGCAAAGGACTGTGGGTTTTAAGCTAGGCAGGAAGAGAAGTGAACACATGATTATGAAGGACAATGAAAAAGTGGTAGTATCAATGGATAGTAGGTCCTAATGAGATCAAAGAATTATTAGAGGCAGAACACTAGAGGGAATGAGCTGGAATGAGAAAAGAGGTGAAATCATGGAGGAGATCTAGCTGTAGGTAATAACAAAAACTAGGGTATGGCCTTATAAGTTAATGATTAAAGTAAACAGGACAGGAGAAGGGTACAAAAACGTTGGTGGGAGAGAGTTCGAGGCACTGAGAAGTCGGTATTGCAAATATCAACCATGTGGATGTGAAAATCACGAAGAATTAGGTTATAAATAGATTTTCTGAAAGTGATAGCTAGAATCATCAAAGAAACAAATTTGGTGATAGCAACAGGAAGAGGTAACAGGTGACATAGTGCGATGACAGCAATTTTACCACAGAGTGTTTTTAGGGAGAAAGTGGGGAGAACGGTCTGAAAGTGGCAACGAGGAGCAAGAAAGATCCCTTCCCCACCCAGGCACAATGCTATAGAGGCTGTGGCAGAACTTGAAAGAGCTGCAGGGGAAGCAGTGTTCTCAGAAGAGAGCCAATTTGGAGTTAGAGCATTTAGGCCTATAAAAGACGTATTATGGTATAGTGCTTTATCTGTAGCTCAGCATACCCTGAAAAAAATATGAAGCCCCTACCAGTTCACCATTGTACAACATAATGCCCGAATTCAAAGCATTCCACCCCATGTAACAATGAGACCTTGCTTGAAGGAAAACGTTTTATAAAGAATATATTCACTCACATAGTAGTAGGAAACTATTTCTTGAAAGAGAAGAGATGATGAATCAAGATATGACTGTAAGCCTGGATCAGATCCTGGTTTAAAAAAAAAAACAAAAACCCAGCTATAATTTCTACAAACTACAAAATGTTCAACATTCTGAGGAAATGGGGAAAAACAGGATGGAGGTGGTATTAGGATCTTTTTCACCCCTTTCTTCCATATTTCAATAGATCAGTGATTCTCCAAATATAGTCCGTGGACCAGAATTAGATGCAGATTCTCAAGTCCCATCCCAGATTTAATGATTCAGCAACTCTTGGGATGGAGTCCAGCTATCTGGACTATCTGTGACAGTCCCCTACGCTTGGAAGTACCAATTCAACAAGTCTTCCCTTTGAAGAATTAGTAGAATAGTAGAGGGGAGAATAGTCGAGGATGTTGTGGCAGTCTAAAATGACACCAGGTGAAGCCCAGGATGAGCTGGAGGAATCTTTGCTGTGGGATAGGAATGGAACAAACAGGGATTTCTACCTATTATAGAAAATGACATTTTACAAATACTGTTTGATTGTCTTGCCTTTTTAATGCAAGAAGGCAGGGCCATCTCATTCAAAAATTCCTGCCCTTTGCGTTCAGAATAAGGTGCTATTTCAGTATTCTGAGCCTGTTATTCCGGTATTAAGACGCTAGCCCAGTACTTTTCAGTCTGAATATGTCTTGAAGTCTTTTACACACCATTTGATTCTCCTGGGCACTCAATGGAGGCAAAGGTTGGCAGGCTTACACTGGCTGTAGAGATTTCAGTTTTTTCCACTTACAGATCTGAAAAGAAAGCACAAAAATAACCATTTAATTGCACATTTCTGGAAACAAAAAAATGTTTATTCCTTTTATTTTAATTATCAATATTACACATAAAGATATGTTTTTCCTCAGGGAGATTGAAGAAGTTGTTTCTGTTTTTTAAATATATATATTCGTTTTTAAGCTCTGTAATGACATAGAACAAAAATACACACATATCCTATATTAATTTCAACTTTTCTATTAACTATGTAACTTTAGACAATTCACTTAAAGTTGCTGTGCTTATCTATAGAATGAAGCAACAGATTCAGCCATTCGGTTTTTATTAAAATTATAAAATGCCCTTAAATTGATAGGTATGTGAAAAATACAGTATTTTCAGTATTGGTTTTACATAATGCTTGCAGCTTTCATTCTTTGACTAAATGTAAATATCTTTATAATCTAAGTTTTTTAAAAGGAAAAAGCGTGAAAAAATATATTGAAAGTATCATGATAATCTGTAAGGATAGTTCAAATATATTTTAGCATGGCATTTAAATATCTTTATGTTTTACAATAAATTAATAGGAAAATACTGGATTGATCCAAATCTTGGATGCCCTTCAGATGCCATTGAGGTTTTCTGCAATTTCAGTGCTGGTGGTCAGACATGTTTATCTCCTGTCTCTGTGACAAAGGTATGTTTTGAATTTAGTACTTGCCCACTATCAGTAAACAGTGATTTTAAAAATTCTTTCATTTTAAACAATTATGAATTTTATGAATGGAAACAAGATATTCTCTACCATATATGAGGAAGAAATTTTTTGTTTTTAAAAAATAATCCTGTTAAATCTTGACATTTTGATTATGTATTTTTATGACTGGCTTAGCTTGGCTTACTCTACTGACTATGCTTTTTAAATTCCTTTTAAAAATGTAAAACATATGTTTTTATGCACATGCATTCATTAGAAAATTTCCAAACAGCTGCAGTGTTTGTACTCAGTAATCAGTTACCTTAAGTTTTACTGAAAAAGACATCATCATGATTAAAAGAGGAATTTCACCACAAAGCTTGCTATTTTTGGTGACTGGGCACAAAAATAACCTCTCCTAAACATCCACTGGATATTATTTAAAATTTCTTACAAGTATAATTCTATAAACCAAATGTTTAGAATGAATGAAAGTTAGTTTGGTACGTAACACTGGATATTATAACAAGCATTTCTAAACCCTAAAGCTTAGTTCTACCTACAATATGTACTGAAGAAACTAAAACTGCATTTCTTTCTTTTTCTGGTTAAACTACCGTGGCCTTCCCAAGAACTTTTCTCATTGACAAAGAACTGATACACGGACCTATTGTGTGTTTTGTCCGCCACAGAAAGGCAGCAGCTAAAATATGCAGTGTGTCAGTCCCTCCCAGCTGCTTATCATTAGACTGCCCTCTCCTCCTAAAACGCTCCCCTTCGTTAACTAGGGTGTTTCACCAGCGCATCTCAATAGCCATTCACCACTGTTACCCAAAGCAGAGGACGGGCGGATTCTTATGTTCCTATGGGATCTGTGGAACTAATGAGGAGCAGCGTGATCGTCCTGCTTCCAAACTATGCACGATCATCCTCACTCCCCTGGGTTTAGCCCAGGATTTTTTTTTTTTTTTTTTTTTTTTTTTTTGCGGTACGCAGGCCTCTCACTGTTGTGGCCTCTCCCGTTGCGGAGCACAGGCTCCGGACGCGCAGGCTCAGTGGCCATGGCTCACGGGCCCAGCCGCTCCGCGGCATGTGGGATCTTCCCGGACCAGGGCACGCACCCGTGTCCCCTGCATCGGCAGGCGGACTCTCAACCACTGCGCCACCAGGGAAGCCCCAGCCCAGGATTTTTATTTGGATTATCGTGGAAGAAAAGGGGAGACTGGTGTGCAAAGAAGACAGGATCAAATGAAGGAGCTGCACTCCAGTTCTTTCCTTGGCTCAATCAATTCTCCCATCTCTCCTATCCATAAGCGCAACCTGAGAAAGACTGCGCAGGTAGTGGAAAGAACAGCAGACTTGCAATCTGGAACCTGGATTCTAATTTCTTTTCCCCTACAAACCTGGGGAATGATGCTGTGAGCCACCAGAGAGCCCACTCTGTGCCAGGTGCTGTGCTAGCTAAATGACAGTGGGCACCTCTCATCCTCATAACAACCCTGTCATGTCGGGGTTATACCCAGCTTTACCAACAAAGAAACTAAAGCTCAGAAAGGCTACATACGTCACAGGTTTGTGGTTCTCATCTGCAAAATGAAGGAATTTGAATTACTTCAGCTCTAATATTCCTCATGATGATCCTTCCATGTTTTCATCTTTATACTCTTCCTTTGCCTTTCCTCTCTTTCCCTGAAGTTTTGCTTTTTTGTTGTCATTTTATTTTTTTTCCTTCTCTGTTACCTCATAACTGATATTTCTCTGATTTTGTGTTTGGAGATTAACATAAATTCCTCAGTAGGAACTACTTCTATTCATTTATGTTATGACCATCCCCATGCTTGAATAATGCTAAAATATTTGATGATGATGTCTAAAGCTATAGAAAAATCTGTTTCCTTGTTCAAGCCTAGAAAACGTGCAGTCATACTTCCTTGCTCCAGTGTTGCCCTATATCGTTCACTTTATTAGTAAATACTTGCTCACGCATTCATTCATTCATGCAATAAACATTTACTGATGACTCACTGTATGACTGGAACTGCATTAGGGGCTGGCAACACAAAGACTAAGATTCTGTCTTTGTCTGTAAAGGCTCTCATAGTTAAAATTAATCAATTTATTATTACAACTTTCAACTTATCTTTGGAAACTCAAAAATAAATCTTCAAATGAAAGTATAGACAGAATTTCAGATTTTTATGAAAAAATTTTAAGCAATAATCAACAACAAATTATTAATGCATCTTAAATAACATTATGCAAAGTATCTCCTTTTTTGTTGTTGTTCATATCTAGTAGCCTAGTAGTATGCTAAAGCCAGCTCATACTGCTCAGGAGAGCCTATGATTAATGTCTCTTGTGAACTCCATGTTTAATGACACGACCTTGATAGCCTAAAACCAGCCATGGTGGGAGTATTTACAACTCCCACCATAGGGGTGGAAATCAGAAAATGCTATAAATCAGGGATTCCCCCCTGCCCCACCCCTGGCCTGTCAAGGACTTTCTTCAGGCTTCCCCAAACTGTAAGGCTTTCAATTGCCATATCTTATAACTTGCATATTGTTTCAATGACATTAGTTGGAGTTTGGAGTTGGAAAAGTCCAGATGAACTTCCTTCATTTACTGAGCTCAGAAGCCACCCATATCATCACCATTCATTGTCTAAACACTCCAGTGTGGACAAGTGCTCAGACAAGTGGCTCAGGATTGACTATTGGTTTCAAGGGATGGAATAGCCAGATTTTCGAAGAAAACACTCTACTTGAACCTAAAGTGCTTTCAGACGACTGCAAGGTAAGGGAATGGCACTTTTAGGATTGTTCAATATAACTAACGTAAAATTGATAAAACTATATAAAATTAATATAATGAGTAAGACTTTAATTGCAAACCACAGATACAGAAGGGTAGTAAGTTTTAACGTGCCTGATGTGTAATAACCGTACATTTTTCAGAGTCAAAGATTTGCTTATATCATATCAACTTTTGTCACACCCATTGTTCATCCGTGAAGTTTTATATGCAAAACAGGTGTTAATACATAAATTTAATTTTTATTCCCCATATGAAATAATTATATCATAGATCGATGGATGGATAGATAGACAGATGGCAGATAGGGCATATAGACAAATGATTTCTTTCCTATATTTTTAGCACTGTGATTCTGCATCTCATTACATCATGGAAGGCAGGTTATAGAGGCAAGTCAGCTTTATTTCATTTTGTCAGTCCCTATACCTGATACCAAATAATGGGCATAATGGCAGATTGACTGACCCTACAAATCTGTATTTGAATCATAGCCCATTTTTCCTATTAAATAATAGTGAAGAGTCTATAATTTTAAAACATTACGTTGTGGAGTAGGTGTCGCAAACTATAATCCACAGACCAAATCTAGCCCAGCACTCGTCTTCATACATATATGCTACTGGAACACAGCCACACTCATTCATTTGTTTATTATCTAGGGCTGTTATCACACTATAATGGCTGAGTTGAGCAAGTGCGACAGAGACTGTATGGCCCACAAAACCTAAAACAGTTATTATCTAACCCTTTACAGAAGAGTTTGCTGACTCCTGTTATATAGTATAGGGTTGTCCACTTTACATACATCCTAATTTCTTTAAGTAGCTCGGTTTCCTGTTCTGGTGTACTATGAAGCCCATGATTTAGGATCTCTTACCATTTCTCTTACCATTACTTTTTCACATTTCATTTGCAGATAAACAGCTCTTGGGTATTTGAAAAATCATAAGCAAACAGAAGTATACAGCTCACTCTCTATAGGTGAAGAGATCAATATTACCGACAAATTAATTTAACTTTCACAATTTTGTCCTGAAACTTTTAGTGACTCACTACTATCTCTGAGACACAATCAAAACTTATCAGCTCTTTATTCAGCCGTTAGAATAGTCAGGCCCCAAACCTACCTTTCTACCTTTCACTGACTGTGTACCCTAAAGTGTGGTCCACCTGATCTATTTATAATAATAATAACAACAAAAACAACAATTCCTACTACTAATTATTGGAGACTTATTAGATGACAGGTACCATGTACTGCATACATTATTTAATTATAAAAGCTTTGTGAAGAAGTTCCTATTAGTATCATTTTATAGGTAAGAAAGTGAAGGCACAGAGGTTAAGTAACTTGTTCAAGGTCATACAGCTAATTAGCAGAGGAGCAAGAAATCAACCCCAGGTGTGTACAGTTCCAAAGTCAATGCCATGCTACACTGCTAGGGACTTTTAATTGAAGACTCATTTAATCCACACAATACTGTGAGGTAGGTTTTTATTCTTCTCATTTTATATGTGAAGAGAATAGCTCTACTTGGGTTTCTATCAAAATCTGTTCCAAGTCAAAATCTGTGCACTTAAACCCCATGCTAGGCTTATTTTCACAACCACATTCTACTTTTCCAACTTTTTGTTTTTTTCTATTCAGGTCATTCCCTTTCTCTGAAGTGCCGTTCTCTACCCCTCTAACCAAGTGGAAACTGTAGGCAAACTTTAAGGCCCATCTTAAATTCTGAATTCACAAAGCTTTCCCTGACACTTCCAGTTGGAAATGAGGGACTTACTTAGCACTCATTGTCTACATTATTTATGTTGCATTTATCATATACAGTCTTATATTATGGCTGTTTCTCCTCTCCCCAACTAAATTTATAAGTTGCTAGAATTCAGAAGCCAGAACTAATTTATTCATCTTTATATTTTCCAAGCACTGTAAGGAAATGAAGGATTACATCTTATTCAACTGTGCCAAATGTACTTAGTGTTCAACACATATTGTTTGAGATTTAATGAAGTTAATCTGACAGTGTCTTACACAGGGAACTCTATTCTAGTTATTATACCAAGCTTGTGACTTTGGTAATTTATCTTCTGTGAGCTTCAATTGCCTTAACATAAAATGGAATTTATAGTTTAGATAATTTCTAAAGCTCCTTCAAACTTTAAAATTTATACCATGATAATTCTGTGAATGAGTAAATGAATAAACTCCTGTATAAAAAGCTTCACAAAACTAGTCAACTGTGTTTCTCTATTTTGTCTTCTTGAATCTTAATCATGTAATAGTTTTTGATCCATAACAGAATTTACCAGAAACAAAAGAGCATACAGTAATAAAGAGAAACAGAAAGGCCTAGAAGGAAAGGAAGAGAGGAATGAAAGAAACTATATAAACAGTAACCACAGAATGGAAAAAAAAGAAACCTAAAAGATGATTCAATGTAATTATAATTTACTTCTACTGAAGTGATTCTGCTTATTTCCTGCCTAAAGTACAGAGAGGTTGAGCTAGCTCATTCCCTTTCATCCAAGAAAAATGCCCATCCTGAAACATCACTCCCAAATAAAGGAACACAAAACAGATGGGTATTACTCATATTAGGAATAGTGCAGTTTTTAAATTCATATCTGGTCCAATGATCCACAGACAACAGAAGCAGAAACCCTCAAAAGAAAAATCAGAACACACAATGCCATTTAAAGAAAGGAATAAGCACATATTTTCAATTATTCATAGTAATTGTTACCGTTTTTTGAGCATTTACTCTGTGCCAGGCATTGTTCTAGGCACTTTCTGTTCATTATTTCTAATCCTTAAAATAAGTCTACATTGTCTATGAAGGACACTGTCTGCTGCTAATGAAACAATTACAGATTAAAGCATTTCATTCTTATTTTACAGATTCAAGATGGCAGCTGGCATAAAGCAAAATTCCTTTTTCACACCCAGGACCCTAATCAACTTCCAGTAATTGAAGTACAAAAACTTCCTCATCTCAAAACTGAACGGAAGTACTACATTGAAAGCAGTTCTGTATGCTTTCTCTAAAGTCTCTGAATTAGTTCAGAATTCATGCTGTTGGCCAGGTAATTGCTGCAGAGGGGGAAAAATATAGACAGAAAGGTACTATTGGATATTATGAAATGCATGGAATAAAGCATTGGCTAAATCTTAAAGAATCTCAGGAAGAAAAGACTTCCTCCTAAGAAGGAGACGAGGCATTTTTTAAAGGACTATAAGTATTTAATTCTTTTAAAAATTATATTGATCTGAGCTTTCTTAGAGAATTCTCTAGAACTGAACATTTATAAACATGGAATTCTTCAGGATATTCTATATTTTTTGACTGTCTGAGAGCAAAGTACCCATTAGACAGCTGGAGACGCAAAGCACTATGGAGCAATACTGGCTAATGCTCCCAAACGTGCAATGCTTCTGTCTAAAAATTGCAAGCCACAGTCTGATATGTCTTATTTTCCCAAGTACTAAGCTGTATTCAGGTCCCCAGTGGGCATATACATCTTAGCCCGTGATACACTACCTCTTACATGTTGCCTTTTTGTGTTGCTTGATGCTCTTTCTAAAACAAGGTGCTTGTGGCTTTCATAGACTATTTCTTTATTCGTCTCTGTCATTCTTTAAGAGTGTATGTACTGGTTACATCAAGATATATTTTGGTTGTTAGTACTTATTTTAATTTGTTTGGTCACATACTTAATAACAAGTAAAACATTATTTATGTGAAGTCCTTGTTTTATTTTAAAATTCTCTTTGTGGATATTAGAATCAAAGCCAGCACACTGTAACCGGTGCTTAAGCACAAGAGAATTGGGAGGGGTTTTTTTTTAACTGTTTTATTTTTAAATTGCTGTAAAAAATTGTAGGCCAGCTACATCCAGTAGTAGGTTTGGGTTAGAGTTTAGGGGTTGTGATATACTATTTTTAAAAATCCATGATCATCTGGGATGATATTTTGTGTATATATATTTTGTAAAGTTCTAATTAATTCAGCAAATCTTTTGAAATTGCTGATGTTTTAAATTATAAAAGCTTTATATTTCTGCTTCATAGAAATTACATGTTTTTGTAATTATTCATTGATTTTCTTTCACTGTTCTTAAATTTAATGTGTTGGGACCTAAAAGAATTCAATTTACCAGTCTTTAAAGTAACATTCAGGAAAACAAAAACAGTCCTTTGCTATTTAAAATAGGCTCAGCAAGTTCAGACTTTCCTTGTTGTCAGAGAAGTGTTAGTTAAGTATTAAAAGAAAAATATTATACCTTTTGTTATATAGAAAAGCATGTACATCCATTATAAACATACTATTAGCCAAAGCAAACCACACTTGCCTATCTATAATAAAAATGTGCTTTAAAATCTTTTTTGGTGGTATTTGTTTTTCTTCTTTTTTTACCATATCCTTTTATTATATATGACAGCCCTTCTGGCATAGACCTTCTGTACTATATATATTACATTACCAGAAAGTACCTATTGCATACCTATAAAAGGATTATAGGGCCTATCTCCTACTTGTACAAAATGAGGTCATGGCACAGAAATAAACTCTCTCATATATGGTCAACTGATTTCCAACAAGGGTGCCAAGACCATTCAGTGGGAAAAGTACAGTTTTTTCAACAAATAGTTCTGGGAAAACTGGATATCCACATGCAAAAGAATGAAGTTGGACCCTTATCTTACATCATACACAAAAACTGACTCAAAATGATGAAAACTATTACTGTAACCCACATTTGGAATAATATCAAAAATTTTAAAAAACACTTAAAATGGATCAAAGTCCTAAATGTAAGAGCTAAAACTATAAAACTCTTAAAAGAAAACTTAGGTGAAAGGCTTCATGACATTAGATTTGGCAATGATTTCTTGGAGCTGACACCAAAAGGACATTCAACAAATGAAAACAATAAATTGGACTACAGCAAAATTTAAATCTTCTGTGCATCAAAGGACACTATCAAGAGAGTGAAAAGACATCACACTGAATGGGAGAAAATATTTGCATATTTTATGTTCGATAAGGGATTAATATCCAAAATATATGAAGAACTCTTAAAACCCCACACAAAAAACAAAAAAACCCCCAAGCAACCCAATTTAAAAATGGGAAAGGGACTTTTCTGGTGGTCCTTCCCTGGTGGTCCCACAGGTAAGGCTCCGCGCTCCCAATGCAGGGGGCCTGGGCTAAATCCCTGGTCGGAGAACTAGATCCCACATACATGCCACAACTAAGAGTCCGCATGCTGCAACGAAGATCCCGTGTGCCACAACTAAGACCCGGTGCAGCCAAAATAATAAATAAATAAATAAAAATGGGCAAAAGACTTAACAGACATTTCTCTGAGGAAGATATACAATGGCCAACAAATGAAAAGATGCTCAACATCACTAGTCATTAGGTACAAATCAAAACCATAGTTAGATACCACTTTGTACCCATTAAGATGGCTATTACCATCCTCCCCAAAAGAGGAAAATAACAAGTGCTGGTGAAGATATGGAGAAATTGGAACGCTTATACATTGCTGGTGGGAATGTATTATGGTATAGCCACTGTGGAAAATAGTTTGGCAGCTCCTCAAAAGTTAAAGATAGAATTACCATATATGACCCAGTAATTCTACTTCACATATATACCCAAAAGAATTGAAAGAAGGGACTCAAACAGATACTTGTATACCAGTGTTCACAGAGGTATTATTCAGAAGAGCCAAAAGGTAGAAACAACCCCAATGTGCATCAACAGATGATATGATAAAATATGGTAGGTACATACAGTAGACTATTATTCAACCTTAAAAAGGAATGAAATTCTGATATATGCTCCAACATTGATGTACCTTGAAAACGTTATGCTATGTGAAATAAGCCAGACCAAAAGGGAAAATACTGTATGATTCCACTTATAGGAAGTACCAAGAACAGACAAATTCATAAACCAAAAATACAATAGAGGTTACCAGAGGCTGAGTGGGGTAGGAATGAGGAATTGTTGTTTTTTAATGAATATAGAGTTTCTGTTTGGAATGATTACAAAGTTCTGGAGATGGGTGGTAATGATGGTTGCACATCAATTTGAATACGCTTACTGCAACTAAATTGTACACTTAAAATGATTAAAATGACCAATTTTATGCTGTATACTTTACCACAAATTTTTTTTTAAAATGGAGCTATGGCAAATATGTCTGATTTCCTGCTTGAGAAACACAAATGTTTTTTAAAAGGAGCCAAGACTGATTCTAAATGAAGGAACCCATAGTTTATACTCTAGTTTCAGTTCATATGCTGTACCTTCTGTTTACCCTCCCCCCAAAAAAAAACTTATATCACAGACATAAATGAATTTCCTAGGTATCCCAGGTATCATTTAGGAAATATATATAAAACAGAAATTCCTTACTTTGTGTTTGTTTTGTTCCTGAAATATTAAATTTAAAGCAAATTTTAATCAACTTATTTATATGCAGTATAGTCTGGTGTTTTAAGAGTACTCTGAGGGTAAGCTATGTGACTTTGCGTGTATTATATATTCTTCATTGCCCCAGTTTCTTCACTGTAAAATGGGGACAATAAAAGTAAAAATCTATATTAATTAGGGGTTCTCCAGAGAAATAGAAATAGTAGGATAGACAAATGAAAGATAACAGATAAATTGATGAGAGATGACTAGACAGATATAAAGATATAGATTTAATATATATAATATACATATAACATTACATAATAAAACATGTTTTAAATATATACTATATTTAATATTAATATATTAAATACGTAAATTGTAATTAAAATTATATTAAAGTTAATATATTAATAATATATTAATTATATATATTATATGGAGATTTATTATGATGAATTGGCTCACATGATTCTGGAAGCTGAGATGTCCCACAACCTGCAAGCTAGAAACCCAGGAAAGCCAGTGGGGTAATGCATTTAAGTCTGAAGGGCTGAGAACCAATGGTTTAAAACCCAGTCTGGGGGCTAGAGAAGATGAGATGTCCCAACTCAAGCATGCAGACAGAAAGCGAAGAGGGGCAAATTCCTCCTTCCTTTGCCATTTCTACTCACGCCCTCCACGGACTGGTTAATGCCCACACACATGGAGGCAGCATTTTACTTTACCAAGTCTATTGGTTGAAATCCTACTCCCATCCAGAAACACCCTGTCAGACACACCCAGAAATAAATTTTAACCTGGTCACCCTGTGACCAGTCAAACTGACACATAAAATGAACCATCACACTATCTTAACTGGAATGAAACAGAAATATAGTTCTTTCTGTAGGAAGCAAAAAGGTGGTTTTCTCATTTGGTAACTTTGCAATAAGAGAGCGAATGCCACTAATGGCAAAGAAATGATTTGAGCAGTGAGCAGTAGGAACACGTGTTTGGAAGCAGGCACTCTGGCAAACCTCACTTTCTGACCAAAATGTATGAGTTTGGCCCTCTCACACAAGACTAGCAGTTTCAAAAATAAGTGTTAAGCTAAGTCTTCAATGTATAGTGCTCTGTCCTATTAAAGCATAACTTTTCACTCTGACCTACACAGTAATTGGCTATGGTAAGTACGATGAAGTCATTGTCACCTAAGCCTAGGTACACAATTATGCAATCTGTGTGCTTTGGATTCAGAGTCCTGGTATAATTCAAAGCCAGATTAGAAAAATGGCACCTCTGTAGAGAAGAGCAACTGGCAGGGAGTCCGAACTATCATCTTGGCTGTCCCTAGCGGGGAAATTTTAGGACTGCACACAAGTACAGAAAATAATCTCACTGACAATCCACTAAAAATAATTTGATTTTGCTGGGTATCTAGTTCGGGACAAATTTAGAGTTGGAATCAAGAAAACTTCTCACTTCTTGAAGCAAACACTGGAAATCCAGTTTCATGAAAAAGACATTCTTCATTAAGGGATAAAGATCTCCCTCATCCATTAGAAAAGAAAAAACTTTAGGGGCTCAAGATGGCGGTGTAGTAGAACGGGGAACTCACCTCCTCCCACAAATACATCAAAAATACATCTACAAAGGTAACAATTCTCAAAGAACACCTAGTGAACACGAGCAGAAGACCTCAAACACCTGAAAGGACAAGAAAGAGCTCCAGGTAACTGGGAAGGACAAAAGGAAAAAAAAAAAAAAAAAAAGAGGAAGCGAGATGGGACCTGTGCCCCTGGGAGGGAGCTGAAAGGAGAGAAGTTCCCACACCCTGGGAAGGCCCCTCACCAGCGGGGAGATCAGCCGCGACAGAAAAGAAACTTCAAAGGCTCAGAAGAGGCCGCAACAACCAGTTTGTGGTAGGCAGAAGAAAGAGAGACCTACAGACCTACACAGACAAGTCCGTGCCACTGCCCTGAACGCCCCAGTCTGAGACGCGCAGCTGCTAGTATGGGCGGGGGCGGGTGCTGGAACTTGGGATTTAGAGGATAGACACGGGGAGAGGCTGGCTGCGCTGAGACAGCCTGAAGGGTCTGGAGTGTGGTACAGCCGCAACTGCGAGTGTTCACGTAAGAAGCACAGGCCTGCCACAGAAGCAAAGTGCCATTGTTAAGTGGCATGCAAAGGGAGGGGCGGGGCTGCCATTGGAGCCTCCTTCTCTATGCGCTGGCTCCCGCCTCCGTGGGCTCCAAGGGAGTGCACCCCAGCCACCACCTCAGCCGGCTCCCACGCCATGCGCTGCCTCAGCAGGCCCTGGGAGCAGACACCAGCAGGTTCCCCATATGCAGACGTGAAGCTGAAACTAGAGCTGAGCCATGCGACTTAGGATGCAGGGCTGAAATCTCTTCCTGTGGCTGCATGAGCCATGGATTTACACCTCTGCCGCCAGCTTTGTAAATTCAGCACCTGCGAGACACCTGAACAGACAATGGGTGCTCCCGCAGCTGGGACAGGTCTGGCCTTCACAGCTGTGGGCTTTGTGGGCATGTGCACACGGGGGCTGGGCCAGGCCAGGGTCTCAGCTGCCTCCATAGCTCCCAGAGCAGGTCCAGGTGCACAACTACTGCAGTCCTGGGACCTGACTTCTGTGGATCTGTGCTGGTGGCCTTGTGAAAACAACGCCTGAAAGACACCAGGGCTGATTGCCAGAATTTCCACAGTTGAGGCAGGGCCAATGGCAGTCCAACCACACAGTGTCCTCTGTGAGCCCACACAATAGGTGAAAGGTGACACAGCAGAGGATACTCACTGGTGAACAGCTCTGGTGGAGGAATACTCAGCAGCTTCTCTTAGTGGGAGTACTCTAATCCCACCTACCTCACACTGCAGATCAGAAACACAGCTCAGAAATGTATCTGGGGGCTTCTACTCCAACAACTTAGGAAGCAGACCCTGCCCCTGACAGGGCAGTGACAACCACAGAGCCAACAGGAGGTCCCACTCAATATCCAGTGCAGGCTCTAGTCATCACAACACCAGTCACACCTCTTATCCAGGGGATAACGACCAGCATACACTGAGGAAAGAGGCAGCAGCATCCATACGAAAAACAGTCCTCACACACAAAAAAATAGTAAACCCACACAGGCTGCACAGGGACGATGCCACATAAAATAGCCCTCCAAGACCACAGTAGATAAGTGTTTCTCCGAAACTCATAGTGCAAGAGAAATATAAATATTTATATACTTCTAAGAAGCAGATGAACCACTCCCAATTAAAAGATCAAGAGAATTCCCCTGAAAGAACAATGAAACAGACCTCTTCAGTCTAACAGAGGCAGAGTTCAAAAAGGAGATAATGAAAATACTGAAGGAATTAAGAAAGGCCATCAAGAGAAATGCAGATTACTGTAAAAAGTAACTAGAAGCTATAAGGTGGAGCCAAGAAAAATTATAAAATTCATTTGCAGAGACGAAACTAAACTAAAGGCAATGAATAGCAGAACGAATAATGCAGAACAAATAAGTGACATGGAAGATAGAACAATGGAAATCACCCAATGAGAACGGCAGAAAGAAACCCAAATGAAAAAAAAAAAAAGAAAGCAATATGAGAAACCTATGGGATAATATAAAGCATGCCAGTCAACACATAATAGGGATCCTAGAAGTAGAAGAAAGAGAAAAAGGGACTGAAGATAGATTTGAAGAAACTATGGCTAAAACTTCCCAAATCTAGGGCTTCCCTGGTGGTGCAGTGGTCGAGAGTCTGCCTGCCAATGCAGGGGACGCGGGTTCGTGCCCCGTTCCAGGAAGATCCCGTGAGCCCTGGCCACTGAGCCTGCGCGTCTGGAGCCTGTGCTCCGCAAAGGGAGAGGCCACAACGGTGAAAGGCCCGCGTATTGCAAAAAAAAAAAAACTTCCCAAATCTAAAGAAAGAAACAGATATCCAGGTACAGGAAGCACAGAGGGTCCCAAACAAGATAAACCCAAACAGACCTACATCAAGACATACCATAATTTAAATGGCAAACATTAAAGGATAGCAATCCAGATGGTGAAAGAGTAGGGCATGGAGCTCACCTCCTCCTGCAAATACATCAAAAATACATCAACATGTGGAACAGTTCACAAAGAACACTGGCAGAAGACCTCAGACTTCTAAAAGGGGAAAGAAATCTCCATGTAACTGGGAAGGACAAAAGCAAAGCAAAAAAAGAGAAAGGAATCAAGACAGGACTTGTACCCTAGGGAGGGAGCTATGAAAGAGGAAAGGTTCCTGCACCCTGGGAGGTCCCCTCACTGGCAGGGAGATGAGCCTGGACAGAGGGGGAGCTTCAGAGCCTTGGAGGAGAATGCAGCAACCGGTCTGCAGAAGACAAAACAGAGAGTGACCTGCACAGATGATTGGTACCAATGCCCTGCACTCCCCAGCCTGAGATGCTTGTCCACTGGTGCGGGTCGGGGCTGGATACTAAAGCTTGGGCTTCAGAGATCAGACGAGGGGAGAGGACTGGGGATGGCTGCGTGGAGACAGCCTGAAGGGGCTAGACTGTGGCAACTGGGAGTGTATGTGGAAGAAGCCTAAGCTAAACAGAGAGGCAAGGCGCCATTGTTGGGGGGCACAGGAGGAGAGGGGCGGGACCGCCATAGGAGGTTCTTTCCCTGCATGTGCTCTCAGGCAAAAGGACACTACCAACACCAACGTGAGCTCTGGGGGTGAGCATGAGCTGACACTGCCATCGCAGGCTCCAGAGACAGAAGCAGGCCACTGCCACTTCTGAGAGAACCAGGAGCAGGCACATTCGCTGTCCCCACCATCCTGGGAGCACCCACGGCTGCTGCTGAAAGACACACAAACAGGCGCCAATTGCTGCCCCTGCCCAGCACGGGCCCTGGGAGCTCACACTACCCGCTGCCGCCACCGAGAGACCCAAGAGCAGGTGCCAATCGCTGCCCCCATTGGCACGGGTCCCTGGCCGTTATCAAGGGGATAACAGCCAGCACACGGTGAAGAAAGAGGCAGCAAGCATCCATAATAAAAGCAGCCAAAGATATTAAACCCACACAAGCTATGCAGGGACACCTCCACATATACACAGCCTTCCGAGACTACAGTAGATAATTGTTTCTCCTAAACTCACAGAGGAAAAGAAATGTAAGTAAGATGGAGAAGCAGAGGAACCATTCCCAGTTAAAAGACTTAGAGAATTCCCCTGAAGGAACAAACAATGAAACAGACCTCTTCATTCAAACAGACACAGAGTTCAAAAAGGAGGTAATGAAAATACTGAAGGAATTAAGAAAGGCTATTGACAAAAATGCAGATTACTGTAAAAAGTAACTAGAACCTATAAGGAGGAGCCAAGGAAACATAAAATTCATCTGCCAAGATGAAAGCTGAGATAACAACAGTGAATAACAGAATAAATAATGCAAAAGAACAAATAAGTGATCAGAAAGATAGAATAATGGAAGTCACCAGATCAGAACAGTAGACAGAAAGCCAAATGAAAGCAACGTAAGAGACCTATGGGATAATATGAAGTGTGCCAGTACACACATAAGAGGGATTCCAGAAGAAGAAGAAAGAGAAAAGGGGATTGAAAATGTATTTGAATAAATTATGTCTGAATACTTGCCAAACCTAAAGAAAGAAACAGATATCCAGATACAAGAAGCATAGAGGGTCCCAAACAAGATAAACCCAAACAGACCTACACCAAGACATATTATAAGAAAAATGGCAAAAGTTAAAGAGAGAATTCTAAAGGCAGCAAGAGAAAAACAAAGAGTTAAATTACAAGAGAACCCCAATAAAGCTATCAGCTGATTTCTCTACAGAAATGCTGCAGGCCAGAAGGGAGTGGCAAAATATATTCAAAATCTTGAAAGGGAAAAATCTGCAACTTAGAATACTCTATCCAGCAAGATTATCACTTAGAACAGGAGAGAGAAAGAATTTCTCAGACAAGCAAGAACTACAAAAGAATACAGCAATACTAAACCTATCCTAAAAGAAATATTGAAAGGTCTTCTCTACATAGAAAAGAAGCAAGAAGATATAGGAAAGAGAAAATCACAATTGGAAAGTAAATCACTTAATTAAGCCACTATACAGATCAAAAAGAAAAAAACCTCTGTGAAAGCAATGATAAACACAAGGAATAGCAAAGTAAACATGAAAATGTAAAAGAGGACATCAAAATCATAAAACGTGGGGTAGAAGAGTAAGAAAATGTAGATTCCTTTTTTTAGAATGTGTTTCAGCCTACATGACTATCAATCTAAAGCAAGTAGATATAGGTAGGGGTTAACATACTTGAAAAACAGGGTAACCACAAACCAAAAACATACAATAAATTCACAAAACTCAAAAAGAAGAAAACAGAAGCATAAAATAAAAGGAAATTATCAAACCAAAAAAGAAAAAGAAACAAAGAAACATAGAATCAACTGGAAAACAAGGTTTAAAATGGCAATAAATATCTACCAATAATTACATTAAATGTCAATGGACTAAATACTCCAATCAAAAGACACAGAGTGTGAGACTGGATAAAAAAACAAGAGCCTACAATATGGTGCCTACAAGAGACCCACTTTAGTGCAAAGGATACACATAGATTGAAAGTGAGGGGACAGAAAAAGATATTTCATGCAAACAGAAATGACAAGAAAGTGGGGGTCACCATACACATACCAGACAAACTAAACTTTAAAAAAAAGGCTATAAAGAAAGATAAAGAACACTATATAATGATAAAATGATCAATACAAGAAGAGGATTCTACACTCAATACACATGTGCCTAGTATAGGAGCACCTAACACTTAAAACAAATACTAACAGACAGAAAGGGAAAAACTGATGGGAATACAATAATAGCAGGAGACTTTAACCCCACTCACGTCAATGGACAAATCTTCAAGACAGAAAATCAATGAGGCAACAGAGATCCTAAATGATGCAATAGAAAGTTAGACTTAATTGATATTTTCAGGACATTATATCCCAAAAAAACAGAATACACATTCTTTTCAAGTGCACATGGAACATTCTCTAAGACTGACCACATAACTAGGGCACAAAACAAAACCCAACAAATTTAAGAATATAGAAATTACTTCAAGCACCTTCTCAGCCCATAAAAACATGAAATTAGAAATCAACCACAGAAAAGGAAACAAGAAGAAGAAACTTACATGGAGACTAAACAACATGCTACTAAACTACCAATGGGTCAACAATGTAATTAAAGAGAAAATTTAAAAATAACTTGAGACAAATGACAATGAAAACACAACCTTACAAAAATCTATGGGATGCAGCAAAAGCAATTCTTGGTGGGAAGTTCATAGTTATATAGGCCTTGCTCAAAAAACAAGAAAAATCTCAAATAAACAACCTAACCTGCCACCCAAAAGAATTAGAAAAAGAACAAACAAAACCTAAAGTCAGCAAAAGAAAGGAAATAATGAAGATCAGAGAGAAAATAATATAAAATAGAGATTAAAAATAGAAAAAAAAATCAATAAAACCAAGAGGTGGTTCTTTGAAAGGGTAAGCCAAATTGACAAACCTCTAGCCAGGCTCACCAGAAGAAAAGAGAGAGAACCCAAATAAACAAACTAAGAAATGAAAGAGGAGAAATCACAACTAATACCACAGAAATACAAAAAAAACATAAGAGAATACTATGAAAAATTATATGCCAAAGAATTCGACAACCTAGAATAGACAACTTTCTAGAAATATACATCCTACCAAAAATGAATCAAGAAGAAGTGGATAACATAAACAGACTGATCACTAGAAGTAAAATAGAATCTGTAATAAAAGACAAAAAAATAAATCTCCCTACAAACAAAAGTACAGGACCAGATGTCTTCATAGGCAAATTCTACCAAACATACAAAGAAGAACCTACACTGATCCTTCTCAAAATTTTCCAAAAAGGTTGAAAAGTAAAGAACAATCCCAAAGACATTCTATGACACCACCATCACCCTGATACCAAAACCAAACAAAAATACCACCAAAAAACAAAATTAGGGCTTCCCTGATGGCGCAGTGGTTGAGAGTACACCTGCCGATGCAGGGGACACAGGTTTGTGCCCCGGTCCAGGAAGATCCCACATGCCGCGGAGCGGCTGGGCCCGTGAGCCATGGTCACTGAGCCTGCACGTCCAGAGCCTGTGCTCCGCAATGGGAGAGACCACGACAGTGAGAGGCCCGTGTACCCAACAAAAAAAACCAAACAAAATTAGAGCCCTATATATTTGATGAATATAGATGCAAAATTCTCAACAAACTACTAACAAACTGAATCCAACAACACATAAAAAAGATCATACAGCTTCAAGATGGCGGAGGAGTAAGACATGGAGATCACCTTCCTACCCACAAATACATTAAAACTACACCTACACGTGGAACAACTCCTACAGAACAACTACTGAATGCTAGAAGAAGACCTCAGACCTCCCAAAAGATGCCTGAGAGCGACCTACACACAGAGGTGGGGCCAAAACCAAAGCTGAACCCCAGGAGCTGTGTGAACAAAGAAGAGAAAGGGAAATTTCTCTGTGCAGCCTCTGGAGCAGCGGATTAAATCCCCACAATCAACTTGACATACCCTGCATCTGTGGAATACCTGAATAGACAACGAATCAATCCAAAATTAAGGGAGTGAACTTTGGGAACAACTGACAAGTGCAGACTTGGGGTTTGCTGTGACTGACTTGTTTCTGATTTTTATGTTTATCTTAGCATGGTTTTTAGCACTTGTTATTGTTGGTCGATTTGTTTATTGGTTTGTTTGCTCTCCTTTTTTATTATTACTTTTCTGGTTTTTTACATTAATAATTTTTTTTATTTTAATAATTATGTTTCTTTTGTTTTTTCTCCGTTCTCCTCTGAGCCATGTGACTGACGGGTCTTGGTGCTCCGGCCTGGTGTCAGGCCTGAGCCTCTGAGGTGGGAGAGCCGAGTTCAGAACACTGGACCATCAGAGACCTCCTGGCCCCACATAATAACAATCAGCAAGAGCTCTCACAGAGATCTCCGTATCAACATTAAGACCCAGCTCCACCCAAAGGCCAGCAAGCTCCAGTGCTAGAAGCCCCACGCCAAACAACTAGCAAGATAGGAACACAACCTCACCCATTAGCAGAGAGGCTGCCGAAAATCATACTAAGTTCACAGACACCCCAAAACACACCACTGGATGTAGCCCTGCCCACCAGAAAGACAAGATGCATCCCACCCACCAGAACACACGCACCAACACCCTCCACCAGGGAGCCTACACAAACCACTAAACCAACCTCACAAGTAGGAGGCAGACACCAAAAACAACAGGAACTACGAACCTGCACACTGCAAAAGGGAGACCCCCAAAACAGTAAGTTAAGCAAAATGAGAAGACAAAGAAATATGCAGGAGATGAGGAAGCAAGGTAAAAACCCACCAGACCAAACAAATGAAGAGGAAAAAGGCAGTCTACCTGACCACCTGAAAAAGAATTCAGAGTAATGATAGGAAAGATGATCCAAAATCTTGGAAATAGAATGGAGAAAATACAAGAAATGTTTAACAAGGACCCAGAAGAACTAAAGAGCAAAAAAACAATAATGAACACCACAATAAATGAAATTAAAAATTCTCTACAAGGAATCAATAGCAGAATAACTGAGGCAGAAGAACGGATAAGTGACCTGGAAGATAAAATAGTGGAAATAACTACCACAGGGCAGAATAAAGAAAAAATAATGAAAAGAATTGAGGACAGTCTCAGAGACTTCTGGGACAACATTAAACGTACCAACATTCGAATTATAGGGGTCCCAGAAGAAGAAGAGAAAAAGAAAGGGACTGAGAAAATATCTGAAGAGATTGTAGTTGAAAACTTCCTAATACAGGGAAGGAAATAGTCCAGGAAGCGCAGAGAGTTGCATACAGGATAAATCCAATGAGAAATACATCAAGACGCATACTAATCAAACTATCAAAAATTAAATACAAAGAAAATATATTAAAAGCACCAAGGGAAAAGCAACAAATAACATACAAGGGAATCCCCATAAGGCTAAGAGCTGATCTTTCAGCAGAAACTCTGCAAGCCAGAAGACAGTGGCAGGACATATTTAAAGTGATGAAAGGGAAAAACCTACAACCAAGATCACTCTACCCAGCAAGGATCTCATTCATATTCAACAGAGAAATTAAAACCTTTACAGACAAGCAAAAGTTAAGAGAATTCAGCACCATCAAACCAGCTTTACAACAAATGCTAAAGGAACTTCTATAGGCAGGAAACACAAGAGAAGGAAAAGACCTGTAATAACAAACCCAAAACAATTAAGAAAATGGTAACAGGAACATACATATCAATAATTATCTTAAACGTAAATGGATTAAAAGCTCCAACCAAAAGACACAGACTGGCTGAATGGATACAAAAACAAGACCTGTATATATGCTGTCTATAAGAGACCCACTTCAGACCTAGGGACACATACAGACTGAAAGTGAGGGGATGGAAAAAGATATTCCATGCAAATAGCAATAAAAAGAAACCTGGAGTAGCAATTCTCATAACAGATAAAATAGACTTTAAAATAAAGACTATTACAAGAGACAAAGAAGGATGCTACATAATGATCAAGGGATCAATCCAAGAAGAAGATATAACAATGGTAAATATTTATGCACCCAACACAGTAGCACCTCAATACATAAGGCAAGTGCTAACAGCCATAAAAGGAGAAATAAACATTAACACAATAAGAGTAGGGGACTTTAACACCCCACGTTCACAAATTGACAGATCAACCAAAATTTAAATAAATAAGGAAACACAAGCTTTAAATGATACATTAAACAAGATGGACTTAATTAATATTTATAGGACATTCTATCCAAAAAACAACAGAATACACTTTCTTCTCAAGTGCTCATGGAACATTCTCCAGGATAGATCATATTTGGGTCACAAATCAAGCCTCGGTAAATTTAAGAAAATTGAAATCGTATCAAGTGTGTGTTCTGACCACAGTGCTATGTGACTAGATATTAATTACAGGAAGAAAACTGTAAAAAATACAAACAAACGGAGGCTAAGCAATACACTACTAAATAACGAAGAGATCACTGAAGAAATCAAAGAGAAAATCAAAAAATACCTAGAAAAAAAAGACAATGAAAACACAATGACCCAAAACCTATGGGATGAAGCAAAAGCAGTTCTAAGAAGGAAGTTTATAGCAATAGAATCCTACCTCAAAAAACAACCTAAAATTACACCTAAAGGAATTAGAGAAAGAAGAACAAAAAAACCCCAAAGTTAACAGAAGGAAAGAAATCATAAATATCAGATCAGAAATAAATGAAAGAGAAATGAAGGAAACAACAACAAAGTTCAATAAAACTAAAACCTGGTTCTTGGAGAAGACAAACAAATTAATAAACCACTAGCCAGACTCATCAAGAAAAAAAGGGAGAAGACTCAAATCAATAGAATTAGAAATGAAAAAGGAGAAGTAACAACTGACACTGCAGAAACACAAAGGATCATGAGAGATTACTACAAGCAACTATATGCCAACAAAATGGACAACCTGTAAGAAATGGACAAATTCTTAGAAAAGCACAACCTTCCCAGACTGAACCAGGAAGAAATAGAAAATATAAACAGACCAATCACAAGCACTGAAATTGAAAATGTGATTAAAAGTCTTCCAAAAAACAAAAGCCCAGGACCAGATGGCTTCACAGGCAAATTCTATCAAACATTTAGAGGAGAGGTAATACCTATCCTTCTGAAAATCTTACAAAACACAGCAGAGCAAGACACACTCCCAAACCCATTCTACGAGGCCACCCTGATACCAAAACCAGGCAAAGATGTCACAAAAAAAGAAAATTACAGGCCAAAATCACTGATGAATATAGATGCAAAAATCCTCAACAAAATATTAGCAAACAGAATCCAACAGCACATGAAAAGGATCATACACCATGATCAAGTGGGGTTTGTCCCAGGAATGCAAGGATTCTTCAATATACACAAATCAATCAATGTGATAAACCATATTAACAAATTGAAGGATAAAAACCATATGATAATCTCAATAGATACAGAAAAAGCTTTCGAAAAAACTAAACATCCATTTATGATACAAACTCTGCAGAAAGTAGGCACAGAGGGAACTTACCTCAACATAATAAAGGCCATATGTGACAAACCCACAGCCAGCATCATTCTCAATGATCAAAAACTGAAACCATTTCCTCTAAGATCAGGAACAAGACAAGGTTGCCCACTCTCACCACTATTATTCAACATAGTTTTGGAAGTTTTAGCCACAGCAATCAGAGAAGGAAAAGAAATAAATGGAATCCACTTCAGCAAAGAAGAAGTAAACCTGTCACTGTTTGCAGATGATGTGATACTATACATAGGGAATCCTAAAGAAGTTACCAGAAGACTACTAGAGCTAGTCAATGAATTTGGTGAAGTAGCAGGATACAAAATTAATGCACAGAAATCTCTTGCATTTCTATACACTAATGGTGAAAAATCTGAAAGTGAAATTAAGGAAACACTCCCATTTACCATTGCAACAAAAAGAATAAAATACCTAGGAATAAACCTACCTAAGAAGACAGAAGACCTGTATGCAGAAAAGTATAAGACAGTGATGAAAGAAATTAAAGATGATACAAACAGATGGAGAGATATACCATGTTCTTGGATTGGAAGAATCAACATTGTGAAAATGACTATACTACAAAAAGCAATCTACAGATTCAGTGTTATCTGTATCAAACTACCAATGGCATTTTTCACAGAACTAGAACAAAAAACTTCATAATTTGTATGGAAACACAAAAGACCCCGAATAGCCAAAGCAATCATGAGAAAGAAAAACGGAGCTGGAGGAATCAGCTCCCTGACTTCAGACTATACCACAAAGCTACAGTAATCAAGACAGTACGGTACTGGCACAAAACAGAATTATACATCAATGGAACAGGATAGAAAGCCCAGAGATAAACTCACGCGCATATAGTCACCTTATCTTTGATAAAGGAGGCAAGAATATACAATGGAGAAAAGACAGTCTCTGCAGTAAGTGGTGCTGGGAAAACTAGACAGCTACATGTAAATGAAATTAGAATACTTCCTAACACCATATACAAACATAAACTCAAAATGGATTAAAGATCTAAATGTAAGGCCAGTCACTATAAAACTCTTAGAGGAAAACATAGGAAGAACACTCTTTGACATAAATCAAAGCAAGATCCTTTTTGACCCACCTCCTAGAGGAATAGAAATAAAAACAAAAATAAACAAATGGGAAGGGGATATGGGGATATATGTATACATATAGCTGATTCACTTTGTTATACAGCAGAAACTAACACAGCATTGTACAGCAATTATACCCCAATAAAGATGATTAAAAAAAAAAAAAAGATCATACATCATGCCCAAGTTGGATGCATCCCAGGGTCACAAAGATGGTTAAAAATATGCAAATCAATCAATGTGATACACCACATCAACAAAAGAAAAGACAAAACCACATGACCATCACAATAAATGCAGAATAAGCATTCGATAAAATTCAACATCCATTCATGTTAAAAACTCTGAACAAAGTGGGTAAAGAGGGAACATATCTCAACATTATAAAATCTATTTATGAAGCTTTTGCAAACCCACAGCCAATATAAAACTCAGCAGTGAAAAAGTGAAAGCCTTCCCACTAAAATCTGGAACAAGACAAGGAATGCACTCTCACCACTTCTCTTCAACATAGTACTGGAAGTTCTAGCCACAGTAATCAGACAAGAAAAAGAAATAAATAGTATCCAAATCAGTAGGTAAGAGGTAAAACTGTCAGTATATGCAAATGACATGATACTATATATAGAAAACCCTAGAGACTCCACAAAAAAACTACTAGAACTGATAAATGAATTCAGCAAGGTAGAAGGATACAAGATGAACATACAGAAATCAGTTGCATTTCTTTACACTAAATGAAATAGCAGAAAGCAAGTGTAAACAAACAATCCCCTGTAAAATAGCATCAAAAAATAAACCTCACCAAGGAGGTGAAAGCCTTACACGCTGAGAACTACAAAACATTAATAAAGGAAATTGAAGATGATTCAAAGAAATGGAAAGATATCTCATGCTCTTGGATTGCAAGAATTAATGTTGTTAAAATGGCAACACTGGCTTCCCTGGTGGCGCAGTGGCTGAGAGTCCACCTGCCGATGCAGGGGACACGGGTTCATGCCCCGGTCTGGGAGGATCCCACATGCCGCAGAGCGGCTGGGCCCGTGAGCCATGGCTGCTGAGCCTGCGCGTCCGGAGCCTGTGCTCCGCAACGGGAGAGGCCACAATAGTGAGAGGCCCGTGTACCGCAAAAAAAAAAAAAAAGGCAATACTACCCAAAGCAATCTACAGATTTAATGCGAACTCTATCAAATTACCCATATTTTTTTTTCTTTTTTTTCTTTTTTTTTTTTGGCAGTACGCGGGCCTCTCGCTGTTGTGGCCTCTCCCATTGCAGAGCACAGGCTCCGGACGCGCAGGCTCAGCGGCCATGGCTCACGGGCCCAGCCGCTCCGTGGCATGTGCGATCTTCCTGGACCGGGGCACGAACCCGTGTCCCCTGCGTCAGCAGGGGGACTCTCAACCACTGCGCCACCAGGGAAGCCCTACCCATGACATTTTTCTCAGAACTAGACCAAATAATCCTAAAACTTATATGGAACCATAAAAAAAAAAAAGAATTGCTACAGCAATCCTGAGTAAAAAGAACAATGCAGGAGGCATAACTCTCTTAGACTTCAGACAATACTACAAAGCTACAGTATTCAAAACACTGTGGTACTGGCACAAAAACAGACAATCAGATCAACGGAACAAAATTGAGAACCCAGAAATAAACACAATACCTACGGACAATTAATCTTCGACAAAGGAGGCAAGAATATACAATGGGGAAAAAAGACAGTCTCTTCAGCAAGTGGTGCTGGGAAAGTTAAACAGCTGCATGTAAATAAATTAAGTTAGAAGACACCCTCACACCATGCACAAAAATAAACTCAAAATGGCTTAAAGACTTAAATATAATACAAGACACCATTAAACTCCTAGAATAGAACATAGCAAAACATTCTCTGACATAAATCGTACCAATGTTTTCTTAGGTCAGTCTCCCAAGGCAACAGAAATAAAAGCAAAAATAAACAAATGGGGACTAATCAAACTCACACTCTTTGGTACAGCAAAGGAAGCCTTAAACAAAACAAAAAGACAACCTACATATTGGGAGAAAATATTTGCAAACGATGCTACCAATGAGGGCTTAATTTCCAAAATATACAAACAGCTCATACAATTCAATAACAAAACAAACAAACAAAAAAAAAATTAAAAAGTGGGCAAAAGACCTAAATTGAAATTTCTCCAAAGGAGTCATACAGATGGCTTGTTAAGCACATGAAATGCTCATCACCGCTAATTATTAGAGAAATGCAAATCAAAACTACAGTGAGGTACCACCTCACACCAGTCAGAATGGCAGTCATTAAAAAGTCTATGAGTAACAAATGCTGGAGAGGGTGTGGAGAAAAGGGAACCCTCTTACACTGCTGGTGGGAATGTAAATTGGTACAGCCACTATGGAAAATTGTACAGATTCCTCAAGAAACTAAAATTAGAGTTGCCATATGATCCAGCAATCCCACTCCTCAGCATATACCCAGAAAAAAAACATAATTCAAAAAGATACATGCAGCCCTATGTTCATAGCAGCACTATTCACAATAGCCAAGACATGGAAACAATCTAAATGTACATTGACAGATGAATGGATAAAGAAGATGCAGTATGTATACACAATGGAATATTAGCCATAAAAAACAACAAAACAATGCCATCTGCAGCAACATGGATGCAACGAGATTATCATACAAAGTGAAGTAAGTCAGAAAGAGAAAGACAAATACCATATGATATCACTTATATGTGGAATATAAACTACAACACAAATGAACATATCTATGAAACAAAAACAGACTCACAGACATAGAGAACAGACTTCTGGTTGCCAAGGGGTGCAGGAGGGAAGGATTGGGAGTTTGGAATTAGCAGATACAAACTATTATATATAGAATGGATAAACAATAAAGTCCTACTGTATAGCACAGGTAATATAGTCAATATCCTGTGATAAACCATAATGGAAAAAAATATATATATATATAACTGAGTATATGTATCTTTTTCATATTCTATATATATAGAGAGAGTATATATATTCATATTCATACTCATATATGACTGAGTCGTTTTGCTGTACAGGAGAAATTAACACCAGATTGTAAATCAACTATACTTCAATACAATTAAAAAAAAACATGAAGTGAACAGAAAAGTAAGAAAAACAATAATAATCATTATATTAATGATTTACTTATATATGTTAGGTATTTTCTTTATGTGAGGAACTGTACTAAATGCTTTAATGCATTTAATCCTAGACAAACTGACATATGAAGAACTGAGATTTTGCCCAAGGTCAAATGGCAAAAAAGTTGCAGAGACACAATTCTAACCTAGCTCCCTATGATTTCACTGACCTTACTCTGTAACCAGGATAACTTATTTCTTCCATGTATGTTCCATTATTATTCTGTAAATAGTTTGCATTAATTAAAAAACCCAGAAAATAGCTCCATTTTTTCTATTTCAATTTGCTGTCATGTAATTGGTGTGAATATTTTTTTCAAAATATTACTATAAATATTTGCATTAAAAGAAGTATTTCATTAAAAAAGGAAAACTTTAACTTTATTGGTATTGTATTCAGTTTTTCTCACAGACATGTTTTTGATTTGTAAGAGATTAAGCCATTTAATAACCAATACAAATGCCAAGATGCTATACAAAATATTCAGTTAAAATAATTTTTAATTGTTTCTTAGTATTTCCTACATGATTCAATATACCACAGAAAAATACTATGTATTTTTCTTTCAAGTCTTCCTACAATGAAAAACTTAAAAACTTTGTACAAAACTTAATTAGTAAACACAAACAAGTTTTGGTTTAATAGTTGGAAGTGAGAAATTAAAACAATCAGATTTTTTTTAGTTTGCTTTCATAACTATTAGTCTAGCTAGTAAAAATTGCTGCTTTCAGACTTCAGGTATTTAAAAGGTAAAAATAAACATTTTTATAATTTTTTTTCAGAAATTTTTTTTCTAAAATCGTTTTAGGAATCTATTCCACATACTTCTTTGCAGCAAACTGTACGCCTTCTGTATTAGGTCCTGGATTCGTCTAATAGCAATGACCTAATTGTTGGATCCTTCTAAAGGCTCATCAATTATGATTGAACCTCCTGAATCATGATTTATTTATTTGATCCTAATCATGCTTTTGCCAATAAAAGATCCAGCCAATTCTTTGGGAACAGTTACTTGTGTTGTAATAATAAGTCCATCCAAATCACAGTATGTCATGCTCCCCTGCTGAAGAATAATCATACCCAGAATCAACCAGTGGTTTCTTCCCTGACCACTTACTTCTGTGTCCCAACCTCTGAATGCAAGCTCAGGAAATGAATCTAGTTCCTGATTACCCATGGGATGAAGACATGCAAGCTGCTCTGCAAAGCCTTGATGACCTGGCCTTGATGACCTGGCCTCTGACTACCTGTCAACCTTCTCTCCCTCCTTTCTCATCAGTCATTATACTCCAGTCATACCTAACTAATCTGCTGTTTCCTGAACATACTACAGTTTTTCATTCCTCTGTCTGGAAAGCTTTCCCACCTTGACCTCCTGACCAACTCCTACTCATTCTTCAAGTTAGCTCCTCGGGAAGGCTTTTCTAATTTCCCCACAAAGGAATGCATGCTGTTTCCTCTTTAGATCACATTCTATCTTCTACACTTGCTTCACTATGTTTTTATAGCTCTTCACATGTTTGTCTCCCTTAACGATGACTTCCCTGAAGGCAGAGTATAGATTTTAATGTTTATAATCACACAGAATAGCACAGTGCATGACACAAATAGGTGCTCAAGTCCTTCATGTCTTCACGTCTTCTTGTGTGTTGTGAACCAGACACTGTGACCCAAGTTGGCAATTCAAAATGAGCAAAAAGGCAAGGTCCCTGTGCTCAATGAGCTAACTATCTGGGAGAGAAACTGATGTTAATCAAATGATAATATTTATGAATATATCATTACAATTTGAAATAAGTGCTCTGAAAGACACACACACACACACACACACACACACACACACACACACACACACACTCCTACCTAGGCTGGAGCAGGAGGGAGGAGGAGTGGCTAAGGAAGGCTCCCCTAGGAAAGCAGTGCTTACTGGCCATCCAGAGGATGAGTAATTAGAGATGAGGCTGAGAAGAAATGGGCCAGAATATGAGGGATCTTTGCAAGGTCATAACAAGGATTTAGTTCTTTTGTCCTTAGAGCAACATTAGGCATTGAAGGATTTTAAGGAGCTGACTGACATTATCAGACGTGTGATTTGCAAAGATGCTCAGGCAGCAGTTTGGAAAGTGAATTGAAGAAACAAATATTTTTTGACCGCAGTAACAAATTAATAAGTTAACTAAACCTGCTTAGCTAATTCTTGATTATTCACATTATGTTAGGCCCATCTAATTAGAATTTAAATTTTAATAATATCTTCTAGTGTAGCATTGTCCAATGGAAATTTAACATGAGTCACATAAGTAATTTAAAATTTTATAGTACCCACATTTTAAAAAGTAAAATGAAACAGGTGAAAATTTTAATAATGTATTATAGATAACCCACTGTATCTAAAATACTATTTCAACATGTACTCAATATAAAAAAGTTATTAAATTTTGTACTAATCTTTGTAATCCAGTGTAAGTATTTTACATTTACAGTACATATCTATTTGGATCACCACATATCAAGTGCTTAACAGCCACTGTGGCCAGTGGTACCAGTGGACAGTGCAGTTGTAATGCCTTCCCCAAGTGGTTTCCAAAACTGATTATACATCAGAAGTATACGCAAAGACATTTGTTAAAAAGATTTCCCAATAGCTCTCTCCATTTTTATTAAGCTCTCTCCATTTTGATTGGTGTCTAGGAAGAGACCCAGAAATCTGGTTCTGATCAAGTACACCAAGTGATGGTCATGTAACAGTCCATGGACCGGCATATGGGAATTACTGCATTGCCTCAAAGTTGGGAATATAACAAAACCTTTGTGAATATAATGAAACATCTTGCACCCTCGGAAAATTTGAGCAATGTCATGAGAAGCCCAGTAGGAAAGATGTTTGAGAATTTGAGACACCCTTGAAGTAATTTCAGAAATTCATTGCCATCACTGCTTCTTAAAAGTTCAATCTGTAGAATTCAGTTCCTGAAAAGATAGCAAACTAACAATACTACTACCTCCTGGAGTCCCCCGGTCTAATCCTGAAGATGTCATGTAAGTGACAGGATAATGATGGATCTTAGAGACTAACTCAGAAACACTGACAAACCCCTGGGAGATGAAAGGGAGTTGGGTACCATTGTGGTGGGAAAAGGAAAGCCTGGGGTCATAGATGGACCACTGATGAGGTAAGGAGTAGAATGGAGAGATGGGCTCCCTGACTGTGCCTTCTTCGAACCACATTACCCTGGGTGGATCACAGCCCATGCCAACTCGAGGTGGACATGAAAACAGCAGGTCCAGCCCAGCACCTGCCCAAGGAGGCAGAGTAACATGGGGAAGCTGATAACTATGCATACAGGTTGGCTTGCAACAGTTCTCTCCTTTACTTCCTTCCACGCTGGGGTCTAGGAAGTAGCAGAGGATACAGTAGCTCTTGGAAAAGGGATGGCAAATGCAGGGGAACTGGGAAATAACCTACAGGCATGTTCTCTTCCTGAAAGGGCAAAATGGAACTAGCAGAACCCAGACTGTAACACAAGAGGCTTTTCACTCTGAGGTTCATCCATGCTCCCCTTTAGCGAACCCTCTGGAAAAAAAAAAAAAAATCACAAGAATCATCACAATCCTAGTCTCAGGCTTTTGATCCTCCCTCTCAAGTATGAATTACAGCTGAAGTTGCTGACACTCCCAAGGGAATAAGAGATCACAGATCACACATTACAGCATCTGAGGAGTATAACTCCACAAAAGAAATTTTTTTAGAAAACTAGACAATTTGTGCTAGAGGAGTAGAATTAATGGACCCAAAAAAATTGAGAAATTTTAAGTGAGTAAAAGAAATGTCACCAAAGAGATAAGGGAGAATATTAGCAATATGAAGCAATAATAAGCTGGAGATACTGGTTATGAAAAATATGGTGATTGAAATGAACTCAGTGGATGAGTTGGCTGACCGACTAGACACCATCAGATAACAAATCAGTAAGATAGAAATTAGTTGGGGATCTCTCCCAGAATGTATCTAGAAGCAATGAAGAGATGGGAAACATAAAAGTTAAAGGATAAAAAAAAAAAGTTAAAGGATTTGGAGAGAACCCTGATAAAACCTGACAACATTATAAGAAAAGAGAGCAAATATCCTTCATTAACATTCATAAAAACGTAGGAACAAAACACTAGCTAATTGAATCAGACATATATATATAATATATAACGTGTAATAAAATAAATGAATTTAGAAAGGTTGCAGGATACAAAATCAACATATAGAAAAATCAATTGTATTTCTATAAGCTAGCAATGAAAAATCCAAAAATTAAATTAAATAATCCCTTTCAAAATCACTTCAAAAAGAATAAAATACTTAGAAATATATATAGCATGACATGCAAAAAAACTTTTACAATGAAAACTACAAAGCATTGTTAAGTGAAATTAAAGACAATCTAAGTAAATGAGTGACATGACATTTTCATGGACTGTAAAACACACTACCATTAAGGTGCCAGTTTTCTACCAATAAATCTATCAATTCTATACAATCCTTGTCAAAATCCTAGCAAGATCTTTTGTAGAAATTGGTAAACTGATCCTAAAATTTATATGGATATGCAAACGACCTAGAATAGCTAACACATTTTTGTAAAATTAGAAGGACTTAATTATCTGATTTTAGAACTTAATATAAAGTAATGATAATCAAGAGTGTGGTATTGGTACAAAGATAGACCTATAGTTCAATGAAATAGGATAGAAATTCCAGAAATAAATTCTTACGTTTATGGTTACTTGATTTTTTACAAAATGTCAAGGCAATTCAAAAGCGAAGAATAATAATTTTAACAAATGATGGTAGAACAATAACATATCCATATGCAAAAAAGAACTCAAACCATTACTTTGTAGTATATATTAAAGAACAACTCAAAATGGATCACAGACCTAAATGTATGAACTAAACATATAAAGCTTCTAGAAAATATATGAAAATATCTTTGGGACTTTGGTCTAGGCAAAAATTTATTAGTGTGACACAAAAAGCACAATTCATTTTAAAAATTGATGAAGTGAACTTCACTGAAATGTAAAACTTTTGCTCTTTAAAAGACACAATTAGGAAAATTAAAAATAAGTCTGGGGGAAAATATTTGCAAACCATACAAGGACTTGTCATTAATTATCTACTGCTGTGCAGCAGTTGGCCCAAAAGTTAGTAGTTTAAAACAACAAATATTTATTATCTCACACAATTTTTTTTTTTTTTTTTTGCAGTACGCGGGCCTCTCACTGCCGTGGCCTCTCCCTTTGCAGAGCACAGGCTCCAGAGGCGCAGGCTCAGCTGCCATGGCTCACGGGCCCAGCTCCTCCGTGGCATGTGGGATCTTCCCGGACCGGGGCACGAACCTGTGTCCCCTGCATCGGCAGGCGGACTCTCAACCCCTGCACCACCAGGGAAGCCCTCACACAATTTTTGAATCTGAGGAATCCGAGTGCATCTGTCAGTCAGAGCTGCAGTCATGTCAAGACTCGATTAGGACTAGAGAATTTGCTTCCAAGCTCACTCACATGGCTGTTATCAAGCCTCAGTTCCTTGTTGTTTGTTACCTAGTGTATTAGTCTGATAGGGCTGCTATAACAAAATAGCACAAATTGAGTGGCTTAAATAATACAAACTTATTTTCCAAAAGTTCTGGAGGCTAGAAGTCCAAGATCACAGTGTCAGCAGGTTTTGTTCCTTCTGAGGCCTCTTTGGGTTGTAGATGACCTTCTTGCTGTGTCTTCGCATGGCTTTTCTCTGTGTGCACACATCCCTGATGTCTCCTTTTGTGTCTAAATTTCCTCTTCTTAAAAGAATTGGATTAGGGCCCACCTGAACGGCCTCGTTTTAATTTAATCACCTCTTTAAAGGCCCTATCTCCAAACAGCCGCATTTTGAGGTCCTAGGGGTTAGGGCTTCAACATTTGAATTTGGGAAGAACATAATTCAGCCCAGAACGGTCAGAGACTTCAGTTCCCTGACACATGGGCCTCCCTGTAGGGCTACTCACAACATGGCAGCTTATCTCCCCCAGTGTGAGTGATCTAGGAAACAGAGTAAGAGAGCAATTGCCTGAGACAGAAACCACAGCCTTTTTTCAAACCTAACCTCAGGAGCAACATATCACTTCTGCAGCACACAATTGGTAATACAGACCCATCCTGGGACAATTTGGAAAGGTTCTACACATCGGTATGAATGGCAGAGCTGGAGATTATTGGGGAACACCTTAGTAACTATATAACAAAGACTTTTATCCATAATATATGAAGAATTACTACAATTTGATAATAAAAAGACAAATAACAAAAATAGGCAAAAGATTGTCTTCATTTTGTCAGTGGTTTCCTTTGCTGTGCAAAAGCTTTTAATTTTAACTAGGTCCCATTTTTTTATTTTAGCTTTTATTTCCTTTACTTTAGGAGACAGATCAAAAAAAATATTGCTGCAATTTATGTCAAGAGTGTTCTGCCTATGTTTTTCTCTAGGAGTTTTATAGTATCTGGCCTTATGTTTAGGTCTTTAATCCATTTTGAGTTTATTTTTGTGCATGGTGTTAGAGAATGTTCTGATTTCTTTCTTTTACATGTAGCTGTCCAGTTTCCCCAGTACCATTTATTGAAGAGACTGTCTTTTCTCCATTGTATAGTCTTGCTTCCTTTGTTGTAGATTAATTGACCATAAGTGCATGGGTTTATTTCTGGGTTCTCTATCCTGTTCCATTGATCTATGTGTCTGTTTTCATGCCAGTACCATAGTAGTTTGATTACTGTAAGTTCACAGGATAGTCTGAAGTCAGGAAGCATGATTTCTCAAGCTCTGTTCTTCTTTCTCAAGATATGCCTGACAAAGAATTAATCTCCGAAATATACAAACAGCTCATACAGCTCAATATAAAAAAAAAAAATCAAAAAATGGGTAGAAGACCTAAATAGACATTTCTCCAAAGAGACATACAGATGGCTAATAGGCACATGAAAAGATGCTCAACACCACTAATTATTAGAGAAATGAAAATCAAAACTACAATAACGTATCACCTCACACCAGTCAGAATGGCCATCAAAGATGCAAATGTGTGTTCACATGTCCATTCATGAACTAATTTACATAAGTTAGTTCAAGTGTCTGGCGTACATCATCATGTGTGTGCATCCTCTACAAGTGGTTGTGCTTTTGTGTACTTTACTGTACAGTACTGTATAGGGTACAGTAGTACATATCTTTATTTCAAGCCCAGGATGTCCAGAAGCAAGCATTAAAGCAGCAGTGATGTAGCTGGTACTGCTAAGAAGCACCAGGAATTGGAGGTCCAGAAAAATGACGAAGAGAGACAAGAGGAAGAAGAAGTAACTGAAGGCATTCACAATGCAAGAAGTGGCAACAGGATTTTCTTTATCTGAGGAGGCACTATTAGTTTTTGAGGCACAGGATCCAAACGTAGAACGTACACGAAGGTTGCAGCAGCCGTCCAGAACGTACACGAAGGTTACAGCAGCCGTCCAGAATACAATCCAGTGCTACTGTGTCATCTATGACAAGAAAATAAGAGCTACTACCCAGACATCACTGGATCGTTTTTTCAAGAGGGTAGATAGAATTGAATCTGGCAAGGAACCAGAACCTGTGCCTGTGAGTGAAAATGCAGCTTTCCCTCCTTCTCCTATTGCTGATGATCCTTCAGCTCTACCACCTCCCACCTCCTCTACCTTCTCTAGTCAGTAACTCTTCTTGCCTTCACTTGATGCCAGCCCCTGTATGCCAGCTGTTGTACTGTACTACTGTACTTTTCAAGGTACTGTACTGTAAGGTTAAAAATGTTTATTTTGGGGTTTTTTTATGTATTATTTGTGTGAAAACTATTATAAACCTATTACAGTACAATACTATAGAGGTGATTGTATTAGTTCGGTACCTAGGCTAACTTTGTTGGACTTACGAACAAACAGGACTTACATAGGTGCTCTTGGAATGGAACTCGCTCACATGTAGGGGACTTACTGTATTTACAATAGCCAAGACACAGAAGCAACCTGAATGTCCATCAACAGAGGAATGCATAAGGAAGATGTGGTACATATATACAATGGACTATTACTCAGCCATAAAAAAGAATGAAATAATGCCATTTGCAATAACATGGATGGACCTAGAAATTATCATATTAAGTGACGTAAGTCACACAGAGAAAGACAAATATCATATGATATCACTAATGTGTGGAATCTAAAAAAAGATATAAATTAACTTATTTACAAAACAGAAACAGACTCACAGACATAGAAAACAAACTTATGGTTACCAAAGGGGATAGCAGGTAAGGGAAGATATAAATTAGGAGTCTGGAATTAATATATACACAGTACTACACATAAAATAAATAAGAAATACTACTGTATAGCACAGGAAACTACACTCAGTATCTTGTAATAACCTATAATGAAAAAGAAGCTGAAAAACAGTATATGAATTTTATGTATAACTGAATCACTTTGCTGTACACCTGAAACTAACACAACATTGTAAATTAACTATACTTCAATAAAATAAAATTAAAAGAAAGAGAAACAAACATAAAAATGGGCAAAAGAACTGAAAAGACATTTTTCCAAAGAGAAAATGCAGATGGCCAACAAACACATGAAAAGATGCTCAACATCACTAATCATCAGGGAAATACAAATCAAAACCACAGTGAGATGTATCATCTCATACCTGTCAGAATGGATATCATCAAAAAGAAGAGAAATAGATAAATGGCAAGACAAGATGGCTGAGCAGAACGACTTGAGTTCACCTCCTCTCACGAAAACACCAAAATCACGAATAACTGCTGAACAACCATCGACAAAAAAGACAGGAACCTACCAAAAAAGATATTCTACATCCAAAGACAGAGAAGAAGCCACAACAAGATGGTAGGAGGGGCACATTCATGATACAATCAAATCCCAAACTTGCCAGGTAGGCGACCCCAACACTGGAAAATAATTATATTGCAGAGGTTCTCCCACAGGAGTGAGAGTTCTGAGCTCCACATCAGGCTCCCCTATCTGGGGGTCAGGCATCAGGAGGAGAAGCCCCCAGAGCATTTGGCTTTAAAGGCCAGTGGGACTTGATCACAGGAACTCCACAGGACTAGGGGAAACAGAAACTCCACCCTTAGAAGGCACGCATCAAGGTCTCATTAGGCCAGACCTACCTGCTGGTATTGGAGGGTCTCCTGGAGAGGCAGGGGGGTAGCTGTGGTTCACTGTGGGCACAGGGACACTGGTGGTGAAGGTACCAGGGATTATTCATAGGTGTGTGCTCTCCTGGAGGCTGCAATTTTGACACCAAGACCTGGCCCCACACAACAGCCCGTAGGCTCCAGTGCTGGGATGCCTCAGGCCAAACCACCAACAGGGCGGGAACACAGTCCCACCCATCAGCAGACAGGTTGCCTAAAGTCTTCCTGAGCCTAGAGCCTACAGCTGGGATAAGACCCAGCTCCACCCACCAGTGGGCAGGTACCAGTCCTTCCTACCAGTAAGCTTGCTCAAGCCTCTAGACCAGCCTCACCCATGACTGGGCAGACACCAGAAGCAAGAGGAAGCAGAATCCTGCAGCCTGCAGAATGGAGGCTACAAACACAGAAAGTTAGACAAAATGAGACGTCAGAGGAATATGCTCCAGATGAAGGAACAAGATAAAACCCCAGAAAAACAACGAAGTGAAGGGGAGATAGGCAATCTACCAGAAAAAGAATTCACAGTAATGACAGTAAAGATGATCCAAATCTCTGAAAAAGAATGGAGGCATAGACCAAAATATAAGAAATGTTTACCAAAGACCTAGAAGATTTAAAGAATAAACAAACAGAGTTGAACAGTACAATAACTAAAATAAAAAATACACTAGAAGGAATCAATAGCAAAATATCTGAGGCAGAAGAATTTATAAATGACCTGGAAAATGGAATGGTGGAAATCACTGCTGCAGAAGAGAATAAAGAAAAAAGAATGAAAAGAAATGAGGACAGTTTAAGAGACCTCTGGGACAACATTAAATGCACCAACATTCGCATTATAGGGGTCTCAGAAAGGGAAGAGAGAGAGGAAGAGCCTGAGAAAATATGTGAAGAGATAATAGCTGAAAAATTCCCTAACATGGGAAAGGAAACAGTCACCCAAGTCCAGGAAGCACAGGAAGTCCCATACAGGATAAACCCGAGGAGGAAGACACCAAGACATATATTAATCAAATAGACAAGAATTGAAAACAGAGAAAATATTAAAAGCAACAAGGGAAAAGCAACAAATAACATACAAGGGAGTCCCCATAACGTTATCAGCTGATTTTTCAGCAGAAACTCTGCAGGCCAGAAGGGAGTGGCATGATATATTTAAAGTGAAAAAAGGGAAAAACTTACAACTAAGAATACTCTACCCAGCAAGGCTCTCATTCAGATTTGAAAGAGAAATCAAAAGCTTTACAGACAAGCAAAAGCTAAGAGAATTCAGCACCACCAAACCATCTTTACAACAAATACTAAAGGAACTTCTCTAGGCAGAAAAGAAAAGGCCACAACTAGAAACAAGAAAATTACAAATGGGAAAGCTCACTAATAAAGGCAAACATACAGTAAAGGTAGGAAATCATCCACAAACAAGTATGATATCAAAACGAGCAATCGTGAGAAGAGGAAAGTACAAATGCAGTATACTAGGGATACATTTGGAAATTAAGAGACCAGCAACTTTGAAACAGTCTTGTATATATATGGACTGCTATATCAAAACCTCACGGTAACCACAAACCAAAAATCTACAATAGATATACACACAAAAAAGAAATAGGAATCCAAACACAACACTAAACAGTGTCACCAAAGAAGAAGAGAACAAAAGAGGAAGGGAAGAAAAAGATCTACAGAAACAAATCCAAAACAATTAACAAAATGGCAATAAGAACATACATATTGGTAATTACCTGAAATATAAATGGAATAAACACTCCAACCAAAATACACACTGGCTAAATGGATACAAAAACAAAGACCCATATATACGCTATCTACAAGAGACCCACTTCAGATCGAGGGACACACACAAACTCAAAGTGAGGGTATGAAAAAAGGTATTCTATGCAAATGGAAATCAAAAGAAAGCTGGGGTAGCAATACTCATATCAGACAAAATAACTCTAAAATAAAGACTGTTATAAGAAACAAAGATAACACTACATAATGATCAAGGGATCGATTCAAGAAGAAAATGTAATAATTGTAAATATATATGCACCCAACATAGGAACACCTCAATATATAAGGCAAATGCTAACAGCCATAAAAGGAGAAATCGACAGTAACAAAATAATAGTGGGGGACTTCAACACCTCACTTGTATCAATGGTCAAATGATCCAAAGAATCAATAAGGAAACACAGGCCTTAAGTGACACATTAGACGAGATGGACTAAATTATTACTTATATAGCATTCCATGCAAAAGCAGCAGAGCACACACTCCTTTCAAGTGCAGATGAAACGTTCTCCAGGATAGATCACATGCTTGATCATAAAGCAAGTTTCAGTAAATTTAAGAAAACTGAAATCTTATCAAGCATCTTTTCCGACCACAATGCTATGAGATTAGAAATCAACTACAAAGAAAAGACCATAAAAAACAAACATGTGGAGGCTAAACAATATGCTGCTAAAGAACCAATGGAATACTGAAGATATCAAAGTGGAAATCAAAAAGTATCTAGAGACAAATGAAAATGAAAATACAACGATCCAAAACCTATGGGACGCAGCAAAAGCAGTTCTAAGAGGGATATTTATAGCAATACAGTCTTACCTCAGGGAACAAGAAAAATCTCAAGTAAACAACCTAACCTTACACCTAAAGGAACTAGAGAAAAAAAGAACAAAAATTCCAAAGTTAGTAGAAGGAAAGAAATCATAAAGATCAGAGCAGAAATAAATGAAATAGAGATGAAGAAAACAACAGAAAAGATCAATGAAACTAAAAGCTGGTTCTCCGAAAAGATTAAAAACAATTCTTAAACCTTTAGCCAGACTCACCAAGGAAAAAAAGGGAGAGGTCTCAAATCAATAAACTTAGAAATGAAAACAGAGAAATTACAACAGGCACCACAGAAATACAGAGGATCATAAGAGACTACTACAAGCAACTATATGCCAATAAAATGGACAACCTAGAAGAAAAGGACAAATTTTTAGAAAGGTACAATCTCCCAAGACTGAAACAGGAAAAAATAGAAAATATGAACAGACCAATCACAAATACTGAAATTGAAACTATGATTTGAAAACTTCCAACAAACAAAAGTCCAGGACCAGATGGCTTCACAGGCGAATTCTATCAAACTTTTAGAGAAGAATTAACATATCCTTCTAAAAATATTCCCAAAAATTGCAGAGGAGGGAACACTCCAAACTCATTCTATGAGGCCACCATCACCCTGATACCAACACCAAAGATACCAAACACACACACAAAATTACAGGCTAATATCACTGACGAACACAACACAAAAATCCTCAACAAAATACTAGAAAACTGAATCCAACAATACGTTAAAACAATCATACACCATGATCAAGTGGCATTTATCCAGGCATTCAAGGATTTTTCAACAACTGCACATTAAATAGTATGACACACCACATCAACAAACTAAAGAATAAAAAACATATGATCATCTCAACAGATGCAGAAAAAGCTTTTGACAAAATTCAATACCCATTTATGATAAAAACTCTCCCGAAAGTAGGCACAGAGGGAACATACCAACAACATAATAAAGGCCATATATGACAAACCTACAGCTAACATAATGGTGAAAAAATGAAAGCATTTCCTCTCAGATCAGGAGCAAGACAAGGATGCCAGGCTTGCCACTTTTATTCAACATGGTTTTGGAAGTCCTAACCATGGCAATCAGAGAAGAAAAAGAAACAAAGGGAATCCAAATTGGAAAACAAGTACAACAGTCACTGTTTGTAGATGACATGATACTACACATAGAAAATCCTAAAGATGCCACCAGAAAACTACTAGAGCTCATCAATGAATTTGGTAAAGCTGCAGGATACAAAATTAATACACAGAAATCTGTTACATTTCTATAACTAACAACAAAAGATCAGAAAGAGAAATTAAGGAAACAATCCCTTATACCATCACATCAAAAAGAATAAAGTACCTAGGAATAAACCTACCTAAGGAAGCAAAAGACCTGTACTCAGATACTGATGAAAGAAATCGAAGATTACACAAACAGATGGAAAGGTATACCATGATCCTGGATTGGAATAATTCATATTGTCAAAATGACTATACTACCCAAGGCAATTTACAGAGCCAATGCAATCCCTATCAGATTACCAATGGCATTTTATGCAGATCTAAAGAAAATATCTTAAAATTTGTATGGAAACACAAAAGAGCCCAAATAGCCAAAGCAATCTTGAGAAAGAAAAATGGAGCTGGAGGAATCAGGTTCCCTGACTTCAGACTATACTATAAAGCTACAGTATTCAAGACAGTATGGTACTGGCACAAAAACAGACTTATAGATCAAAGGAACAGAATAGAAAGCCCAGAAAAAAACTCATGTACCTATGGTCAATTAATCTACAACAAAGGAGGCAAGACTATACAATGGAGAAAAGACAGTCTCTTCAATAAGTGGTGCTGGGAAAACTGGACAGCTACATGTAAAAGAAAGAAATTAGAACATTCTTTAACACCATACACAAAAATAAACTCAAAATGGATTAAAGACCTAAATGTAAGGCCAGATACTATAAATCTCTTAGAGGAAAACATAGGCAGAACACTCTTTGACATAAATTGCAGCAATATCTTTTTGGATTTACCTCCTAGAGTAATGAAAATAAAAACAAAAATAAACCAATGGGACCTAATTAAACTTAAAAGCTTTTGCACAGCAATGAAAATTACTAACAGAACAAAAAGACAACCCATGGAATGGGAGAAAATACTTACAAATGAAGCAACTGACAAGAGATTAATCTCCAAAATATACAAATAGCTCATGCAGCTCAGTATCAAAAAACCAAAAAAACCCAATCAAAAAATGGGTGAAAGATCTAAATAGATATTTGCCCAAAGACATACAGATGGCCAGAAAGCACATGAAAAGATGCTCAACATCACTACTTATTAGAGAAATGCAAATCAAAACTACAATGAGGTATCACCTCACACCAGTCAGAATGGTCATCATCAAAAAGTCTACAAGCAATAAAAGCTGGACAGGGTGTGGAGAAAAGGGAACCCTCCTACACTGTTGGTGGAAATGTAAATTGGTACAGCCACTATGGAGAACAGTATGGAGGTTCCTTCAAAAACTAAAAACACAGTTGCCATACGATCCAGCAATCCCACTTCTGGGCATACATCTGGAGAAAATCATGCTTCGAAAAAATATATGCACCCCAATATTCATTGCAGCACTATTTATAATAGCCAAGACATGGAAGCAACCTGAGTGTCCATTGACAGAGGAATGCATAAAGAAGATGTGGTACATATATACAATGGAATATTACTCAGACATAAAAAAGAATGAAATAATGCCATTTGCAGCAATATGGATGGACCTAGGGATTATTATAGTTATGCAAGTCAGACAGAGAAAGACAAATATCATATAATAGCACTTATATGTAGAATCTTAAAAAAAAGATACAAAATAACTTAATTACACAACAGAAGCAGACTCACAGACACAGAAAACAAACATGTTTACCAAAGGGGAAAGGTGGGGGGAGGGATAAATTAAGAGTTTGGGATTAACATATACACACTACTATATATGAAATACATACTCAACAAGGACCTACTGTATAGCACAGAGAACTCTACTCAATATTCTTTAATAATATATATGGGAAAAGAATCTGAAAAAGAGAATTATACATATATGTATAACTGAATCATTTTGCTGTACACCTAAATCTGACACAACATTGTAAATCAACTCTACTCCAATATAAAATAAAAATGTTAAAAAAACATCAAAAACAATATGTGAAACAAGCTTTATCTTGATTCAAACTATTTCAGAAGATAAATCTAAGAAAAAAGTTATAAAACCTATTTTTAAACAACAGCATCAAGAAAAATAAGTATATGCAATCCCTAGTTGACTACTCAGAAGGGTAATATTCATTTAGATGTATCTAAAAATAAACAGTTTTACTATACTATGATCACACTTAATCCATGCATACCCTCCTGATAAGCCAAAAGAATTAGTCTCACTTTGTCCATTTCAGTAGAGACAACTACTTTGAACTCTAGCAACCCATAGCATTCTAAGGACCTCCAAGAATTCCACAATGTTTTTTACCTTCTCCTGGCTCAAAACTTTATGCATAAATGATTATGTAAAAAATCCAGAATCAGAGAGACAGAAAAAAAGAGAGAGAGAGAGAGAGAGGGACTCATTGAGAATGAGAAAAGAAAAACCATAACTCTAAGGCTCTAAAAAGCCTTGAATTTTAGGTGTAAGTTTCACATATTTTTTGGTAAAAGTCTCCCAGTTCTGAACTCATTCAATTAAAACTAAGCAATTCAAAAACAACAAAAAACAAACAAACCTATGTGCACTGTTGGTGGGAATATGAATTCACGCAGTCACTGTGGAAAACGGTATGGAGGTTTCTCAAAAAACTAAAAATAGAAGTACTATATGACCCAGCAATTCCACTCCTGGGTATATATCTGAAGAAAACAAAAACACTAATTTGAAAGGACACATGCACCCCAATGTTCATAGCAGCATTATTTACAATTGCCAAGATATGGAAGCAACCTAAGGGTCCATCAACAGATGAACAGGTAAAGAGGAGGCAGTATGTCTTTACAATGGAATACTACTCAGCCATAAAAAAGAACGAAATTTTGCCATTTGCAGGAACATAGATGAACTTGGAGGGCATTATGCTAAGTGAAATAAGACAGATAATGCATGATATCACTTATATGTGGAATCTATAAAATACAACAAACTAGTGAACATAACTGTTACTCAATCCAAGTCCATGTGCCCAACACACAGTGAAGCCAAATATCAAAATGTTGGAGTCTGGAGCAGAGAAAGCAAGGCCATGCAAGGAGATGGGTGGCTCAGGCCTTAAAAACCCCAAACTCCCCGAAAGCTTCTAGCAAAGCCTTTTATAGGAAAGGTGAGGGGGGGCCTGGTTAGTTGTTGCAAACTTCTTGGTGTCAGATCCTTCGTTTTTGAGGTCAGGTCATAGGTCGTGATGTTCTGTAAACCTCCACTGAAACAGAGGTTATTCTCTGTTCTGACAAGAAAGGGCAAGGACCCAAGGTTCAACTTTTGACCTCCGAGGTCCAAGCCCTGTCTAAAAGGAAGGGGTCCCTTTGCTGTCTGGTTACCCTGCCCAGGAGCCTTCGTCCAGTACCCAGTCTGGGTCCTCCCACCAGTGCCCAGATGCAGCTGAGGAGGCAGATATCAGTTGGTGGCGCCCTCAGGGCCGAGTCCCAGACCCTGCCCAGCCATCACCAGTGAGGGAGCAAATGCCCAGGACTCAACTGGCCCTCAGGCTCCTCAGGCCACCCAAATGGGTGCCGGATTTCCCGGACTGCAACCCATGGTCACGCCTGCCACCGTTAGGTCGCAGAGGTGGGGATGGGGGAGAGGGTCGCTGCTACTTCAAGGCCTGGGTCTGGCCAGTGGGTGGCTGTGGTGAGGGCTCTGGAGTCCTGCAGGACACAGCCCTCAGCCTGTCCCCGGCTCCCCAGCTCACCCGCCAGCCCAAGGCCAGGGGGCCTGGAGGGCCCCGGGGAGAAGGCCGAGATACGCCTCTCACGGCACTCTCTGCCCCGAGGAACACTGCATGCAGACTGTTGGCAGAGCGGGACCTCTAACCGCCAAGTGCTAACGGTCGTGGGCTAATAGCTGTGCGCTTGCCCCGCCGCTATTACATAACACAAAAGAAGACTCACAGATATAGAGAACAAGCTACTGGTAGCCACTTGGGTGGGGGGGGGGGGCAGGAGGGGCAATATAAGAGTTGGGGAGTGCGAGGTACAAACTATTTGTTGTAAGGCAGGCTCAAGGATGTATCATACCAACACAGGGAATACAGCCAATTCTGTGTAATAACTAAATGGAAAATAACCTTGTAAAATTGTATTAAATTTTTTAAACTTAAAAAGTAAAAGATAACATAAGAAAAAATAGGCAAAAGGTTTGAATAAACATTTCACATACGATGACCAGTAAGCACATGAAAAGATACTCAACATCATTACTAGTCATTAAGAAAATGCAAATTAAATTCACAATGAGATACCACTATATACCCATTATCAAAAAGACTGACCATACCAAATTTGAGCATGAAATGTAGAGAAACTGGAACCCTAATACTTTGCCAGTGGGAATGTAAAATGGAATAGCTATTTTGGGAAACAGTTTGACTATTTCTTAAAAAATTAAACATAAACTTTCTACATGGTCCAGAAATTCCACTCCCAGGTACCTATCTACTCAAGGGAAATGAAAATATATGTATACATAAAGACTTATATGTGAATGTGGAAGCAGAATTATTCATAATACCAAACCTGGAAGCAATCCAAATGTCCATCAGCTAGTAAAGAAATGAACAAAATGTGATATATCTATACAATGGAATATTATGCAGAAATAAAAAGGGAACAAACTACCAATACATGCTAAAACATGGGTAAGCTTCAAAAACTTTATGCTAAATGAAAAAAGCCAAACTCAAAAGACCACATATTGTATGATTTCATATGACACTTCCAAGAAAGGCAAATCTATAGAGAAAGAAAACAGATCAATGGTTGCCTGGGAACAGAGATTGACTGCAAATGGAAACAATGGAATTTGGGGCGAAGATGGAAATGTTCTAAAACTGGACTGTTGTGATGGTTGCACAACTCCATAAATTTAAAGTTAGGTAAGTTTATAATAGGTGTATCTTTTTAATAGGTGTATTTTTAAGTGAATTATACCTCAAGGAAGCTGTTACAAATAACACACAATAAAACAACACTATGTATTTCACAAAGACGTGTTTACGTAAGGAACCATATCAAATGCATGAGAGTGAGGGGGAGGGTAATGAGAGTGGAGATGGACAAATGACGAAAATATTAAAGAAAGGATTGTTGCACATGGTGAGAATGTGCTGAGAACTGGGGAATGTGATTATCTCAGCTTTGCCCTCCACAGTCTGAAAGAGAAAACAAGGAAGCTGTCACCAGTGAAGCTTTCAAAATTACTAGTAGAATGAGGAAAATAATACTTATAATTATAAAATGCTTTACTGTTTAAAAGCTCACATACATTTTCTCATTTAATTCTCAAAACAGCTCTGTTAAATAGGTATAACTATCTCCATTTTACAGATGAAGAAACCAAATTAGACGCGGCGTGGTCACACAACTAGTGGCTACTAGTAGCTAGTAGCACATAGCTTGGAGACTTAAACCCAGTACTTTTCCCATTGTCATCAGAGAACACTGCCCAGATCAAACTGGTCTTCCCTGACAACTCCACAATCATGTTTACACTAAGAGATCCTACCCCCTTTATTTTGCTTATCCAATCAGACTCTTCCCCAGACATTTGGAATTGGACAATAGTGAGTCTCCATGACTACACACACTGAGAATATATAAACCAGGGGGTTGTGGAGTGGCTGTATTTCTTAACAAGGTACATGGAAAAGAGAGACAACTGGCCTTAAAGAAAGAAGAACGAAGCTGATTCAGTGACAAAAGGTCCTGTGGCCACCGAGGCAAACACACATTCACACTGTGGTAGCCATGGAGAGGTGCCACCGAGATCCCCCTTCAAAGAACTTGATACGAGCCACAAGAAGTGCAGTCATCAGCCTCCAGCTGTCAGCTCCAGCTGCAGAGAAGCCTACTGCCCAAGATCACGCCCTTTCTGGGGCAGCCTGCATCAGGTGACTGAGTGGGGTCAGATATAAAGCATGGAGCAGTTCCGCCTGATGCAGGACACTCGAAAGAAAACGCTTTCTCCAGAGCTACCCGGCAAGTTGGCCAAGGATTTGTCAGACCTGCATCACATCTTAAATTCTCTCTTTGACCTATCCTGTTTCCTCCTCCTTCCTTTCACAGGCATTGAACCCTAATAACTCCTATCAGCATCTGTTTCTCAGTAACCCAACATGCAACCCCATCACAACACATGCCCACAAGATAAAATTCAGGCTTCCAGGCTTTCTGGTTCCTGCTTCTTGTGTGGGCCCAGCTGCACTTCCACTTTCCAGCCTTTATTTTAACCAGGCTCAGGTGCGAACAAAGGCTTTGACCAGATCATGAATTTTGTTAGAGTACTGCCACTAATAGCGACGTAATCTTGAGCAAATCATTTTATTTCTCTGGGTCTTCACTTTCTTACCTGTCCATTAAGTGGTCAGGAAAGGCCCTCCAAATCTTTACCCTATAGTCAACCAGACAGCTGATTACACACTGCCTGCTGAGCCACCAAAATGGTTTTAACCGTCCGTAATATACACTCTCTCATGGTATTTCAGTCTTAGCTTAGATGCTTTCCTAGAAAGTATCCCCAGCTTTCTAGCTGTTAAATTGAACTTAACTATGATTTCGGCAAAGGGCCAGCTCCCAAAGTGAGTAGGAGAGCTGCACCATGGATGCCTGGTGCAGGGCTGGGAGACAGAGATGATAGAGGATGGCATGAAGGTTCAATCCTATACTGCAGGAGCTGGGCTTGTCCCTCTACTCCATTGAGGTAGAAAAGGGAGGGAAAGGGGTTTGAGGAACTGGATAGGAATTCAAGGATAGCCCCACAAATAACTTCATCCCCCCATCCCTGCCATGTCTGTCGCTGCAGGCAATACCCTTGCTCTATACTCCAACAACCCAAAGTTCTCTCCGGCAGGACCACTCAAATTCCCCTTTTCCTTCAAAACTGCCATTTAACAACATCACAACCTCCATCAAAACTACAGTCCTAAAGTGTTGATTGTTTAACTTAGTTAAGTGACTAGCTGGGATACTCTCAAGAATCCTTACTGGTTTAACGAAATTCCCTCCAGTGACTGTGAAAAAAACACACAGATTACAAGAACAAATGTAGGAAAATGACAAATATCCAAAATACCCCAAAGCGTCTTTGCTTCTGGTGTCTGATTTGTAGTTTCACAACTTTCTCTGTGATTTTAAATAGACATCCATTATTCTCATGGGAATAAACACTTCCTCTTGTTCTCATGCCCCAAATGTTGTCTTTAGCAAGGCCACATGGATTCTTTCTGTCATTTAGCCCCTATTCCTAGTATAAACATGTAATCTGGCCTGCAAATCTGAGACAGGTGGGACCTGGGACCCTTTGCTGCAGTGCTTGCACCTGGACAAAGAGTAACAGAATACAAAGAAACTATAAGGGACTAAAAATAACTGTGTGCAGTGCAGGTGGGGCAAATTAAAAACAACAAGATACAAAAAGACCAAAAACCCAACTGCCACTTCTCAGGAGTCTGCAGCAAAAGCAGGGTACTGCACTTGAACCCTGAACACAGCACCACCAAGGAGATAGGCAGACCACCTAAGCCACCCCTCAGGTGGACCCCTGACCCACCCCTATCCTCACCGCATGTAAAGGAACCAGCTCCCTCCTGCCCCACCCCACGAGCCAACAAAGGCACCTGTTATTTGTTTTCGCTCCCTTGTGCTGCAGCACTAGTCCCAATAAACTCTTGCCTGATTTTCTTATCTGGCCTCTTATCAATCTCTATTGATTAAGGAGTCCAAGAATCCTGGTCGGTAACAGGGTTACCAGTCAGGCTCTTTTTGACTCCATGGGTAGCTGGCACCTCTAAGTATACTGACAAAACACTGTCCATATGACTCCTTTGCAAGCCTCTTCCTCGTAACCCATAAAAAAATTTTATGAAACTTTCCCAACTTACTTCAATGCTCCTTACAGTGCTACAGTATCAGTGGAGCCCCAACTAAGGTTTCAAAATTTCCTCATTCTGCTCACCCATTCAAAATTCCCATTCCCTGATGAACATGTGAATGAGTGATAACAGTTAAATGCCCTGCAAACCATAACAGGATTTGAGGGGTTGGCACAAAGCAGCCCACAGCTAAAAATCCATTTCTTTGATGTCTCCTTATGCAGAGAGAAAAATAATGAATCTCACAGACATTATGTAAAGATTAGGTGAAAATGCCTAATGCTCAGTATGTAATATTAATTTTCAAAAGTAACTGAAACAGATGCCAGGCCAGTTTTTGTTTTCTGTGTTTTGGGTTTTTTTTAAGATGTTCTAGTCCTGGGGGTTGAATTTTTGGCCCAGTCTTTAAATATGTGATATATATATATATACATATATATATATAATCCTTGACTGTTGTATCTCTGCATTTATTTGGTTCTTTAACATCTCTCCCTCTCTCTCTCTCTCTCTCTCTCTCTCTCTCTCTCTATATATATATATATATTCTCTCTCTTAGAATCCTGTAAGATGCTGTAAATGGGGAACTGGCTGATGCCGGCTGTTACGGACAAAGAAGTGAAAGAATTAAAGTTAATGCCCTCTTTCGTAAATGGGGAACTGGCTGATGCCGGCTGTTACGGACAAAGAAGTGAAAGAATTAAAGTTAATGCCCTCTTTCCTACCTGAAACCTATCAGGATTCCCAGTAATAATAGCAACCATATGTTGAGTTTCATCACTGCTAGCTTATTTCCATGCATGATTACACTTAATCATCAAAATAAACCAAAAGATTTGTAATACCATCGTCTCTGGAGTACTGCTGAAGAAACTGAAGCATGGAGAGGCGTAATATCAGGTGTTTCTTCCATTTTCATGCAAGTTCAGAACAGATTAGGGTGGTCTTCCAAATACAAAGCTGTGAGGGTCCCGCTTCTCCACCCCCCCGCGGCGCGGAGACGCTCTCTTTAAGCGGAAGCGTGTGGCCACGTGCATAGGGCGCGGCCTCCCCAAGGGAAGGGTTTGGCGAAACCCCGCCCCGAAGGCGGGATGACAGTGGGCGCGGCCTCACGCGGATCCCGTAGGATCTGTGCCGGACTGCAGCAAGCCGTAAAGAGCTCCACGAGTCGTGAAGCGGCAATGTGCGGAAGCGTTGCTTTACGACTGTTTGGATAGACGCGCCGGGCCGGCGTTTTCTGCTTGCTACTTCTCTGATCCACACGTGGGCCGCTGTCGGTGTTGTAGCCAGAAATTCATTCCTATTGGCGTGGACCAGCCATATTGAGGGACAGAGTGGCAACGGAGGTCAAGGATCTTGAGCTGATGGATTTTGCTGCTGAAAATGAGGAGACGTCGGGAGGAGGTCTCCAGAGTAGAGCTGAAGGGGCGCGGCTAAGTCTCGAGTCAGATGGAGAGAGAGCCAGGGGCACAGTAGGGACCGAGGAGGCCGGCAGTGGAGAGGCGGGGAATGGACCGACCGGAATGGGGAAGACAGGGGAAGGGGAAGAAGGAAATGGACCAAGGGCAGAGGAGATGCGAGTGGACCTAGCAGTTGTGAAGCAAGAAGTAATGGACTGGTCAGAAATGGAAGAAGGTATGCGGAATGACCAGTGGGTAAAGCAGGAGGTGGAGGATGGGCCTGAGGTGAAAGAGGAAAAACCAGGCACGTTGGAGGTGAAGCAGGAGACGGATAGTAGTTTGATGCTAAAAGAAGAGAAGGTGGAAGAACCAGAGCTAAAGGAAGAGAAAGTGAAGGTGAAGGAAGAAGTGATGGACTGGCTAGTAATGAAGGAAGAGAAGAAAGATAGCTTGAAGATTAAAGGGGAGGAGATGTTTCTTGATCAGAACGTAAAGAAGGAGGAAATAATGGATGAAGTGTGTGTAAAAGAAGAGAAGTATTTCCCTAAAGAAGAAGTGATGGATGATACAAAGGTGAAAGAAGAGCCTCAGATAAATCCCCCAGTGGGCTCCAAGCGGAAACTGGCCATGTCAAGGTAGGGCAAGGAGTATTCCATTGGGGGAATAAAGCTATGGAATTCTCTGTTGTCTAGACTGAAAGAAATTACACTACCAGAAAGGTGTGGAATAATGATAAATAAGTGCCAGTTTGGGTCCCTGGAGCCTGAATGATGGGGGGAAGGGCGATTGGGAAGGGAGGGTTTTGTCAGATGACAATAAATTTAGTGAAAATATGTGAGGTTGGTACTAGTGTCTAGTGGCCAAGTTAGGAAGTGAAAATCCTTGGGACCAGAAAGCCCTTGTACCAGAATCTGGCTTGACTTAATATGCTCTTGGCCCAGTATTCTTTTGAGAGAGGATAGGTGTGAGGAAAAGTCTAATAAAACCAACAAGGGTAAAGTGGAGTAAGTTAAAATTAGACAAAATACACTTGAACTCACCCAACCGTCTAGTTTCTCTATGGGTACTATGAATATTTATTGCTTTTGATTTAATTTCCTTATAGTGTGATAATGAGGCAGCATAGGAAATAAGAGTAGTCAGTTTCTTGGGATTATCACTGTCTCGAACACAGTAAAACAGAAGTAGCTGTAGTTTGATTGTCAGTATCCCAAGACCCTAAAAGAACAGTTGAAGACAGATGCTGGATAATAGCATTTCTAGATTATTTTGACGCCCATTCTAGGTTGGGTGAGGAGTTGAGAAAGAAAGATGCAACTGCTACTCTCTAAATTTGCCTGGGTCTTATATCTTTTTCTGGTGTGTCTGCCTTTGAGATAAATAAACATAGCTCATGGATTGGACTTCTGGGTATGTGCACGCACACAATTGTTAGCAGTGTCAATAGTTACAAGTTAAAATATCGAATGATCTCATTCTCAGATTATAGTAGGAAAGGAAGTCAAAGTGAGATGATTTTTTGTAATTGAATACGTGTTTTCTTGAATTACATATCATTAACAACATTGTAAATGTAGTTGTCGTTTCCTAGAGGAGAATTTTCTAATGATGTTTGACAGCTATCAAGTATTTCATAAGTTACTTGCATCTACTTTATTCACTATGATTACATGTCTGTAAATTGATTGTGATGAGTAATTGACTCAGCATTAAAAGTTTATAAATAAACATGTAAAATTAATATTTGATAACTTATCAAGTTTCATGTGGGCTTTTGTAGATGTGAAACTTGTGGTACAGAAGAAGCAAAGTACAGATGTCCACGCTGTATGCGCTATTCCTGCAGGTATGTATATCATTTCCTACCCTGTTATCTCTGCCTGTATCCTTTTTACCTCAAAGTGTAAAAGTACCTCCTCTTTTGTCTCTTCAGTTTGCCCTGTGTAAAGAAACACAAAGCAGAACTGACATGTAATGGAGTTCGAGATAAAACTGCATATGTTTCAATGCAACAGTTTTCTGAAATGAATCTCCTAAGTGGTAAGCCATCTTCTGCATAGCCGATTGATGCTTCCTGGCCATTGGCATATATCATTTGTTTTTCTATTTCGATATTTGTAGATTATCGATTTTTGGAAGATGTGGCAAGAACAGCAGACCATATTTCTAGAGATGCTTTCTTAAAAAGACCAATAAGCAATAAACATGTAAGTATTTCTTCTACTCCCTTCCAGTTAGAATTTCTTCTAATGAATTAGATTCTTTTTTTTTTTTTCACTCATCAAATATATTAAGTTACTAGGGATACAGCAGTGACCAAAACAAAGTCCTTCTCCTCATGGAGCTTGTATTGTAGCAGGAGAGACAGGAGATGAGTAGAGGAACAGATATAATTTCAGGTAATGTTAAGTGCATCTGGAAGATAGGACACAGGAAATTAAAGAAAATGAAAATGGTGTTTGTTTGCCGGGGGAGGAGGGTGTTTAAGGGTACTATTTTCCGTACAGTAGTCAGGAAAGGCTTCTCTGAAAGATGACATTTAAGCAGCAGTCTGAATGATGAGAAAGAGGCAGTCATGTGAAGGTTTGGAAAAAGACTTTCCAGGTAGAGACAAAAGCAAAAGTAAAGAATGAGTCAGGGGCTTCCCTGGTGGCGCAGTGGTCGGGAGTCCGCCTGCCGATGCAGGGGACACGGGTTCGTGCCCTGGTCCTGGAGGATCCCACGTGCCGTGGAGCGGCTGGGCCCGTGAGCCATGGCCGCTGGGCCTGCGCGTCCAGAGCCTGTGCTCCGCAACGGGAGAGGCCACAGCAGTGAGAGGCCTGCGTACCGCAAAAAAAAAAAAAAAGTCAGGGATGAAGTTAGGGTGTTTGAGGAGTTAGAAGAGGGGCAAGGTGACAAGCGTAGTTGAGTGAGGAGCATGTAGAATGTGAGGTTAAAGAAACTAGTGAGGGCTCCTAATGTATTCGAAGTAAAAATGGAAGCCATGGGTGGACATTGAGCCTGTTTGCTTTTTGAAAGATCACTCTTGCTGCTCTCTGGAAAGTGGACTTGAGTAGGCAAGAGTGGAAGATTGGAAGCTGAGAGACCAGTTATAAGGCTGCTGTTGTGGTTCTAGTCAGAGAGGATGCTGTTAGAATTATTAGGAAGTGATTACACTTGAATTTTGAAGGAAGAGCTAACAGGACTTGTTGTTTTAATATACTTAATTTTCATACTTTCATCCCTTTTTCATTCCTTATGCACTATGCAAAATTAAAAACTTACATATTTGAAGTATTTTGCAACTGCTATTGTTCTAAAATAATATTATTAAAGCACATCATGGAATTATATTCATTTTTCAATACCATTTTGGTATTGGAGTTGCAGAATTTTAGTACCTTTTAAACAGTTTATTTTATTGGTGTTTTTGGTAGACATGACATTACCCACATCTGAAAGAAAAATTACCATGCACCAAGTCTTTTTTTCCCTCAAGCTTAATTAGACATAATTAAATTCTACTTAAAAGATAAATTTTAAAAATTTTTTTGTGAAATATGACATGCATATAAAAAAGCATAAAATAGAATACACTTTTTTTTTTGGTTATGTTGGCTCTTCATTGCTGCACGTGGGCTTTCTCTAGTTGCGGCGAACAGGGGCTGATCTTCATTGCCGTGCACGGGCTTCACATTGTGGTGGCATCTCTTGTTGCGGAGCACAGGCTCTAGGCGCATGGGCTTCAGTAGTTGTGGTGCACAGGCTCAGTAGTTGTGGCTCACGGGCTCTAGAGAGCAAGTTCAGTAGTTGTGGGGCACAGGCTTAATTGCTCCGCAGCATGTGGGATCTTCCCAGACCAGGGCTCGAACCTGTGTCCCCTGCATTGGCAGGTGGATTCTTAACCACTGAGCCACCAGGGAGGTCCAGAAATACACAATTTAATGCATAATTATGCAGTAAACATCCATGCAACTACCACCTAGGTCTAAAGTTAGAACATTACCAGCTTCTCAAAAGTTCCTGCCACCAGCTTATGCCCTTTCCTGAACCATTCTTATTTCTGGATTTTCTGTAATAAATGGACTCTGGGTTTTCTAAATTTTAGAAACAGTGAACACTTCTGTTTAGGGATTGTGGTTTGCTTATACATACGTTTTTCTGGGGTTTATACCTAGAAGCTGAATTGCTTTGTTGTGGCGTATGCATATCTTCAATTTGACTGTACGTTACCAAAACATTTTCCAAAGTGGTGATACCAGTTTATACTCACAGTAGTGTTTAAGTGTACCTGTTGTTGCATCCTCTCCAATACTTGACTTGGTCAGAGTTTCTGAGTTTTTGTCAATTTGATGGCTGTGTTATTTTATTATGATTTTTAATTTGTAGTCTGATTCTTAAAGAGATTGAGCACCTTTCAAATATTTTATTGGCCAATTGGATATTCTTCTTTGTGGTATGCCTGTTAAGTCTTTTGTTCATCTTTTCATTCGTCAGTTGTTTTTTCTTACTGGTTTGTAGTAATTCTTTGTATTTTTAGTTGCTAGTTGTTAGTTGGTTGTATGTGTTATAAATTCCTTCTTTCATTCTGTGGCTTGTCTTCTTACTCTCTTTAGTGTTTTATGGTAAACAGATGTTCCTAATTTTCATGTAGTAAAAATTGTTGTATGTTTCCTTTATAGTTAATAGTTTTATGAGTTTATAAAGAAATCCTTCCCTACCTTGTTATGAAGCTATTTTCCTGTAACTATTTTCTAAAAGCTTTACAGTGTTGCATCTCCCATTTATGTCTGTAAACATGGAATTGATTTTTGTCTAGCATGTCAAGTGGAGGTCCTATGTAATTTTCCACATGGATAATCTACTTTTTCTAGCACCATTTATTGAAAAAATTCATCCTTTCCCTATTGCTCTGCAGGACCATCTTTGTCATATATCAAGCATCCATATATGCTTGGGTCAGTTTCTGGCCTGTCTGTTCATTCTGGTGGTCCTCTTATCTATCCACACCAATGCTCAATACTCTAAACTATTGTAGTCTTTTACTGAAACTCACTGAAAAAGTAAGTCCTCCCACTTCATTCATTTTTTAGAATATAGCCATTTTTCTAGAATATTTTCTGGAGTATTTTCTAAAATATGGCTGTGGCTCTTTGTAATTTTATACAAATATGAAAAATCAGCCTATTGATTGTACAGTCCTACCTTCCCCACCTGGGAATTTTGATTGGGGTTGCATTTATTTTGTAGAGTTACTTGAGTGATTGGATTTTACGGCATTGAATGTTTAAATCCTTGACTGTTGTATCTCTGCATTTATTTGGTTCTTTAACATCTCTATAACTTTCTCAGTGAAGGTCTTGCATATTTCTTATTAGATTTATTCTTGGGCACTTTATTTTTTCATACTATTTTAAGTAGTGTTTTCTTTTTAATGTTTTATTATCTCTTTGCTGGTATTTAGGAATGAGATATTTTTGTTGTCTATTTTATAGTAGTAACCATACTAAAGTCTGTCCCAATACCTTATCTATAGATTCTTTGAGATTTTCTCTATAAACAGTTCATCGCAATTTGTTTCTATCCTTCTGTCCTTGTTCTTTTATCTCTTTTTCTTGCCTTATTCGGTATAGCTAGGACTTCCAAGAATGTCAGATAGTGCTGATGATAGTAGATATTTATGTTGTAAGTAGAAGTGCATCCCTAGGTTTGATGATTTGCTGAAAGGATTCACAGGATGCAACATACAGTTGTACTCATGGCTAAAATTTATTACAGTGAAAGGATACAGAGCAAAATTAGCAAAAGGAAAAAGTATATGGGGCAAAGTCTGTAGGAATCCAGCCACAAGCTTCCCAAAGTCCTCTTCTATTGGAGTCACATCGTACGCAGTTAATTCCTCGGGCAATGGGTTATGATAATTAATGTTTGAAGTTATTGTCTACCAGGGAAACTCACTGCCCAAGGTTTTTATTGGGGGCTGATCGCAGAAACACCCTTGCCCTAGCACTTGCCAAATTCCACACTCCCAGAAGAGAAGCAGATAAAACCACATTTTTGTGCAATTTCAGCACAGTGAACCACTCTTATCATTTTAGGAAAAGCTTTATGTCAGTGTAGGGTCCATTTACCAGTCAGTCAAGTTCCCAGACACCAGCCAAGAGCCAATCTTGCCAACAGAACTTTCTAAGGATAACAGTCTCGGGCCTGGTATATTAACTGTTCTGTACATCTTTGTTTCATAACTCCTGATCATAGAGGGAAAAGTTCCAAGATTTCACCATGATGTTTGCTTTTAAATTTTTTGTAGATACAGTTTGATATTTAGATTAAAGAAGTTCTGTTCCTAGTGTGCTAACAGATGTTAACATGAATGGTGGTTATATTTTATCAAATGCTTTTTCTGTATTTGATTATTTCTTCTTTTAATATATAATATTCTAGTATGAATAATAATCCTTTAATCAATTTTCTATTGTAAGTTAAACTTGCATGGTATATTATTATCATACCCTGCTTTTTATACTTTGCAGAATTCAGTTGTATTATGTATATGTACACATTATCCATTCATTCATTTTTACATTTCTGTCCATGAGTGAAATGACTTCTGATTTTCCTTTTTGGTATTCTTAGGTTTCTGTATCATTGTGATTTTAGTTTCATAAAATTATTTGGGAATGCTCCCATTTTGGTCCTGGATACATTAACTAACATTGGGATTATTTCTTCCATGGGAGTTTGGTAAAATTTATTAATGGGCTTGGGAAGTTTATTCTTTACTGTTTATTAGACTATTTAGGTTTTCTCTGTCTTCCTGAGTCATTGTTAGTAGACTACATTTTTCTAAGAATTTTTCCATTTTACTTAAATTTTCAAATGCATTGGCATAAAGTTCTTCATATTTTCTTTTACATGTCTGTAGAAGTTGTATTATCATTTGTGATAATCCTTATTTGTCTCCTCTTCTTTTCTAGATCAGTTGCTATTGTGAATTCCTTTTCTATTTTGTTAATGTGTCCTCTTGACTTTTGTTATATCCTTTTATATTTTTAGCTTAATTGCATTGTGGTCAGAGAACATATTTTTTCTGAGTTCATTCTTTTAAAATACGTTAAGACTTGTGTTTATGGCCCAGCATGTGGTCAGATTTTGTAATGTTCTCTGTTTGCTTGGGAAAGAAAAATTATTCTGCATTTGCTAAATCTAGTATTCTAAATATATTCCTTTTAGGTCAGATTTGTTAATTATGTTGTTCAAATTATAGTGCTACTAGTTTTTTTTTGTTTTTTGTCTGTTTTTCTATCAGTTACTGAGAGAGGTGTGTTAACATTTCCCAATAGATAAAATCAAAAGGATTTGTATGTTTCTCCTTGTGGTTCAGTTAGCTTTGCTTCATATGCTTTAAGGCTAAATTATTAGATGCATACTTCAGGAAATTCTTGGTGTATTTAACCTCTGGCATTATGATGTGGCCCTTTTTGTCTCAAGCTTTTTGTGTACTTTATCTGGTATTGAACTATTTCAGTCCTTTGGTTGGTATTTGCATGGTGTATTTTGTCCCTTACTTTTACTTTAGGCCTTTTTGTATCTTCATGTTCTGGGTGTACCTTTTCAAAGTACCACATAATTGGGTTCCAGTTTTTCTCCATTTTGACAATCTGGAACTTTTAACTGAATCATCAAATTCATTTACTTTTTTAAAAAATTACCTATATATTTGACTTTAAATGTGTCACCTTACTTGTGCTATTTGTCCACTTGCTTTGTTTTGTTTTGTTCTTTTTCTTCTTGTCTTTTGGACTAATTGAGTAATTTCTTATCATTTGAATTTTTCTTCTATCAGTTTAGAACTTATGCATCCTTTTTCTATCCTTTCATTAGTTAGGCTAGACATTGCATGCATACTTCATTTATCAGTATCTAAAGTTAATCAGTACCTTAAGCCTGTACTTAAACAATGCAATGACCTTAGAACAGGAGTTGGCAAACTTCTTCTGTAAAGAGTCAGATAGTAAACCTTTTTTTCAAACCTTATGGTTTCTGTCACAACTACTCAACTCTGCCACTGTAGCAAAAAAGCAGCCATGAATAATACATAAACAAATGCACAGGGCTGTATTCCAACAAAATTTGTTTATAAAAATAGGCAGGAGGCAGGATTTGGCCCTAGTTTGCCAGCAGTTACCTTAGAACACTTAAATTCCATTTAACACTCTACTGACTTTTCGTATTGTTTTCAGGTATTTAGATTGTCTTTTTTGTTTCAATCTCCATACAATAATTACTGTTTTATCCAGTCAGTGTTTGTTTTGGTTTATCTTCATATTTCCCACTTTCTTTGCTCTTTATTTTTTCTGCCATCATCTTAGACTATCTGTCTAAGAGATCACTTTCTACCTCAAGTAGATCTTTTAGAATGTCCTTTAGAGAGAGTTTGCTGGTTGCCACCTCTTAGATTACTCTATTGGCATTTAAATCACTCTTAAATGATTTTTGTCTATAGAATTCTGGGTTCAGAATTACTCTTCCATTGTCTATGGCTTCCATTTTTATTGTTGTAGAGTCATTTGTCATTTTTAACTGCCTTTGAAATATTTTTTCTCTGAATGCATTCTTTTTATTGTTGGTCTTCTGCATTTTTTACTATACTGTGAAAATGCACCTTTCTTTTTATTTATCTTACTTGAGAATTATTAGATTTATTGAATAAGTGGAGTGTCTTTCATCAACTATGGGAAATTATCAGCTCATTTCTATTAAAATATTACTTGTGCTTTATTCATTCTCTCTTCTTCTAAAACCACCATTAAATGTGGCTTAGGCGTTCTCCCTATATCACACTTACCCCTTAACCTCTCCTGATTTTTCATCTTTTTTATCTCTAATGCAAAATTTTACTTTGGCTTATTTAAAAATCTGCTGACTCACTTTTTATAGTTTCTCTTCACTGCACATATTTTCAGGCTTTCTTTTATTCCTTTAAATTTTGCAGAGCAGTTCTGTAATCTGTGTATGATTTTTTTAGTGTCTGAATATATAGGGAGCTCTCTCAGCTACATCTTTTTTCTCTTTTGGTTCCAGTACACTGAGCCTTGTTTTCTTATATTGTTTATACTTTTTTGTTTTTTGTTGAGTACTGCTTTTTTTTTTTTTTTCTTTAAATATTATTTGTGGGAATTTTTTGAAGGTTAGAAGAAACAGGCCTTCCTTTATTCTACCAGGTACCTAAGAACATTGCAGATCTGGACTATCATAAACCAAGTTGAAGGTTTAAGACTGTGTTAACCAAACAAGCAAGGCAGATCATTTCATGGGCTAGCATGGGCTCAACCAACCTACATGATCCATGGAGTAACGCATGTCAGAGCTAGAATTCTCATATCCCATTTTGTACATCCTACATCAGTGGCTACTTTAAGTTAAGCCTTGTACTAGGCAGTGCCATAGTTCCTCCCTGAATGAAGCTACCTGACTAGTAATAGAAACAGGCATATATATATATATATATATATATATATATATATATATATAGCTAACTATGGTATGAAACCATCAGTAAAAAAAGAAAGAACTGTATAGGTAATCCCTGTGATTGCTAAAACCTGTATTTTTTAAAGGCCCATAAAATTCTTCTTTTGGCTTATAGAGTATATGGTTAAAATCACAGGCTCTGGAATTAGACAGACCTGGATTTGAATGTAGGCTTTACATCTCAGAAATAGCTGAAATAGCAGAAATGGGAGTAATAATAGTACCTGCCTCATAGTATTGTGAGGATTAAATGAGACATTGCTGTTTAGGGCAGTTTGTGAAACATAAGTACTCAATAAATCTTAACTATTATGTTCTGAACATTGTTTTACGTGCTTTTGGAATTTAAGGCATTTTAATATTAATTTGCCTATTTGTTTCTGGTTGTTAGATGTACTTTATGAAAAATCGTGCTCGAAAGCAAGCTATTAACTTAAAACTTCTACCCAATGGATTCAGCAAAAGGAAAGAAAATTCAACATTTTTTGATAAGAAGTAAGTGTCTGACTTCTTTCTTAGTATATCAGATGTTCTGATTTGATTAGGAACATCTTTTAAGGTTTGGTTTACTATAGAACATTGCTACTCAAAGTGTGGTCTGTGAGGTGTTTGTTATTGGTACAGGACAAGATGACTGCACAAATTGGAAATATACATTTAGGAACTTATGCTAATTTTATGTCATGTGACTTTAATAACAGTTTGGGTTTGGGTTTGCTCTGTGTGTGTGTGTGTGTGTGTGTGTGTGTGTATGTGTGTGTGTGTGTGGTGAGAGATGGAGAGAAAAAGAAGAGAGTGTGTGTACGTGTCTGTCCTTCTCTCTGAGACCTAAGATACCGTGGAAGTATTTCAGAAGCTTCAAGTACAAAGCAATAAGTCAAAGCAGAATTCCTGCATATTTTTAACCAGAGCAGCTTGGCTTTTATAATCCTTTTACTTTGGGATTCCAAATAGAATTTCATTTGAGAGCCAGTGATGGAGAAGAAGGGGAACTTGGAAAACATTTAGTCTGTAGTGAATCCGTGAATACAGATAATACATTAGAGATGAGTTTCCTGCTCTCTGAAAGTGCTGGTTCAAAAAGGCCCCAGTAGTACAGAAAAGAACAGGATCCCAAAGTACTATAAGTAGCCCACTAAATTATTGGATAATACCTTTCAAAAGTCAATATTCTGGATTTAGAGTCCAAAAACCTGAGTGAGTCCTCACCGCTTCAGCCTCTTAGTAACTGTTAGGCCTTGAGCAAATTACTTCTTTTCTCTGGGCTGCATCTGCATAATGGTGGGGGTTGTACTAGGTAAACTGTAAGGTTCCCTCACAGTTTTACTACATAAATTAAAGAGACAGAATGATCAGAATTATTCTAATAAACCTTCCATCTTTTCAGAAGATATTATATTATTAGAGAATGGTGTTATCCACTTATTTTATATGTTTCAAGACAAATATTTGTAAAGGTGGTTTTCCCTTTTTTTGGTTGGTTTCTAGGAGTAAAGTAATACTTTACATTTATCAAATATGAGATGATTCTTTTGTGTATTTTGAAACACATATTTAGAAATAGACATAATTTGTTTGAAATTTAAGATAACTGGTTTGTGCCATCTGAAATATAAAATGTATTCCTGTTTTATGAAAGAAACCATTCAGAATGGTTTTACTACTACTAATATAGCCTCAAATTTTTAATTTTGGGGTCTCTAGACACATGAATGTATGTCGGAAGTTGTTTCCAAGAATACTACATTCGGTGTATTTTCTGGGTTCAGAACACAAATTTATACTGTTATTTTGGAACACCTCAGATCTCTGAAATGGCAAATTGGACTCTTCTTGCATTATGCCTTTTACTCATGAATTTACAATGATTTGGGCTTGATTTTCTTATATTTTTAGTGTCTTCCCATGCGGAGCTTAGCAACATAGTACACAGTAGACTTTAGAATCAATTTCTTAGCTGCTTTCACATCTGTAAAATGGAGCTAATGATAGCTACTGTGTAGTTGTGACCTTAGTGTATTAATTTACCTAGACACTAACTGGAGTGTAGGAAGGAATCAGCGTATAGTAGCAATTGTAAAAGTAATACATCCTCATCATTAAAAAAATTAAAGGAAAAATAGCACCTTTAATTCCACTACGCAGAGACAACCACTGATGATATTTTGTTTTCTTCTAATCATGTGTCCTTTTTTCAATTAATAAAGTAAAGCATAATATTAAATACTTATATAAAAGTATAAAAAGTTACATGACTCTCCTCAAGTTAAACATTATTCATCTATGTGAATAAAGGCACACACTTTTTTCTACAGCTAGCTTTTTTCTATTTAACAATATATTATGGACATCTTACTTGTTAATGCAAATCTGCCTCGCTTTGTTTAAGTAGTATATTTCAACTATGACTGTATCCTAATTTATTTATTCCTATATTCATGAACATTTTTAGCTAATTTCTGGATTTTAATTATTACAAATAATGCTGTTATAAACATCCTTGAATAAATTGTTTTGTGTGCTTATGTTTTGTGTGCTTTTTCTGTATGATCAATTCCTAGAAAGTGGGTCAGAGACTACATGCATTTTTACTTTTGAAGGAAACTCCAAATTGTCCTCCCCAAAAAAGTACCACTTCGTACCTTCCACAAAAATGTATGAGTGCCTATTTTAGTTATACTGCACTTTAATTGAATATTATTAGACTTTTTTGCATATCTGATTAGAGGTTGAACAGTTGAATTTTTTCATTTAATGTGCCTGCTTATATCTCATCTTGATCTGTTGCATGCATTGTAAATGTTTTCGCCAGTCTTTTCACCCTTAATTTTGTCTTCCAGTCATTTTTGATGCATTTTAAAGAGTTGTAAAAAAAATTCTATAAAACATAGAGACAGTAAAATGGAGTGGTTAAGAGCACAAACTGGAGCTAGGCTGCCTGGGTTCAGATTCTAACCAGCTACTTCCTAGCCATGTGATATTAAGCTAAGCCACCTAACTTTTTGTGCTTCAGTTTCCTCATCTATAAAGTAGGGCTAGTAATAATAAACTAGGGATAAGCCAGTTTTCATTTCCATTTGTAGTAAATGAGAATACCTGTTTAAACATCTCACTAGCACTGAGTTGTCTCTTTTTTAAAAAATTTTGTTGCTATTTTGGAAAGTGGAAATGATATTTTGTTTTAATTTGATTTTATTTAATTGCTACTTAGATATGGAATATTTGGCCACATGTTTCAGAATAATATCTTAAAATTCAAGAGTGAAGTTTGACTTAATCCAATCTGTGGTAGTAAGATGATCTTTCATTCTTTTAACTATTTTGGTGAAATAAATAATTCAAAATAATTTGGTGAAATAAATAATTGAAATCTATGGAACCGAATTTTTCTATTTGTTCTTTGTTAAATTGCCCATTATTATTTATAAATGGAAAATGCCACGAACTGAATTTAAAATGTCTGTGTTTGGATGTTTGATGAATAGTAAAGCATTAAGGTGAATTCCCTGTTAGTTAATAGCCATACTTAGAATATTTTGCTTAGTTGGTTGATAGTCAGCTTGGAAATCTCTTTAGCGTGTTCCTATATTTTGTTCATTCTTGTTCAGCATTTTCATCAGTGATTTAGATCATGATTTCTTATCTTGGCACTGTGATGTTTTGAGCCACAGAGTTCTTTGTCGTGCGTGGCTGGCGTGTGTATTATAGGATGTTTAGCAGCATCCCTGGCTTCTACTGACTAGATTTTGGACACACACACACACACACACACACACACACACACACACATCCCCTGGGATGGGGGCAGTGGGGAGAGGCAAAATTTGAGAGCCACTGATTTAGATGAATACGGAAGACATACTTATTGAACTTGATGTTTGGCAAGATCAGGATTGCAGAAAATTTTGATTGCTAAAAGGTGATATATAAGTAGCAAGATAAATATATATGGTCCTGTACTTAACTGTTAGGGGGGAAAAGTGAAGGAAGGCATTTAGAAGTACCTTTTTTGTGATATCTGTGTTTTCTCAGACATTCATATGAAAACGGTAAAAATTTTAGATGATCGTAGTGTTATTTGCTGGAAGGAGGGAAGAAGAGGATGCTACATCTTATCAAAGAATTATTTTTACCTCCCACATCACCAGTATTGTGTTTTTAAGAGACTTGTTTTCAATGCTTTTTTAAACTTTCAGAAGTGGTTAAGGTTTTGACTGAGATAAACCTGAATTTGAATATTGCCTCTACATATGTTCACGTTAGGTGACCTCAGGCAAGAGCGAATTTACTGGGTTGTTGAGGGGAGTAAATGAAATAATACCTAAATTAATACCTGGCACTTAGTAGATAATGTGCAATGATAGTAAACGATCTGCATTCTCTTACTGGAAATCTTTGAGGATATGTTACGTTTACTATATTATATTCATCCCTAGTAGGTCTGGGGCAGCATTATGTAATCAAACAATACTATTTCTGCAGTGAAACCTACAAATGTTTACATTTTAATGGGAAAATAATGACTGTAAATGAGCTCAGTCAGGTTTCTGCTGCTAGAGGAGTTATGAAAATTTTTCAATTTCAGAGATTCAGGGTTTGGAATTGTTCGTTTGCAATCTTGGTCCTGTACTAAGATAATTACTCCCTAGGTATTAAATTGTTCCTTTGTTTAAGCAGCTTGAGCTATAGTATACACAAAAACTCAAATTGAAGTTCTTAAAAATTAAATGTTCCACAATGTTCATTGCAGCACTATTTACAATAGCCAGGGCATGGAAGCAACCTAGGTGTCCATCGACAGATGAATGGATAAAGAAGATGTGGCACATATATGCAATGGAATATTACTCAGCCGTAAAAAGAAAAAGGAAATTGAGTTATTTGTAGTGAGGTGGACGGACCTAGAGTCTGTCATACAGAGTGAAGTAAGTCGGAAAGAGAAAAACAAATACCATATGCTAACACATATATATGGAACCTAAAAAAAGAAAAAATGGTTCTGATGAACCTAGGGGCAGGACAGGAATAAAGATGCAGACGTAGAGAATGGACTTGAGGACACGGGGAAGGGGAGGTGGGACGAAGTGAGAGAGTAGCACTGACATATATACACTACTAAATGTAAAGTAGATAGCTAGTGGGAAGCAGCTGCATTGCACGGGGAGATCAGCTCAGTGCTTTGTGACCACCTAGAGGGGTGGGATAGGGAGGGTGGGAGGGAGATGCAAGAGGGAGGAGATATGGGGATGATATATGTATACATATAGCTGATTCACTTTGTTATACAGCAGAAACTAACACAACATTATAAAGCAATTATACTCCAATAAAGATGTTAAAAAAAAATTAAATGTTCCAGTGGTAACTTTTGAGCATTCTGAGTGAAGAATTCTTTGTGGTGTTTTTGTAACTTTTTTGTAAAGTTTGAAATTACTTGAAAATAAAACGTTTTTTAAAAACAATTAAATAGCCCCATATGAAGTGTGACTAAAGCACATTCTGCTTGAATTACCTCTGTAGGACTAACAGCAGGTTATGTGGTAGCAAGTGCATTAGGTACCTTAGAATCATAGGTTCATTTTAAGCCAGGCATCCTTTATGGTAGGAGTTTTTGACCAGTATGACTTCAAATCTCTTAAAATCATAGGCAAAATTATGTGATATGTGAATTTTTCTAAGACTAGGAACCATAATTTTCATTTTATAGTCAAAGTGGCATATAACACTAACCAGCCTGTGATGTCAAAAGTGTATTTAATATCAGTAGCAACAAATTTTAGAGGACTGGTGAATTTGCTGGAATGTCATAATGGATAACTTTAATGAACAAAGAAAAGTTAAGGGATGCTTATATTAAGAATAAGTTGAGCCAATACGGAAAAGACATTCTTTGTTAAAAATAGAGGAGCTTAGTAAGGAAATGTGTGCAATGTAAGGCTCCCCTACTTATTTTATAGCAGATCCCAAACTACTTCTTTTAAATTGTGACTCTTTCAAAGGTAACTTCTCTGCCTCATCTCTTACGTGGGGCATGTAACTTGATGTTTACTTTCACCCAATGCTAATCAAAAACTATTGAAAGAAATATGAAAGATCTCTATGAAGAAAACTTAAATTCTACTGAATGGCTTAAAAGAGTTGAACAAATGGGGGGAAAGGACCATGTTATTAAGAGACTCAATATTATAGAAATAACATTTATTTCTTAAATGAGTGATCTTTAAATCTGATGTGATCCCAATGAAAATATTAATGGGATGTTTTTTGGTTTTGATTTCGGATTTTTTAATTTTTTTTTTGGAGAAGGAAAGGATTCATGATAAAAATGACTTAAGTTCATTTGGAAGAGTAAACATGGGAGAAGCACCAACCAGGAGAACCTGGGAAAAGAAAGTAATAAGGCTGGACTCATTAAAATGTATGAAATTTTAATAAAGTTTTATGGTGTTGATGTAGAAATGAACAGTTAGTTCAGATAACAGAGAATAGACATGAGGCTATTTGGCACTCTAGTATATGATCAGATAGTATTTCAAATTAATACAGAGAATGACTTATTCAATAAATGGGGTTGAGACTGTTTGCCATTTGACAGTTTTTTTACCGGAACTTCCAGGTGGAATTAAAATCTTTTTCTTTCCGTTTTATTGAGATATAATTGACGTACAGCACTGTATAAGTGTAAGGTGTACAGCATAGTGATTTGATTTACATATATCATGAAGTGATTATCACAATACATTTCATGAACATCTGTCATCTCATAGATACAAAATTAAAGAAATAGAAAAAAAATTTTTTTCTTGTGATGAGAGTGCTTGGGATTTACTCTTTGAACAACTTTCATACATAACACACAACAATCTTGATTATATTTACCATGTTGTATATTACATCCTTAGTATTTATTTATCTTATAACTGGAAGTTTGTACCTTTTGACTACCTTTGTCCAATTCCCCCTCCTCCCCTCTCTCTGGTAACCAGAAATCTGATCTCTTTTTCTATGAATAAGTTTATTTTTGAAGAATAAGTGACCTACAATATTATGTTAGTAAAATCTTAAACTTAAAATGAAATGTAAAATATGGGAATATTTTCATAATTTTGATGAGAGGAACATCCCATCCAAAGCCATAAAAGAAAAAAAACTAAATTTACATAATTTTTTTTAATTGGCCAAAAAAGACCATAATAAAATCAAAAGACTACCAGACCCGCTTCCAAAAAAAATCTTTAAACATATATGACAGTGCTTACACATTAATAAATAAGACTAGTAACTAATTAGGAAAAGGGGCAAAGGATAAGAAGAGATGGTCATAGAAAGATGTATACATATACATACACACACACACACAGTATGTGTCTGACAAGCATATATTAACAATATCTGATATAATGAAGGTATGAGCTAGCCAGACCATTTTCTTCTTCCACTGTTCTTGAGAGTAAAACTTAGGTGTCATTTTAGAAGACAATATTTCTAAAAATGTTATACCTGCCTACTCAAGGAATTTAGCCTCAAATGTATTAGTACAGTTCACAGAGATATATGTACATGTATATCTATTGCAACATTGTTTTTAATAGTGTAAAAACTGGCAACAGCTTCGAGTATCCCTCAGTATTGGGCTGAGCTAAGTTAATAATGATGCCTTCATACAGTGGAATTCTATGCAACCATTAAACAAAAACAGTTAGATACAGATGTATTGTCATGGAATGACATCCATGATATTGAGTATGTTCAGTTAAAAAATAATGTTGGAGTTTAAATAGTTGTCTGAAAGATATGAAGCTCACGTTTCCTATTGACGTAAAATTTACAGGCAATAAAATGTACAAATCTTAAGTGTATATTTGTTGAGTTTTGACAAATGCATATCCAGTATAACCCAGTCCCTGTAAATATATAAAATATTACCATCACCCAAGAAAGGTTTTTCCTAGTTATCTCCTCTCCTCCTCAGATAACCTATTCTAATTTTCACCCTGAAGATGAATTTTGCCTGTTTTAAAATTTCATATATATGAATCATATAGGTCACCCTTACTTTTGAATGATAGTTTAGCTGAATATGAAGTATCTCAAGTTGACATTTATTTTAGTACTTCAGTTTATTTATTCCACTGTTTTCTTACTTCTTTTGCCATTATTGAGAACACTGATGTTTTATACAGTCTTTCTATGTCAGTTGCTTTTAAGTTCTTCACTTTTGTCTTTGGGGTGACTTATCTTCCTTTGGATTTGCTCTGCTTTCTGCATAATTCTGGAAAATTCTAATACATTATCTTAATTTTTTATTTCTTTGTCGGTCTTACCTACATTCTGGGTAATTCATTCAGGTGTATCAACCAAGTCACTTTCCCTCCTTAGCTGTGTCTAATTAATCTGATATTTAGCCCATGTACTGAGTGGGCTTTTTGTTTGTGTTTCAGTTACACTTTTCATTTCTTGAAGTTCTGTTCCTTTCCCAAATCTACCTGGTCTTTTAGGTAGAATGTATTCCTTTCTCATGTTTTAACCTCCCTTTTTATTCAGTAATTTAGTGCATTTGTTATTTGTGTAAATAATTGTCTGAATTTCTTGGAAATTTGTTACTGCTGTCTGCTGTTTCTGCTGACTCTTCATTTTGATGGCTTGTTTGCTTGTTTTTTTCTAAAATGTAATTATGAACTCAAGTTCATGTAGGAGATGGTATGCATTTGCTTATGCCAGACACCCATCGCACCAATCCAGAACCCTCTTTAATTTCTTAGTCTGAAGTTTATCAGACTATACTACTGATAATAATTTGAGCCCCAAACCTATTTGAGGAGTCCATACTTATTCATTCTCAATTGAAACCTTTCCCCCACCTCCTATACCTCCTCTCCTTAGACCTCAAGCTGAGGTGGACAGGTTTCCTCATTGTCTCCCTTTGCTGGTTGGCAGAATTTTTCTGGTTCACTCTTTCACTGCATAGTTTTATGCAGTGATCTCAGTTTGAGGTCTCTAGCTTATGTGAGATCAGTATCTTGTCTCATGTCCCGCAGTGGCTGTTGAAACATAAGCCTTTTGGTTACTAAGCCTCTTGATTACTTGGAAGCAAAGGCCTCCAGAGCAGGTATAGCTTCCACATTCCACTATGGTTTTTAGTTCCTGCTTCCTTTTGGCCCCTGAATATTTTTCATACTTTTTGATGAGCTCAGTATGTTTGCTGTATTTCTCCAGGATTTCTTATTGTGTGCCTTGAGAGAGTTTTCAGATGATCTTCTCCGCCAAGTTGCCCTAATTGCCTAAAATAAGTAGTGGCCCCAAAGGGAAGGTCAGTTGTCGAAGATAGATGGATCAGGAAGGCATGATAATTACTTGTTCACCTAACAATTCTACTTTTAGGAATTTATCTGATATATATAACCATACATATGGTGCAACATTGTTTGTAATAGCAAAAGAGTAGTATGAATCTAAATATCCATCAATAGCGGACTGCTTAAATAAATTACGGTACGCCTTTAAAATGGGGAAAAAATTCAGCAGCTCTAAATGTATGAATATTGGAATGGTTGCCAGAAATACTAAGTGAATAAAGATAGATACAGAACTATGTTCATTGTGTGCTACCATTGTGTGAAAAGTAAAGGTTATATCCGTATATACTTATATTAAACTATTAATAGTAGTTCTCTTAAGGGAGGGAAATTGGGTAGAGGGGGACAGGGATGGGAATTACGTGCCCTTTTGTACCTTTTTTGAATTTTAGACCATGTGCATGTAATACTTATTTTAAGAATAAATAAATGAATTTTTAAAATAATAATTTTAAAAGACATTGATGGATGTGGGCAAGACCATTATACATTTTGAGTTGTAAATATATTCAATAGTCTTTGAAAAGTATTCTGATACTGTCATATAAAATTCCATGTTTTTATCCATGGCTGCATCTTTTCAGTTGTGTTTTAGTGTTTTGCTACAGAAAGCCATGGATAGCAAACCTGGAGATTATCTTGGTTGTGTTTGAATATCACATTTCGTTTGGTTGCCTAAGTCTCTCCTTTTATTTTCCTGGCTATTTGGACCTGAGGATTCAGCAGTGAGGGGGAATATATTTTGACTTGTCATTTGGAAAAAAGAATTAGATTGAGAGACTCCTCCCCAATAATATCTTTAGCTTAACTCCAGGCATGTACTCTCTTGTGTGGTCTAACCTCCCATTCCCTAGGAATGGACCCAACTTTTGACCTTTGTCTTCTGGCAGTTTGTCTCCACATGACCTCGACCCTCATTTCGAAGCAGCCCAGTCCTTCTTCATTCCTTTACAACTGTCAGCTTAGAACTGAGTTGCTATCTTCCTTTCGGCCCAGAGTTCTTAGGCTCTCTGTCTAGGGGTCTCTCTTAAACTTAGAGTATTAAGATAGTGGAAGTGTGCCCATTATTAAACAACAGTGTGAATTGCTATTTGAGCTCCAGTCCTATTTTAGAAGCTAACCACTAGATGTCTCTCTTGTAAAGAAATAACCTTTTATAGATTCTTAAAATTACTTTTTGTAAGAATGTCTGTATGTGTGTAACTGAGTCACTTTGCTGTACAGCAGAGATCGGCACAGCATTGTAAATCAACTCTACTTAAATAAAAAAAAATTTTTAATTACTTTTTGGATAAAATTACAGCATTCAAATTTTATTGCGATGATATACCTATCCACCTCTGTATTAATGTCAGTAGCACTTTTTTCTTTAAACAATTATGTGGCAATACGTTTCTTAAAGCACAGGTTTTTTGGTTTTGGTTTTGTGGGTTTGGTTTTTTTTGGGGGGTATGGTGTCTTATAAGTAGTATAGGTTTGTACTTTGTTGCAAACTAACTTTAGAAAAGAGCAAAGGAAAATGAAATGGATTTAGCAGTTGTGGTCATGGTGAGAGAGGTCGATTTGGGGGGATTACATAATAGGTGCTCAGTACAAACTTGTTAACTAATTTAAAATGATTAGCTCTATGGTTTCTCTCCAGTAACTGCTTTGATACAGTCTGATGAAAAAATTTCAAAGCAACAGCAAGGACTTAACACTTCTATTCTTTCACACTGGTTTTCTAATGGTTCCTCAGTCAATCAGGTATTTCCTTACTGGGGCCATGTAGGCAATGGTAAGAAGGAGGTTCTTATGCCACAGCATCACAGAGGGTATATCTTTCCACAGCAACAGTTAGCCAGCATTCATACAAATGGAAACCAAACATTCTTGATCATATCAGGGTCCCCATACTGGTTCAGTTAGGGAAGTCCTTCCTCAGTCACCAAGTCTGCTTCTTCATGATATGCCTCAGTAATGAGTCCCTTTCCACTTCCTTCACCGCAGCAACTATCAGCTGTCTTCTCCCATGCAGGCCCAACTTGTCTCACCTGGGACTATTGGGGAACTTCTGAGAGCTCCTACCTTCAGTGTCTTCTCACCTCAGTCACTCTTACACATTGATGCCAGATACATGTTCCTAAAGCATGTTTTTAGTATGATGGTCACCTGCTCAGAATCTTTTAATGCTTCTTGTACCCACTGGAGTCATTAGCTCAGAGATACCTTCGCTGGTCATAGGCAGAACTGCCAGTAGGTGAAATCTGTCATCTCATGTGGCTTTGGATGGACTGCCTGAAGCTCTCAAGTGTTGTACTCTATTCCATGGCCTAAAATTACCTTCCTTTCTTTATCCCCCCGCCATTTGAAATTGCTACTTTTCAGGCAGTTGGAAATATCTCTTTCAAGTATTTCTCATTACCCAAAATAATGAAGGGTCTTCCTCAGTGTCTTTACTTTTTAAAAGAGGAATAATAATATATTTAATAATTTTCAAATGTTTATTTTGTATTAAACATGACAAAATTTAATTTAATTTTTATGTGTAAGGGAGTTTTCTTGGCAAGTTATTTACCTCTCTGTGCCCATTGCCTTATTTGTAAGATGCGGACAATAATGTGCCAGTTTTGTGGTTTTCAATCTAGAGTATACATCAAAATTAACTGGGACAATTTCAAAATGCAGATACCTGGGCCCGACCAACAGAATTCCTGAGTCATTGAGCCTAGGGTAGAGCTTAGGTATCTTTACATTATAAAAGAACCAGATGAGGCTGTGCATATGTAGGGGCAGAGGATATATGGGAAACCTGTACCTTCCTCTTGATTTTGCTGTGCACCTAAAGGGCTCTAAAATAATTTGTGTTTAATTAAAAAAAAAAAAGGCACTAGGTGATTCTGATGTTTATCTCTACCTAAAAACCACTGACTTATATGCCAGTAAGTCACTGTCCTTCTTCTCAAGTAGTTCAGTGGGAAGACAAGACAGCGAACTCATAACGTAGTGTGGTGAATGCTCTGATGGAAGATACATGGAGCGTTGTGGGAGCACAAAGGAGGGCTCAGTGCCCCAGCCTTGCTTGGGGAAATGTTATTCCTCAGGAGCTGGAGACTGGAAAGTCCTCCCAAGAGAAGATAGAATTTGAGCAAATTATTGAAGGACAAGGAGGAGTTTTTAAGTCTAGGGTTTTATCCAGACAGAGGGAAGGATAGTCTATGGTGAGAATATCAAATGCAAAAAGAGTAGCAAATTGAAGACAATGTAAGTAGTCTGGTATATCTAGAAACTAGGGTGGGAGTTGGGAAGTGGTAGGGGATAAGACTGGAGAGAGCCCCACTGGGGCTGGGCCTTGCAGGACCTTATATGCCATGCCAGGGAGTTGAGATAGAGTCATACTTTAAGCGGAATACGTTCCTGTTCCTCTGAAGGATCCATACCAAATAGTGGATCTTCATAGTTGTCCCCATCTGAAACTGGGGAGAATGAAAACCATAATTTTATGTCTCACATCATTGTGAAAATACTTTGAAAAGTTCCAGTTATATATTATGTTGTATGTATATGTATTTCCTAATATATTCAACTAAATGTGCCCAGGCTGGTTATATTCTTAATCCGTGAATGTCTTCCCCTTTCATATTTCCTAGACATCTGTGAAAGTACACATGGTAGTTCATCTTCTCCATTATTTCTCCTTTGCCAGAGTTCCTATAGTACATATTTTCTCCAAAGTTAATGTGAAACAGATGCTGGCATTTAGTGCTGGTATTCAGTTTTTGTTATGCACATATCTGCTATCCTTTCTGTGTTCTGGTGTTTCTTAGTAGGGGCTCTATTGGCGTTTTGAACAGGACAATTTTTGTTGTGTGGGACTGTCCCGTGCATTACAGGAAGGTTAGCATTTCTGGTCCCCACCCGCTCGCTATATGCCTAAAGTGCTTCCCAGCCTTGGAACAATCAAAACTGCCTAGCCACTTCCAAATGAGATTAATGCCACTCCCAGTGGAGAACTGCTTTATTAAGTGCTCAAGTATTTACAGTTATTTGAAGCAAAATGTACTTTTTCATTTCGATCTTTACCTACTATATCCATTTTCTTAATATACTGTCTACTGAAGCCAATACACATACTTAACCTGTTTCCTATTATCATGTAGTAGTGAAACTGATTTTTAAAAGAGCAAAATATAATATATAACTGGAACTTTTCAAAGTATTTTCATAATGATGTGAGACATAAAATTATGGTTTTGATTCTCCCCAGTTCCAGTAATTTTAATCCATGCTAAGTAACTACACAGATCCTTTGTATTCACTCTTCCAAAAACACTTACCATGGTACCAATCCTAATAAAATAGATGGATTATTTTTATGAAGTATAGTTACGTTTATGTTTGAAACTTTAAATTTTGATCTTGAAATACATTTCAAAAAGATAAAATGCCTATGAGTGAAGAATTATGTAGATATTTTGTACATTTGTTTTTTCTTGAAGGGTTTCACATTTTTGTAGATTTTCCTTCTGCTTTAAGTTAAAACAAGATTTCGTAACCCATAGTGGAACAAAATGCCTTTTTCCTGAAATTCCATCAGGTATTATTTGCTGTGTCCAAATTTTATAACAGTTGACAATATACAGATTAGTCTATCTTTTCTGTTGCTTAGAAATGCAAGATGACATCTAGAAAGAAAAATTTAATCCCTTGTATCAAAGTTAGGATGCTTTATTTTTCATGAAATAAAATATTCAGTTCAAACCGGTTTGAGCTATAAATAGGGTGTATTATTGGCTCTCATAACTGAATGTTCTGAGGTTGGATGGACTTCAGGGTGAATAGGTACAATGACTCAATTGTATCTTGAAGGACCCAGTTTATTGCTGATTCTCCATTGTATCTTCTATGGTGTCAGCTGAATCCTTGTAACAGTTTATGTAAATATTTAGGAATGCTTCTTTCCCAGCATAACTGAACAGGAAACCTGAAATTCACCATGAGTGGACCGCCTAGGTCATCTGCCCAATCCTGAACCATTGTGTCCAGGAGGACATACGATGTGATTTTCTTAAGCCAGACAGTTAAGTGTATAGTCCTGGAGGTAGGGATGGGATCCATTCATCAAAATATGGTTATGGATTGGGAACGAGGATGGTGATAAGGGTTGCCAAGGAGACAAAATGTCCACTATAACTCTTAAAAGTGATTTTAAAATATGGAGGCAAATATTTAAAATAAAATATAATTGAGATCCATTTGAATTACCAGTACAGAAAAATACATGGCTCGTTACTGAACTTTCATTTCTGGAAAGTTCATAATAGTATACTAGATTGGAGCATAGACTCTGGAGTTAATGTGCTGCCTGGGTTCAAATCCCAGCTCTGCCACCTTCCAGCTGAATAATCGTGTTGGAGGAGTGACTTACTTCTCTCTACCTTAGTGTTCTCACCTGTAAATAATAGCACTTATCCCACAGAATTACAAGAGTGAAATACATTAACACATAGAAAACATTTAGAACAATGCATGACATTCAAAAGGCACTTAATAAACTAGTCAGCCCTCTGTATCTGCAGGTTCTGCATCTACAGATTCAGTCAACCACAGATTGAAAATATTTGGGGGGAAAAACTCTCCAGAAGGTTCCAAAAAGCAAAACTTGAATTTGCTGCACACCAGCAACTGTTTACGTAGCATTTATGTTGTATTAGGTATTGTAAGCAATCTAGAGATGATTTAAAGTATATGTGAGGGGACTTCCCTGGTGGTCGAGTGGATAAGACTCCGCACTCCCAGTGCAGGGTGCCCGGGTTCGATCCCTGGTTGGGGAACTAGATCCCGCATGCATGCTGCAACTAGGAGTTCGCATGCCGCAACTAAGAAGTCTGCATGCCACAGCTAAAAGATCCCACATAGCACAGCCTATATTAATTAATTAATTAACCAAATATTTTTTTAAATAAAAAAACTTTTTTAGATAAAGTATATGTAAGGGTGTTTGTAGGTTATATGCAAATACTACACCATTTTATATAAAGGACTTGAGCATCTTCAATTTTAGTATCTGTGCAGTGGAGTGTGGGGAAGGACTGAACCAATTCCCCCAGGATACCAGGGGATGACTATTGTTATTGCTACTTGCTAGTGCTCTCTGGTAAAAGGATCTACTGGTAGTCTTCATAACCTGTAGGCTTTCCTAACTTAATAAGTGGTATAGTATTCTGAAGATCAGACTTGTGGAAAATCTAGCTTTAGCTTACCTCGTGGAGTCACCTGTGTTTAAAAATCATAAGTAAAAATTCCAGGCATATTTAAACTGCACTATGTCAGTGAACTTCTCAAAAGTAGTAGGAACTACTTTCCTTAATAACTACAAACAAGGGCTAAAAAGTTAATGTCCTGAATATACTCTAGAAACAGTTATTAGAGTTAAATAGTAGGATGAGAGATCTCCTTGTAAGCCCCTCATTTCCCTCTTCTTTAAAAACCTTTGTTGGTAGTGCACTAACCACAGAATGAAATCCATATTGTTTGGCAGAACATTCAGAGCCCTTTATAATCTGGCATTAGCCCACATGTCCAGTTTCATAAACACTGAATTCCGTGTAAGTAGAGTTTGGTTATAAATTCATGGCGCAATATTCTAAGTTAAAGGCCCCATCAGTATTTCTGTTCTGAGCTTCATAACTCACAGGACATTAAACTGAATGTAAAATTATAACAATGGAAAAAATTAACTAGCATTTTTGATTACTATGTTCTGAGCTCTTGACGTGTATGTACTCATTTAATCCTATGATATAAATACTGTTCTCCCCATTTTACTGTGAGAACCCTGAGGCACAGAGATGTGTCTCTTGCTCAAGATCACATGAAGTAATAAATTTTGTTAAGAATAGGTTTCAGACAGAGTCCACTTAATCTCTGCCCTCTCCTACCTCTGGGCATTACAGTATATTGGATATCCTTTCTGTGTACAGTGTCAATAAAGAACAGGGTTCTTTTATGTGAAACTCTATAAGCTTCTCACAGTGATTTGGAAGAAAAACGCAGTGGGTTGGTGGTTGACTCACTGCCCTAAAAAGAGGTCTGCTTTGGGCTCATCCCCTCGGTCTCTTTGCATCCCTAATGCCTAGCAAGCCCTTAGAAGTATTTTTTGAGTAAATGTTGGTTAATCAGTGATGGAATGGAATGAGAATTGGTGATTTTTTTTTTTAGGAACAAAAATATTCATGCTTATTTAAACTTTGTATTAGAAATCTTAGTTATTAGAAGTCAGCCTCCATGTGTAACTCTTAGTCGTAGCATATTTCTTGAGGAAGATAGCTTTGAAGCTGTCAAATAATTAGATAAGTAATCATTTGACAGTTCTGGTTGGATAATAATTTCTGAGATAAAAAAGAAACACCTTAAAATAACACTTCTAATAATAAAATGTTTTTAAGTTTAAAAAGAATATTAAAATTATTGCTGTCCTTTCTGTGACTACCATCCTGCACTTCCCCATGAAAACATATTTGATTTTTCTGATTATAAAAACTACTAGTCATTATGTCAACAATTTATTTAATACAGACACATAAAGTAAGAATTAAGTCCTTTCACAATGTTAAGAAATAACCGTAGTTAAAAGCTTGGGGCATATCCTTCATACTTATAAAGTCATGAAGTCAGAAGAATAATTGAGTATATAGGTATAGTACTTCCCCCCCAAATTTGTGTCTTCATCCACATATTACTTTCTTGAAACTGTGGGAGAAAATGATCCTTAATAGTTTCTAGTAAGCAAGAGTTGTTAAATAAGTGTCCTATATTAACTCACTAAAATCAAGTATAAAAAATATTTATTTTCGTCATTTAATACTTATACATATAAGTATTTCTCAACTTTTTTTTCATTATTGCCTCCCAAGGAGGCTTTTTAAACATTTTCCCTCAAATTGAGCCCCGCCCCCAATATTTTGATACCACAGTTATACTCTATATATCTGTTTATGTACAGGCGCCCTCTAAAGGGCCACAAACCATTATACTATCTGATTTTTTTTACCCTCCTAAGAACCAGTTTTCAGCCTTTTTTGGGTGATGCTGCCCCCGTTGAAAATGCATGGGGTATGTGTGTGTGAGAGAGAGAACGTGTGTGTGCGTGTGTGTGTGTGGATATTTGGGGGAGGAGGAGAAAAGGGTTTGCTGTGCATGAATAGTTACTTCAGTTTCGTGGCACTCAGAGAGAAGGGGTCAGTTTTTCTGTTACTTTATCAGGTTGTCCAGAAGGGAACATTAGGTTTAATGATTACCACCATTACTTCACCAGTCTATTATCAAACTCTAAACATAGTGCCTTGGAGTGCCTAAGTGACTGAGAATATTCTGGGTACCGTATTTCTATTCTTGAGAACGTTGATAAATACGACAAGGACACAATGACATTATTATAGTTGAAAGCATTTTATTGAATTTAGGGAATAGTAGTCCTAATGCATTAAGAACAATAATAAATGTTTAAACCTCTGTCCCAGTTGTTCTCAAAAATAGTGATTTTGCCTCCCGGAGGACATTTGCAATATTTGGGAGCATTTTTGGTTATCACAACTAAGGGAGTGGGTGTTGCTAGTGGCATCTCATGGTTAGAGGCCTGGGATGCTGCTAAGCATCTTGCAATGCACAAGACAATGTACCTCCACCCCTCAAACCATAATAGAATTATCTGGTCCAAAATGTCAGCACTGCTGAAGTTGAGAAACCCAGCTTTATCCTAATGATTCTATTTCTTGGAATCTATCTTTAGAAAATAATCCAAAACACAGCAACAGTTATGTATATGCCTAAAGATACTCACCGAAGCATTCTTTAATTTTTTCCTTTACAAAATCTGTCCTTTCAGAAAACTTATAAGCAAAAAAGAGGGGGACTCAGAGTTCCCCTCATAAGTAATGTTGTTGGGATTTTGATGTATGTGTATTTTTTTAAGTGGGACATATATCACTATATATACTTATGAAAAATGAGAAACAAACTCAATTCTTTCAGGCGCAGGAAGAGATTTAGTTGCCTGTGTCAGGACCACATCAATTTCAGGAAAACTAAAGAACTACTTTAGAGATAATTAACTCACTCATTTCAGGAATTGTTTATACAACACCCTTCAACCTCTTTGTCCACTCTTAAATCTTATACTCTGCATTACTGTTCTCAAATGCCTCTTATACTACCATAGAGTAAAAAAGTACAGGCAGTTTTTCAATGAAGTTAACTTTTAGTTCTGGGCACCAGTTAAAGGTAAATGATGGTCCCATCCCTGAGGATATTCTTTTATTTTTTTCTTTACTGTGATTTAATATGGAAGAAAAAGAACAAATGGTAAAAAATTGGAAGCAATCATAAATGTCTATCAGTAAAGAGTAGATAAATAGATTTTAGCATTCTTCATGCAATGGAATACAATGTAGCAGTTAAAATTAATGAACTAATTTACGTGTATATTCATAAATCTCCAAAGCATAATGTAAATGAAAAGCAAAGCATAAGATATTTAGAGTATAACACTGAAATAAATTTTGATATCACACAAAATACTGTATTATTTATAGATATGTATATATATATATATGTGTGTGTGTGTGTGTGTATATATATATATATATATACATATATATATATATATATATATATATATATAAAATCATGGATGACAAAAATAAACACCCAACCTCAGGATGGTAGTTACCTCTGATGATGAGAAGAGAATTGGATCAAGGAACAGTAAAAAGACTCATCAACCATATTAATAATCTTATATTTCTTAGAAGAAAAGCATCTCAAGCATATAAATATGGCAATATACAAGTTGGTTAAATCTGATTATGGTTACATTAAATGTTTTTATTCTCTTTTTGTTTTTGAAATAGTGCAACATCACATTTTTTTAAAACTAAACGTACTTTTCAGATTTGTTCATATTTGAACTGAGGCCAAATATAGAAAGATTTTTATAATAGTCATAATTTAGCAATGTATATATAATAAAAGTAATGAATGATTTCCTTATAACCACAACTAACTACAGCAAATAAAATTATTTTCAAGGGCTTTTCTCTCTTTGTTTTTGGAATGTTAAGTACTTTCTGAAGGTATTTAGGGTCTACTGAATGTTAAGAAAGGTGAATGTTTCTTGAAATTACTCAAGCAATGGTTGGGGTAACTGAGTATGATTTACAGTTCCACAAGATGACAAGTTGGTCAACTTTTTCCTTCCCCATGTAACTTATCAAATTTATTTAGAAAGAAACCATATTGTGCATTAAGATTAAAAAATCAGTTTATTTCATAGTAAGAGAGAAATGTGGTATCTCTCAGCCTCTTGATAGTGATACTACACGATGCCTGTTCACAGATAACAAATATTGCAAGGTGTTTCATTTTAGAAGACTTCTTTGTTTAAAACCAGTAACTTTGTGGTTTGCATTCAGATTTTTTTTTTTAAGTTTTTTCCTCTGAGATTTTAGACATCTGACCTTTAAATTAGTAAGGGGTGCTTTACAACTTTATTCTATCCAAAAAAATATTAAACTTAACATGCTTGTTTCTTGTGTGATAAGTGGCACTATCAACATAAGCGTAATCAAGCATATTTTTCTCTAACTAGTGCTCAAAACTGTCTTGTTATTAACCAAATCTGTGATTACTTACCCTAATAGAAGGATTTTTACTTGATTTTATGCTAGTTGTCCTCAGACAAAAATTTGCTTAAATCGTATAAATGTTTGGTGGGAGATACTCTGCTAGATTGTATTAAAAGAAAATTATTTTAGATTTTGGGCTCGTGCTGCTAAGGGATAGTTTTATAGGAGATGCTAGCCATTGCTTGGACATACAGCTGGCAATTAACTTGCCAGTGGGTTGTTAGAAATTTCTTCTAAGTAAGGAGAATGTGTAAAACAATCATGTAATGAAGACATTTAAATTTCTGTAATGGATTGACTATTTTGAGCATTAAATTTTTTTAAAAAGGAATGGTGTCTGGTGTCACCACATTTAGATATGTTAAATAGAGCATATGGCTATTTTTCTAAAATCACACGTTTAGTGAATTATTACTGTTGATCCTGTTATCAAACCAAAGTTTAGACTGAAAGCGAAGGGACTAACTCAGAGTGCATTCTGCTTAGCAACCACCTTGTCTCCTGTTTTGCTACTGAATGCAAGTACTCATGGCTCAGAAGTGTATCTGCAGCCAGCTGGTCTCAACCAGACAATACTTCATTCACCTACTTTCCAGACTAGTCAGGCAGAGACATCAGCTCATGATTTTTAGTCACAAGGAAATTTATTTGTAAACTTCAAGCAGTAGCAAAGTGATCTCAGAAGCCCCTGAACTATGAGAAATTGCCTTCTAATTTAAGAATGCGAAGTCCTTGGAATTTCGAACTGCTCTGCCTAATGTTTTTTCCTCTTAAAACCTCTTGCAAGTGTATTGTTTAAAAAACATAGCCTCTAGGGCTTCCCTGGTGGCGCAGTGGTTGAGGGTCCGCCTGCCGATGCAGGGGACGCGGGTTCGTGCCCGGTCCGGGAAGATCCCACATGCTGTGGAGCAGCTGGGCCTGTGAGCCATGGCAGCTGAGCGTGCGCGTCCGGAGCCTGTGCTCTGCCACAGGAGAGGCCACAACAGTGAGAGGCCCACGTACCGCAAAAAAAAAAAAAAAAAAATAGCCTCTAAAATCCTAGAAAAGAGAAAATACTTTTTAGTAGAAAAAATATGTTAAATTCTAAGAATACTTTTAGAATTATTATCTGAAAACAAAAATTCAAGAAATCAGTTTTTTGTTCAGACTTTTATTGTCTGCCTTGATCTCCACATGTTTATTTTCTGTCTTAGAAAACAACAGTTTTGTTGGCATGTGAAGCTCCAGTTTCCTCAGAGTCAAGCTGTGTATGTAGAAAAAAGGTATAGTATCACGACTGTCTGTTAAGAACTCACTTGTTTTCATTTTGTCTCCATATTTGAAATAAACTTAACTTAAACGTGATGTCAATAGTAGACTGGATAACTAAGTGTGGTATATTCATACAGTGCAATGCTACACACCACTGAAAATGAATGAACTACATCTACACATATCAACGTGGATGAATCTCAAACATAATGTTGAATGAGAAAAACAAGTTAAGGAAGAATTCAGAGTATGATTTTCGTATGTAAATATGAAAAAAATGAAAGTATACTTCTTAGGAATACTTTTAGTGGTGGTAGAGCTCTAAGGGAAATGATTAGCACAGAAATCATGATGGTGTTTACTTCAGCATGGGGACAGATGTTAAGGAGAGCGATGCAGGGAGAATCAAGAGGGCTGAATCAAGAGAAAGAATCTTAAGCAAGGTGGTTATATAGGAAATGAAAAATAAGCCAAAATTCTGCTATGATAAAATTGCTGCTATTAACATCATAGTGTGTTCTCAGAAAATACATGATTTTAGACATGTATATGTGTGTATTCATAATTGGAAGTAATTTGCATAACAGTTTTTTATCCTACTTTTTTCATATTATGAACATTTCAAATGTTATTTTAAAATTTGAATGGTGATATACTATTTGATTCCTTGGGTTAGGAAAATTTTAAGTTGCTTTTTAAATAATATCTTTAGCATATATTCACATTATGCATAAATGTCCTCTCTGTAATTGTCATATGGATTTTAGGGAAGAACTTTCTTATTTAAGGTTGCATACCAGACTAAAGACAGGGAAAGGACTCATATTTTACAGGTGGGGTGTGTAGCACAGTAGTGTATATGAATATGTATAAATGATTAAGGAAAATCGCTAGTTCAAAACAGTGTCTTAATTTTGTTTCTACAACTTTATAGTATAAAACAATATGCAGACATACATACAGGAAATTTGGTAAACCTAAAATGCTTTGTTTCCAGGGAGAGTAGTATCAATTTTTTAACCTGGTCTTATGATTTAGAATAAATAAATTTGAACATGCACTGAAACTAGCATCATCTGAAACCTTTTTTTCAGATTTTTGATTTCTGCAACTTTCAAATCTACTTCACTGTGATATCTTTCTTTTCATCTTTGAAAACAGGAGTGTGTTAAATGAGGCTTTGTATTTTTATAATTGATTTATAGGGAACTTCTCAAAATATTATTTTTAAGACTTGTTAAATGTGTCCAAGAAATGTTTTTGAGCTTTTTTCCTAAGTAATTTTTGCTTAAAAAGATATTATATTTTGCTAAGACTAAAATAAAAGGTCTGTGTTCAGTTATTTTTTTAAAGCCACAATATTTAGTAATTCTAAATTAACACCTTTAATAGAAAATTATAAGTAATAAGGTTTGTTTTTGTTTTTGTTGGGAAGAGTACCAGATGATAAAACTATTAATGAAATCCTAAGACCTTACATTGATCCTGAAAAGTCTGATCCTGTAATTCGTCAAAGGTATGTTTCAAAAATCTTGTAACTTTCTGAAATTATTAAAAATGTTGAGGTATTTACTATATGCATATTTATTAAATAAAGCCATATCTTTATTAGAGTATAATGTTTCTGTACTGTTTACTTTCTGTCCCATTTCCTTGGTGTGTACTCAAGGCTTTGTCAGTCAGAGATGATGCTCTGGGTAAGGATTTTGGTTATAGTAATAACAGCAGTACTTAACACTGTTTGCTGCATTCCAGATACTACTCTTTGAAGCTTATAATAATAAATGTATTAATTCATTTAATCCTCACAATAACCCTTTAAGGTAGATTATTGCCGTTATATCTATTTTACAGATGGGGAAACTGAGCCTTAAAGTGGTTAAGTGACTTCATATGGCTCATAAGTAGGGAAGCTAGGATTCAAATCCTGGTGGTCTGGAGTCAGAGTCTGTACCCTTACCCCTTAAACTAAACTGCCTTTCACAGTTGAACTAAAAACTCTGAAAATTGAGTTTCCAAGTAGTTAAAGACAGGAAATCCTATTTCAGCCAAGTCTTCATAAAACTGAGTAATACACACTCTGCCTTCTGTCCAGAAACACACCATGGACAAAAATGGTTAACATAGCATAGTGGAAAGATTCAGTTTTGAATATCTGGGTTAGAATAGCTAATTCTGTCCCTTATTAGCTATGTGATCAGGAACCAACTTACTTCCGCACCTTAATTTTTTCCATCAGTAAAATGAGAACGATGATGTTTACTAGATAGAGTTGTTACGAAGCTTGTAAAAAATTACATATATACAGTTCTAGTACAGAGTCTAGCACATAGTAAGCAGCACTCAAAAAAGGAAACTATTAATATGTGAGTTATTCGTGTTTCTGAGCAGGAATTTCTTTTCACCGGCTGATACCTGCTTAGGTTATGAATACTTGTTTTGGTTAAAATTTGAAACAGAGTGGATTCTGAAGTGTCTGATTCAGTTCTAGTTAAATTTCATCTTCTACTTTTCATAGAAAGTGGTGCCCAGACTCAAACAAATCCATGTCACATATCAAGCGGTGTCTCTGGGACCGCTACCAGAGTTGAGTTTCTTTTCCTCTTATTACCAATAATCTAATTGTTATTGCTGGTCATATATTTAACAATAAGACAAAATACCTGCCACCAAATTGGACACATATTTTAAAAATAAATAAATTAGCAAGATTAATCTGTACAGAGAGAAGGTAATTTTTAAAACAGATCCTTGGTTGAAAAATATCTTTAACACCGTTTCTGTGCTTGGATAGATAAATTTTAAGTATTATTAATAACTACTCATAGGGCTTCCCTGGTGGCGCAGTGGTTGAGAGTCCGCCTGCTGATGCAGGGGACACGGGTTCGTGCCCCGGTCCGGGAAGATCCCACATGCCGCGGAGCGGCTGGGCCCGTGAGCCATGGACGCTGAGCCTGCGCGTCCGGAGCCGCAAAAAAAAAAAAAAAAAAAATAACTACTCATAGATGCTTAGTTTCCATAGGCACAGTTTTAAAATACATTAAAAATCAGTTTTGCTTCCTTTAATATGACATTTTTATTTCAGGTTGAAAGCCTACATTCACTCTCAGACTGGGGTCCGAATTTTAATGAAGGCAGAAAATATGCAGCAAAATTTAGTAAGGTAAAATTGCTTCCCTCTCCATTTCTTTAAATGTTTTCTAATTCTGTAGTATAATTAAGTAGCTTGCTTAGCTTAAATGGCTAGTTATTATGCTAATTATCTGGCAATCAACAAAGCCTAGGCTTTTAAAAATGACCTTCAAATTAAAATTTTTAAATAATCACACTTATCATAATACAGGATAAATTCAATTGAAAAATCACCCTGGTTAGAATATTTTAAAGTAACATCGTGTGCAACTGAAAGATTTTTCAATCCCATTTTAACTTATTTCAAGAAATATTCTATACAACAGAGTTCCAAAGTTCAAGTTTTTGCTTTTGGGAAATAAAAAATTCCTGTGATGAACTGACCATTGTATATATCACAGTGAAAAGAACTCTACATAGAAATGTGAAGAAAGCCAGGTTCTAAGAAACTATGTGATTTGAGAGTTTTAATATCACTGGGCTCCCTGTTCCTTCATTAATGGAATGATGAAGGAGACTACACTAAAAGATCTCTGAGAGTCCCTTCAGTGTCTGCAGTTATGTGTCATTACATTGAATTGCAAAACCCTGATCTTTAATATCTGTGATGCTTTCCCTGTCTTCCATCGTTTCATTAACAAAACTACTAGATCCAGTTCAGACTAGATAGGATTGGTCTCATCTGCTAATAGAGCTTAGAGATGTAAGCATCCAGGCTGTGAAAGCAGAGCTGGGTTTGAATCCCAGCTGTGCCTGCTTCCAGTTATGTTAACTTGAGTAAATTACATAGCCTAACTTGCCTTCGTTTCCTCATCTCTAAACTGGAGGTGATGATAATCAGATTATCATGAGAGATTAAGATGATTATTTAGCACATGGTAAGTGCATGCTTTTATTATTTCTACTATTACTATTACTACTACAGAAGATAAATGGATTCTTAAAAAACATCTTCTAAAATTCAAGGAAACCAAAGTTGTATGTGATAAAAGGTAAATGTAGGATACAGAATATTTTAAAGTTTATAATATAGGGCAGACTGCATAGGCCCAGATAGCATTCATTTTTGACTTGGAAATATGTACTGTAAATCTACGAAGAGGGAAAGAGAATGGCGATCTCAGCTTGCCCTAGGAGACAGGGTTTTCTAGGAGAGTGACAGAAATGCATGCAGCATGACGTGACCCAGAGGGGAGCATTTTATTTTAACAAAGAACCAAAGAGGATAAACCTTCACCAAAAAAAGAAGGTTAAAGGAGCGTACTGCAGTGAGATCAGATGACCTAATTCTAGACACTCAACTTCTCTGGGCTTCATGTCCCTTTAAGGTCCTTTACTTTCTCTTATTTTATGACTTTCCTTGTTTAGGAACCCAAAAAGGACTTTGGTTGGGCCTTGGGTTAACCTTCTTAATCCCCAAAGGGCAGGGAATGATAGATTAATAAAGGAAAAGATAAGTGGTATTGACTTTAAGGAATACCTAGAATAGGCTGTTTTGTTACTAAACCTGAGCCAAACTTAGTGACATGAAAAGTACTCTGACTTTCCTTTATCTGTGTAGAAAACATGTCTTCCAGATTTCCCCATTTGAGTTGTTTACTTGAACTCAATGATATATGAAAATACCATCAAAGAAGAGGAAGCAGAAGTTTACAACCAAGATCTAAGAATTTTGTATTTAAAAATTGCCACCCTATTTAACTTTGACTAGTGATATTATCACTTTAAGGCAATAATAATGTTAGAAACTCCAATTGAGGTAGCTTTTATCATGAAGGTGGACCTAAGTTGGAGTAAGGTACATCCTTATATTTCTTACTGTTCAGTCAGCCTTAAGGTATAGTTATCCTAATTTCTACAAAACTTCCTAGTTTTATTAGGATTTTCTAATCATGAATAATGCAAGTAGATACTATGGAGATACATTTAGAAATAGATTTTTTTTAATTAAAGATTTTTTAACCAGTGTTCACCAGATAGTACATTCATAGATAGGCTAAGATGAGCATTCACATTTGATCGTATGCTTAATCACAGTTATATCATTAAAGGGAAGTACATTCAGAGAACATCTAAGTACGATTATTATAGGTTATAAAATGTGGGCTTCTAATTTAAGATAAGGAGGATTTTATTATTTCCTGAAAAGTACTTAGAAGGTAGAACCATGTATTTTCCTTGTGGCTTTCTGATTTTAAATGTATCATATGATTTATAGCATTCCAGTAAATTCAGAGTGGAGTCTTTTTACCAAATACTTGGTATTGCCAATTTCCAGTGGTTGTGTTTTCCATTCTTGAAGAGTTTATGACAATTGTCCCATGATATACCTGATCAGCTAGATCAATCTTAAATGTTTCCCAGGCTTTAGCTTTGCCATATACAACTTTTATTTTTAGATTTAGTTGATAATAGAATGTATGTCTAACTCTAAAGAATTTGTTGCTGATCTATTTCAGAGTTTTCTTTCCAGAATACACAGGGTTTGAATTTGTATCTTCTTATAAAAGTAAATATGTCTTCTTAAGTAAATCCATTCATTCATTCAGCAAACACTTAGTAACCATTGTGGTCCAGGTGTTGTTCAAGACATTAGGCTGATAGCAGCAAGCAAAACCGTTCCTATCTCTGTGGAGCTTACATTCCCAGTGGAGGAGAATTCATGTAAGGTACCCTCTTGCCACATCATTTCTCACCAGCTTTCTGTTCTCAGAAAGTGAGTGAGTGTTTTGAGGCAGAAAAGCCTATGTTGGTAACACCAGGCACCATCAGAGTCAGCCATTGTATTGCTGCTAACTTATTACTGACAAGTTAGGATACTCCCAGCTTTGATACTGTCCATTTAATTGTAATTTTTCAAATCTATTGAATTTTAGACCTATATTTTACTTATTAATAGAATCATTTATTTTTCATGAAGAAATTCAGATACATTTTTTATGTTTACTTTGCTGCTTTGATGTTTATATAAGATCCTGATTTTGATAAAGATGTGATTTAAGCTATTGTGGGATGATTCTTTCCAGATTTACTCAAAAGCCATTAATTAAGCACATTTACTCTCCTAGGCATATAAATAAAAATTGGGGTTTATACAAGACTGAGTAGGGTACAGTTCTGTTGTAGCAGAGAAAACAGACATGAAGTAAAGGTGACTGGGGTACCTGGCACGAATCTGTCTTCTGAGAGATGGAGGTTAGGGCACATTGAGTTTCAAGTAGAAGTGGCATCATTTTCTCGAACGTTATTTTCAAAAAGAATGGCCTTTCTATACTAATCCCTTATTACTAAGCTCCCTTCACAGTAAGATTATATCGCATTCCAACAAGAAATAGTAACTCCTTCCAGAATACATAATCTGTGGAGAAGTAGACGTTATTTTACTTTAAGAGGTTCCAGGTTAGACTTTGTAGACCAAAAGTTTTACCATTACAAATACTAAATTTATTAAATCACTACTTCTCAAACCTAACACAAATTATGAGATGTTCCAAAATAACCTTTTTGCTCTTATCCAAAAACCTACATCAAAGTAGATTTTCTATAAATTTGAAATAATGTTATAAATTTGATGCAGACCTTGGAAAGTTACTAAGTTTCTGTTTTCCCATCTGAAAGAGGGGATCAAGCCAAAGGTATTGCACTGTTGTGAAGATTGCTTCCAGATAATGCATGTCAGCTACTTAGTATGGTGCCGGGCACATAGCAAATCAGTCTCAGTAAATATGTATTATTCATGTATTACAAGTTGCAGCATTTAGGTCAACATCTTGCTGAGTTGACTCAATGAATGTAAGAGTTTTTGTTGTTTTAATCCTAGAAATTACTTTTCTTAGTATCAATAAAAGGAGGAAATCTGTTTTTAAAAACAAGTTCTGTGTGGCTGGCAGTTGACTTACATATTACTTTTTGAAAAATAATGGCTTCTTTCAGCCAAATGATTTCTTATACTTCTGGGAAGTACTCTAAGTTCAATATTAGCTGTGCTCCCAACAGGTCACTCACCACTAACCACAAGGGGGCAGATACCCAATCATGTTAGTTTACATTTCTTTTGACATAAATTAGTATTGGAAGAATATGAAGCTTCAGGGGCTACTTTATTTAAGATGTCATCAACTGTTATCTCTGTACAAATGACTCCCAAATCTAGAGATATTTTCAACCTTTCTCCCAGACTTCAAATGTTAGTTTGCATGTATCTTCACTTACACATCTCATTAAATCTTAAACTCAACATGTTTAGATCTCATCACACCACATCCATTTGTTCCTAGTGTGTGTTTCTGTGTGTGTTGTTTTAAATGAGGATTAAATGGACTGCTGATGTACCTGACATCTAGTAAACAGTCAATAAATGTTGACAGTCATTCCTTGTTATTGGCACTGTCATTCTTCTTGCAAGCAAGGCATATGACCTTAGAGCCATCTTTCACTTCTCCCTCACCACCCTGCCTTACGTGGTCGGCCTCCATATGAGCCTTCTGTATGTTCTCTCCATTCTTTTGAGAAGATTATTGTTTATCAGTGTCTACAGTGGAGCCTATCCCTTCCCCTCAACTGGATGTAATCCTTATCCTTTGAGCCTCAAAAACTTCTCATAGGTTCCTGCAATCCTGTCTTATATTTTATCCCAATAAAACATCCCATATGATGATAAACTCCCTTTTGAAGACAGTGGCTGCCTTAGGCATCTTCATCTTTATATTTCCTGCAGTGCTGAGTCAGTGACTTTCCCATAATAGGAATTCAGTTTTAATTTTTTTAATAAGTAGTGTACTAATGCACTTAAATATATGTGTGCCTGCTATGTGCTAGGTGTTGATACCACTTTAATACTCTAAAGCAGGGTTTGGACAGCTTTTTCGCAAATGGCCAGACAGTAAATATTTTTGGACTTGTGGGCCATACAGTTGTAGTTGCCAATCCACCATTGTAGCACATAAACAGCTATAGTCAATACATAAATGAATGGGCATGACTGTAAGACTTTATTTACAAAAACAGACAATGGGCAGGATTTGGCCTGCTGACCATAGTTTGCCAATTCCTGCAGGCTTCAATTCTCAATATATAAAATGAAAGAGAGAGAGAGAGATTGTTAAAACTACCAAGTATAATTTAAAGTTTCTTCATGGGTACATGTATATGTATGGCTGAGTCGCTTTGCTCTGCACCTGAAACTATCACAACATTGGTAATCGGCTATATTCCAATATAAAATAAAAAGTTAAAAATAAATAAAAATAAAAGTCTTCACAGTCCATTAAAAATTAATTAATTAATTAATTAAAGTTTCTTCAGAAAAAGTAGCACCTGTTCAGAGAACAGGCTTTCTGATACGTAACCTTGACCTAAAGTATCAATGGGTTAAGACTGATCAAGTCTTGAACCTGCTGTATAAAAAATAAATAAAATTCAAAAAAAGAAAAAAAAAGATGAAGTCTTTATTTTTCATTTATTCAGATAATATTCATTGGGCACCTTCCATGTACCAGCACAGCACTAAGCACTAGGAACACATAGACATCTAAAAGACTAGCCCTCAAGATGCTCACAGTCAAGGAGGGGAGATAGGTGTGTGATAATGTTACAATAGATATGTGTTTAATACATACGGCATAGCAGGTGACCAGTGGAAAACATGGCATCTTTGCATGTCAGTTTTTGATTGATGCACAGACCAGTTGCCTTTACTCTGCTTCCAAAAATTGGCATATAGAGCCAAGAGTTGAGACTTTAAACCCAAGCCAAATTAAAGCTTTATCTAAGCTTTGATTTCATGCACGTCACAGAAGATTATTACTCTTTTTGGAGGGACTACCCTATTGTACGTGCAGATTCTATTAGTTGTTTCCTGCTGTGCTGGTTGTAGTTAATCATTTTGGAACACTTTTTTCTTTTTTTATAAAAGGCAACCAGCAAAAGAATGAGCTATTTCTCTTGGATGATTTTATTTCCGTGCTGAGAGGATTTTTTTTAAATAAAAAACTGAGGTTACTTTACTTTCTTTGGATCTGTAACATGAAATATTTAAAAATCATTCACTCTGAAGTTAAGAGGTAAGACACTTTTTCCTACGCCCTTTTAGAGAAATTGGTTTCTCTAAAGGCCTCAAGTAAGACCCACCTGACGTCTTTTTGACTTTTGCTAACACCCACCCACCAGCAAGCAAAGACCCCCTTCTACCTTAAAGCAGAGTGACCTCCCAGTTCACATTACTTGCTCAGATTCTGACTTCCTAGAGTCTCAACTCTGCCTGCAAGATACCACCTCTCAGACTTTGTTGATTCTAAGAGTCTAGTCTCTTGCCTGCCTCACCTCGTAGTCCTGCCAGGTCCCTCCTTGCTTTTCACCTAGCCCATACCCCTACTGGCCAATTTTGCTACCTTACCATAAGCATCTCTTCAACTGATCATTTAACCAGTATTTCTTTTCTCAGAACATTGCTTCTCAGATTTCAGTGTCCATCATAATTATCTAGGACAGATGAAAATGTCGATTTTCAGCCCACCCTCAGAGTTTTTGGTTTAGTCAGTCTTACCTAGTACCCAGAAACCTGCATTTGTTAAAGTCTCTGCCTCCTGAGGGACCCTGATATAAGTTATCCCTGGGACCACACTTTGAGAAACACTGCCAAGGATGATAAAATCCTTGAGGACATTTTTGAATCCCATACAAGTGTCTAGCATGTTTTCTATATAATAAATATTTGGTAGATGTTTATTCAGTTGAGTTGTTGAAGTTGTGTAAAGAAATATGTCATTTAATATTAGGATGAATTTTTGAAGTCAGATTTCTACATCCTTAAAGATACTAGTCTGTACCCTTTGCCTAAGTGAACTGGAAGTAGAAAATTAAGTCTTATTTCAGGCTTACAGAGAATGATTGAAAAGTATATTTAAAGATACTCTAAATAGGAAATGTATAATATATATGTTAAAAGTTAGGATTTTTAAAAAAATATCCTGCCATTAGAACTGAAGACCTTGGAAGTTAAGATTATTTTGATAATAATGGTACAGAATTAAATATATGTCAGAGAACATTAAAGGAATTCCAGAATTTCTAAGAACAGCATTAACTACTTTCAGATGCCTTGTCTTATGTAAATAGCCAGAGACCATTTCTGCCTTTTAGTTAGATCCCTTGAAAATAACTGTGATGAAGGAAGGGTTAGTGAATAACAGCAGTGTGCTCTCTAGATGAGATTACTTAAACTTCCTTTTATTTTCCTTCTGGAATTTAATTCTGGCAATGAGTTCTGCAGAGATAAATGGGGGAAATCACTTAATCTAAGAGTCAGTCGTAAACAGCCTTGCATGTAGTAGAAGATGCCATCATCAGCACTCACCCATCACATTAAGAAATGCATTTCCAGTAAAGTTTTACTATAAATGTTTGTAATATATTTGGGTTTTGATCAGTTTTGTACTAATAATAATTATTCAATCCAGAAGAAATTTTAACATTTAAAGCCTTAAGGTCATAGGTAATAAAATTAAATTTTTAGCTTACATACACATTTTTGTTACAGAGAAGTGTGATTGGGCTATAAGTAAAAGATTTTCAAGCATAAATGTATCAGTATTCAGGATAAAATTCTGTGGAGAATTGGAATGGAAATACAATCAAGGGAAAAAGGAAACTATATAAGATTTCTAACTATTAAGGAAGAACTTGTTCATGCAGTTTTTAAATTGATGATACTGGTACCATTCCCATTTTACTTAGATTCTAGTGAATTTTTATAAGAGTGATGTAACATTTTCATTCTAAACCATCAATATTTACACTATACCATAAATTACGTTCTTTATATCTATTTCAGCTTGTGAGTAAAGAAATTAAATGAAATTTTAGATGTCTGTTTTAAAATCTACAAGTGTCATTGTTTTCTGAAATTATTTTAGGTTAGGTGTAAGCAGGAAAGTGTGAAGAACCTGAATAAGTTTTGCCAAATACACACACAAAAAAACGTTTGCTGCAAGGGTGATTTAAAATCGGGGTTAAATCTAGAGGGTGATGGATGTCTTTATGGAACATAATAAGTATTAATGACACCCTCTTTTTTTTAATATATATATATATATTTAACATATTTATTTATTTTTGGCTGTGTTGGGTCTTCGTTGCTGTGCACGGGCTTTCTTCGTTGTGGTGTGCAGGCTCCTCGCTGCGGTGGCTTCTCTTGTCACAGAGCACAGGCTCTAGGCACACGGGCTTCAGTAGTTGCAGCATGCAGGCTCAGTAGTTGTGTCTCATGGGCTCTAGAGCTCAGGCTCTGTAGTTGTGGCACGCGGGCTTAGTTGCTCCACGGCACGTGGGATCTTCCTGGACCAGGGCTCGAACCCGTGTCCCCTGCCTTGGCAAGCGGATACTTAGCCACTGTGCCACCAGGGAAGTCCTAATGACACCCTCTTATTGAGTGTCTCCTACTGTATTTTAGGTACTTTGTTAAGCATTTTGTATACACTATAATTATGTTACGCTGTACATACATTATACATTATAAATATGTTTAGTTGTACGGAGAGCCCTGACTGCAGCTTTGTAACCACTAACTGGTGAAACCTAGATCCAGACCTAGGCCCACCTGTCTCCAAAGCCTTTGCAATATAGCACATGCCTCTCAGCGCCATAAATGACCACAGTGCACGTTCTTAGATTATGTGGAACCCAGCCCCAGTTCTTTGTTATCCCTCTTTGGGATTATTGATTGTTTTCCAAAGTGAGAATCAGGATCAGGATGAGTACATGCTCAAAATGGTCTTAACCTTTGGCCACATTTTGGACATAGACTCTAGAACAGCGGAAGCAAGGGATCATTTAAGGACTAGAAAATGTTAGAATCAACCTGAAGAATGTCCACACACATAAAGAAAATATGTAGAGCAGGGTGCTAAATACTTTTATCATCTCAGAGATGACACGTCCAGTGATGGAATGGGTTTCATATGTGGCCTTCTGCTTGAGGCAGTTTTATGATAAGACTTGTAAACTTAGCTCTAGGGAAGTTTACTCTTAGGTAGCTCTAGGGAAGCTGAAGCTCTACTAGTTGGCAGAGCTGGGTGAGTGAAGTTTCAGCTGCTGTGAACTTGAGAAACTTAATTTGAGAGGCTATACTGAAAAGTAGATCCAAAGTGATATTATGGTCAAATTCTTAACAGATTATAAAGACTACAATTTCCATAGTAATGATCTCATTTCAAATATGTACTATTTTGATCATTGATTAAGGGAATTATGTAAAATATAAAATGAGAGTTTTCTCTAAAAACTTGGAAAATAAATTTTAACCCTCAATCCACTAAATTTATCCATTCTAGTTATGTTACATAATAATTTATATCTAACTTTATATACTCTTCAGAGAGAGTAATGACATAATTAATTGATATTTCTAGGTGATTCAGATACTTCATTTTAGCCAAAGTGCTTCACCTTTTCAAGCAGACCTCTCACTGAAATTTATATATACCAAAACTGTATGAATTCTATGTGTATTCCCATATCCTCTACCTTGTATAGGTACTTTCTTCCTAGAAAGCCTTCATCTTTTCATCTCTAGTGAATACCTAATAGTTCACCATTGTATTCCCAGTTCCTAGAACAGCATCTGGTACATGGTAGACCTCCCTCAGTAAATATGTGTTGAGCGAGGAATGAGCAAACAAGCAAAGAGTTGAGTGAAGAACTCAAAAGATTGGCTTTACAGTCCTAACTCTGCATCTCCTTGAGCAACCCTGAGCCAGATACTCCTCAGGGCTTCAGTGCCCTCACCTGGAAGACAAAAAAAGTAGCTTAAGTTCTTTGTAGCTCTAAAATAATATAACATTTAAGCAGAAGTTTTTCTGAGGAACGTGATCATATTTTCCAAAGTGATATACTTCCTAATAAAGATTGAAAATGTAAGAGTCTGTACTGATCAGACTCCTGCATTTAGTCTAGCACCAGAGGAAGCATATGTTTTGTTAACAAGAGTAAGGCTAATTAAAATTTCCTATGTTAATTAGGAGAAAATCCATGGAGGAGGAGGGATTTTAAGAACCAATTAAGGAGGAGGAGAGCTAGAGTTAGCAAATGAAGTGCCTAGATATTATAGGCACTATAATATTTGAAAGAACATTTGGAGGTGAATAAGGGACAAGAAAGAAAGTTAATTGAGTATCTACTTAGCTTTAGATTTCTATCCTGACACTTATCCCAATGAAATGTGATAGTTTGTTTGTTGACTGGCACTCCCAATAAAATGTGGGGTTTATTTCTATGAACTTCCATTACCTAGCAGACTATCTGTAATGGTAGACACTAAATAAATATTTGAGGAATTGATTGATTAATGAAGCTAGGCACTGTTCACATTTTCACATGCATTAATTCTAATGAAGTACATACTATATCTCTACTTTACAAGATAGGAATCTTAGGCTCTGAGAAATTGACTTAGCCCAAAGAAACCAAGCTACAGTTGCAAAGCCTGGATTTGGACTCAGGTCTTTTTGGCTTCAAAGTTCATGCTTTTTCTACTAACTAGCCCATCATACAGATCATGAAGATAATCCCTGATAAGTATGTTATTTCCCTGCTAAAGGTGCTAAATTACCTTTGAAGTATAAAGTCTTATTACTAATATCAGTTTGGCAAGTTACACTTTAGAAACATTTTCACCTGTTACATTTAATCTTTATAAGCTAGCTGATGAGTAGATAACCTTTCCATCATTATACTGATGAGGAAAACTGAGTACCCTTGAGGAGTCACAGCTTCTAAGGACCTGTGATAAGATTGGAACCCAAGCCTTCTGCATTTAAAAGTAATTGAGCTTACTAGTGAAGATAAGGAAAGCCTGAACAAATAGCACCTAGAACAAAAGCCTTGTAAGGCCCTCTTTAAAGCATGTTTTAAAATGTGTAATTAGTCACTTTATTTCACTGCATCCCATACCTTTTGTCATCAATAGACAGGATGATCTGCCAGCGCATTTCTGACCGTAGAGCTTTCTGAATGGAGGCATGTGTCTGTGCTACCCCACTCATGACTGGTGCCCCACGTCAAGTATGTGGAGCCCTCGTTTACACATTTACATAAATTACGTAAAAGTCCCAAAACAAAGTGCAGCAAACCACTAATTCAGTTACTGTTATCTTTTTAATATGAAAACTAGAGAAATTAGGTAAGAAAAAATTTAACTTTGACACAATCTACTTCTAATGTGACGTGGACAGTCTGAGTTGCAAAAATTGTCACACAGGAGTATTTGGAGAAATTTTAAATAATACCTTTTACTTGTAAACAGAAGAGTTAAAAAACTCTCTGACCCCTGTACTTAGTTTGGTTTTATATGTTTTAGTTTGAATGTATGTATCTTTTTTCTCCTATTCTGGGTCTTCATTAACGATCTGGTTTCTTTCTTCCTTTTCATTTGGATTTTAAAAGCTAGTTTGTTCACTTAATCTGTTCTCTTTCTGCTCTATTAAAATAAGTTTAGTACTTTTAAATTACTTATTTTAAAGGAATTTGGTAAGTATGAATCTAAAACATGTAGTTTATAATACATTCAGGAACCTTACTGAATTCAGTTAATACCAAGATGAGCCATACTTTATAAATGTTTAGCTATCGGATAACTGATTTATATTAAGGTTAAGTTTTTTTTTTTTTTTTTTTTTTTTTTTTATGCGTTACGCGGGCCTCTCACTGTTGTGGCCTCTCCCGTTGCGGAGCACAGGCTCCGGACGCGCAGGCTCAGCGGCCATGGCTCACGGGCCCAGCCGCTCCGCGGCATGTGGGATCTTCCCGGACCGGGGCACGAACCCGTGTCCCCTGCATCGGCAGGCGGACTCTCAACCACTGCGCCACCAGGGAAGCCCAAGGTTAAGTTTTTTAAACAGCAAGAGATTCAACTGTGTACGTTTGGAATCAGTTAGTTGCACTTTTAACCTAGAAACCTAAGTTAAGAAATAAATACAAACGACTATTAGGAATATTGGTTAAGTGCTGCCTTGGGCAAACAAATATCAAAACTTGTACAATTTTAGAGCTGGAGGGATCTTGATGATCACCTCATCAGATGACCTTATTTTATAGTGGAAAAAATTCTGTGGCGTAGGGATTGCTATTAGATTGTTAAATTTGGAGAAAATTCAAATTTAGTTTAAGTATTTTATTAGGGGATAGAAGGGGAGATGATCTAAGGGGTGCCAGTGATCAGGTGGGAAATAGAATGGTTTGTGACTCCTTTTTTTTTAATTATTCTCTGTTTCCTTTTGAGTTATGGGAAGTTAAAAAATAAATCCTAATTTGCTAATGAAGTGCAGAGAAAGAAGTACAAGAACTTGGCCAGTTTCTTTGAAAGTTAGTAACAGAGCCAAGATTAAAAGCCTACCCTTGAGTATCAAGACAACTTTTATTTGTATGATGTCAAACACTGTAACACCTGTTTAGCCTACTGAGCTATGCTGCCCTTACAATGCCCCTGTGAAGTTGCCTGGAGCAGGGTCAGCTAGTGAGCCTGTGAGAGTAAAGCAAATGAAATAACAAGAGGAAATGTCTGAGAGGGTCCCTAAGGGTAAAATAAAAGACAAATGTTGGTATCTTAATTCTTTCAAACCCAAGTAGTTTGTCTTGTGGTAGCAGAGCCCTTTCACTAATGGGAACACCAGAGTTCCTGAAAATTTCAAAAATAGATGAAGCTGCCCCTTAGGATTCAGTGACTTAATGACTTGCAGAGGAGCTAACACCTAAATGTTTTGGGCAATGCCAAGCTGGACTCTACACCTTGCCTCAAGGTAATGGAAACAGGAGGATTCAACGTAGTTGTAGCCTCTTGGAAGTAAATGTAATATAAAATAATAAAAAAATGAAAGTTATACGGAAAGTTGTAAGGCTACGTTTAAAATGCAAAATGCATAAAAAGGCAAATAAGTGTTTCAGTGCTTACATAAGAAGTGCCATTCTTTGTTACTGAAGAAGTTCAGTGACTTTGTCCTGAACTAAAGTTTCTGTAAGAATGCGTTGTTATTTTAGGTAAATACAACTGTAAAACTGTGTTCATGGCTTAAGTAAATGAGCTAACAGTTTCTGTGTTTTATCATTTAGCCCTCATAATAACTCTCTGAAATGATACTGCTGTTATCTCCACTTTCAAGCATGGAAACTAGGAACTAGAGAAGTTAAGTAACTTGTCCAGAATCGCAGACCAGTAAGTGATGGAGCCAGGACTTTAACTCGGTGTTAGACTCCAAACCCAAGCAACCACTAAAAGTTACTGCTTCCTTTAACTAAACCCCATGTCCCACAATGTTACCCCATCTGTGTTTAATAGCCTTTCTTTATAAAACAGTTTACATAATTTACTTTTTAATTACTGGCAAATATTAATGGTAGACTAAGAGTAACCACTCGTAGTAGAAAAAGAAATTCAGAATTTCATTGAAAAATTATCTAGTGAAGTCTGACCTGTTTTAAGTGACAGACTGGAAAGCTGAGGCCTTGAAGCTTATTGACACTCAATAGCAATATTGCTGTGATTAGAAGTTTACAACATCTTCGGGTAAACACTAAATAAAATTCAGTGGTTCCCATTAAAACCACACAACATACCAGATTTTCACTGCATTTGAGTGAAATATTTTAAAGTAATTCATTATAAATTCTTACATAAATCTTTACATTCTAAATACTTTGTACAGAGCCTGCATGGCACATAAAATAGGGACCAATTTTATTAATAAAACAAGTGTAATTAATTATAGTTTTAAGATTGAAATAATGTATAACTTATTACATGGTAATTTTTAAGAATCTCTGAATGTTCCTCTGCTGGGATCATATTTTGTATTATATCAGCATTAATATTAGGTTCTAATTACCATGTGGCTTTTGAAGAATTCTTTTTTTTTTTTTTTAATTGTTTCAGCTTTGGAAATCTAGAGAAGCTTAATGAAGATTTAATATTTTAAAAAGAAATAAAATGCCTAAAACATTAGGTATACACTGAAAATTATTTACGAAAAAAATGAAATAAGTGTTGATAGAAAACATTCCCTGATTTGGGAAATGTCTCTTAATAGAAGCCTTATGATTCAGTTAAAATGCACAGAAGATAAGTTGCTTCAAGTGTTTGTAGGATACCACTTGAAAAGTTCCTATTTGAAAATTCAAGTCTTGCTTTCTCTTAAGAAAAATTTAGTTATATCCACTTTATATTTCACTTTATAAGTTAATTTTATACTTTTATATCTAATTCAGCCTCTCTTTTTTGTATAATCACTGCTAACTTTTTAAAAAACACTGCTTCTTTCAAAGGGAAATAATGTGCAAAAAATGTGATGCATTTAATCCTTGAATGCTGGAAGAACACTTTTAAAGTATTGTAAGCACATCTGTATTATATTACACAGGGAAAAGAATGTATGCACTCTGTGGCCTATGGGCACGAGGGTGGCTGGTTTAGGAAAACTGAATATTTTGCATTTCAAGTTTCTTTTCCACATAAAAAATATTCTGTGATTCTAAAGTGAAGAATTTAATTCCAGGAGTGGGGCATGTGGTCAGGCAAACAGGAGTAAAGTCTTGGTTTTACAAGTCCTCTCACTTGTCACCCACTTCTTAAAAAGAAATCAGTTTTTATAATGGGCTCGGCTTTGCACTTTGTTAAGCACTTCTGCTTTCCCTTATTGGAAAAATATTGCACAGGACAGACTTAGAACACAGAGAAATCACTATACCAAGAGTTCTTAGTAAGTGTGCTGCATGTCTGAGTCAGCTGCAAGGTATGGTGCAAATAATTTGTCACTAGTTAAGAAATATCAACGTTTGTATGATTTACTCTTAAAATTACAGCAGATTCAAATGTATCCCGATGGTAACCTCACTCTTGATCACTGACTGGTATTCTAGTGTACTTTCTTGAGTGGAAGGGGAAGGGATGGAGTTCCAGCTGTCAGGCCTGGTATCCCTTGGGATGTATGTTTTGTATGTGAATATCATCTGTCATTGGTGGAGATGGAGAAAAAAAGTTGGAGAACTTCTGCACTACACTGGTGAAGGTGTTCTCTACTTTCTCCTCTTTGTCGTGACGTGATAGTCACTTGCCAACACATTCCCTTATGCAGCTCCTAGTGAGCTAGCTGAAATTCCACCCCTTTATTCCTACCTCAGAAAACAAGCAAGGGAGAATGCTAGGGGCATGCAACTTTAATCAACTAAAAAAAAAAAATTTTTTTTTTTTTTAAGTAATGACTTGAGAATTTCATACTTCAAGGAGTATTACCATCTAATTACCTGTGACACATTTACTGGTTATGTCATGATACCATGACAAATGAACTCCATATTTCTTAAATTTTGTGCTTTTACCTCATTCATAAATTCAAACCTGTTTTTTTTTTAATTTCAAAATAAAGGAAAGCCAAATTTAATTATATGGTAATATATATTTCCAGAAAGTATTTATAATTTAGAATTAAGTTTTTACAAAAGTATTTTGTAGCCATTTTAGCACCATATATTACTAGGAACTATCATGGGATAGTTGTTTGGTTTTCTTTTAAGACTCAAACTAAATGTATTTGAGGAATTTGAATTTTTAGCTAGTCAATATTTTATCCAAGAAAAATTCATTTTATAAAAGTTAGCCTTTATCCCTTATTGATATGAAAATGAATGACTTGTTCTAGAGCTTTCCTAATGTCAAATTATTTCATATACTTTTGATTTAGCTTTAGGACCTCTATAATAATCGCTCTTTTACCTGATTATGTTGGTAAAGTTACTATATTATAAGGAAATAGATGTTGAATTGATGTCATTACCATTTAAAATTTTTTAATGTAAGGGACTCATATTTTATTTACAAGTAATTTCAAATAAAATGGTATTTTTTGGTTTTGCTTTTTTACTATAAGATATTATGAAATGGATCCTGACAAAAGTCTCCTTGACAATTTGAGGAACAAAGTGATCATTGAGTACCCAACATTACATGTGGTATTAAAAGAATACAGTAATGACATGGAAGTTCTTCACCAAGGTAAGTGTAAATTTGTTCCTGTAATGCTTAAATAACTCTAGTGAACTGAAGCAATTACATTATTGTCTTTATATATTTTCCCACTGTACTTACACACCTAACTGAATTTACTCTGTAACTACAGATAATACTGTAAAGAACCATATGGTTGAGCTGTTGCTTCTATTCTGTTTCAGAGCATGTAAGCTTTCATCAACTTAAAATGAATGAATCGGTTTGAATGTCTGGCTGTAAAAGGATATACTTTGCCTTTGGGGAGTTTTGTGTGTTTTTGTCTTTTTTTAAGGTAATAGTCTTCAAGTAACAGTCTGCCTATGATCAGATAAATTTACTCCCTAATTAAAATTCTTTAGAGATTCCTAAAATGAGAGATTACAAACATTTTTAGTATTCTGCCTTATAGAAAAGGGAAATGTTTCAAGGGACATTGTGTTTAAAATTTGGACTGCATTTAGAATAAGCTGGTGCCATTGCCTTGACCCTTTATCTCCTTTTCTTTTAAACCGACTGGTTTTACTTTCTCTGATTTTGTTTCCTTGGCTATATTCCTTGGCATTTTAGTGATTCCTTAAAAGTAGATACTTTCCCCTCTTTGGTGAGTAGTGGAATTGGGAGAATTTATTAAAACCAGAAACGATATAAGTAAAATGTTAGTGTATAAAGTGACTTACCCATATCTGCATTTACTGATTAAGTTAATTATGTTTCAGTATGTAAATTCTAGAGGATGAATAAAATTTTAAAATTACTTCTAAAAAGAGAGAGAGCTACTTACTTAACTCAAAACCATTAGATAGCCCTTTCAGCTAAGAGTTATAGGTACAGGACAAGTTTCATTGTAACAAACTCCAGAGGGCCATAGAATCCTTGGATTGGATTGAACTCTATTTTTTAAAATATCTTTTGAAATATGTGGTTCAGGTTTTATTGTTATACCATCATTATGGACTGTAATAGGCAGTAACCTTTGTTGTAAGGTCTTCTCTGTATGTGTGTATTTTTTCTTTGTGAAAGTTAATAGAATTTTTTCTTTGTGAAAGTTAATAGAATTACTTTTTTTCCCTAAGTGGCCAAAATTTTGTCAGTGCCACAATGTGAAACCAGATTTTTAATTGGCACACACAAAGTTTCTAATAATCAGTTATATGTCTCTAAATCTTTAGGTTAATTCTTTTTTTTTTTTTAAACATTTTGAATCAATTGATTTTTTTTTTTGGCTGTGTTGGGTCTTCACTGCTGCGCACGGGCTTTCTCTAGTTGCGGTGAGCGGGGGCTACTCTTCATTGCCGTACGCGGGCTTCTCATTGTTGTGGCTTCTCTTGTTGCGGAGCACGGTCTCTAGGTGCACAGGCTTCAGTAGTTGTGGCACGTGGGCTCAGTAGTTGTGGCTTGCGGGCGCTAGAGCTCAGGCTCAGTAGTTGTGGAGCACGGGCTTAGTTGCTCCGCGGCATGTGGGATCTTCCCGGGCCAGGGCTCAAACCTGTGTCCCTTGCATTGGCAGACAGATTCTTAACCACTGTGCCACCAGGGAAGCCTAGGTGAATTCTTGACTTTATATTTTTTAAAATTTGAGAACATCCATTTTTATTTTCTCAAATTAAGTTAGAAATTTCAGTTCTAAATGACCAATTTCACTTTTTTTTTAAGCTGTGTAAAACCTTACTTTTTCCTTAATATAATTCACATAGCTCTCTCTCTCTAAATGTTGGTTTCAGGGAAAGTTGTTTAGTAATGTGGGTTACTGGCCAGAGCAAACATTGTCTGTGTAAATAACCACAGCACACACAGTTCCTCTTTCACCTTGTTTAGGAATGCACATTGAAGTAAGGCTTCCTGTCATGAAGCAAAAAGAAAAGGCTACTTTTGTAGTGTACTTGGAACCTTATGAAGTAAAATTTGCTATTTTTTGGTGGGTATACGATGTTTGGCTTATTTACAGGAAGCTCAAGTGACTCGTGCTTTCAGTATAGAAGATCATTTAGGGCTGCTGAAGCAAAGAACCAAAGAGGATCTAGCAGGATTTTAAGGACCATATCAGTGTTGTCACATAAATACACACACTTTAAAAATAATGCCAGGCCTTCCTGTAGATGCTTTTCTTTGTGTAAGCACTTCAAGTTGTCTGTTTCTTTGTACATTCCCACAGCGTTGGATGTTCTGCAGGGTGGTCCCTTAATGCAGGGGGAGGGTTGTATAAGAACAGGGCATTTTCTTTGGAAAGCCTTGAAATTCTTTCTCTCTCCAGAGGCAAAAATGTTGGATTTTGATCTTGAGTTCATAGCAAAGGTGTCTCTCTTCTAGTTTGGGAAAAATGTGTTTCTGGACTGGGATTCAGTTGTTTTTCACACTTGATGATTATTATAATGTTTGTTATAAGTCTAGATTGCCATAGTTTATTTTTTCAAAAGTCTGCCTTTTCTGATGGGCAATAGACAAGTTTTGTTTGCTTGCTTTTTGCTTTTTACAGAATGAAAAGGGTTGACTGGAAAAGGTTAAGCAGGTAAGGTAGCCCACTAGGTGTAGCGTGTAGAGAGCTGCTCACCCACCTTGTATCAATCCAGTGGGAGGTGCTCAGAACGGTGTTACTTGTCTCACAGGTCCTTGTTTGCCAAAGTTAGCTGGTAGATTTAAATGACACAATGAAAGCATCCTACATTTCAGTCTAAGGAAAAAAGAATGGAGTTCCATCAAAAGAAGAAAACTGGGCAACTTCAGTAAGCAGCGAAAGGAAAAGGTGTTTCCCAAACTGCAGTGCCAAACAGCACAAAGCCCATTAACTTAAAAATACCAGCAAAATATTTGTCTCTGTTATTCTAATATAACTCAAAATTAGAAAATATCTCTGTCTTTTGAGGAGTCCAACCCAAAAATGATTACTTGAATTAGTGAAAATAGTAGCATAGCAGTTACTTACATATCAGTCTCTTCTTTTTTAACTTCTTTTGAGTTTGGCCACTCCATGCAGCTTGTGGGATTTTAGTTCCCTGACCAGGGATCGAACCCGGGCCCTTGGCAGTGAGAGCATGGAGTCCTAACCACTGGACTGCCAGGGAATTCCCACTTCAGTCTCTTCTTGGGCCAATAAATCCTTTCATCCATTCTTCCTCTCTCCTCCCTCACTCCTGCTTACCCCCTCTTTTTCTTCCTTTCTCTTTCTGTGTGTGTGTGTGTGTGTGTGTGTGTGTGTGTGTGGCAGTGGGATGGGGATGGAGTTTAGGCACAAGAACACACATGTAAATGCCACAGTGCAATAGGTTCTATAATGGTTTCAGTGCAGAGAAAGCCAGAGGAGAAAACAACTAACTTGTAATATCGTGGAGATACTTGAAGGACTCTGCTAGAGTTTATGAAATTCCACAAGGATCAGGACCATATCTTGGATAGAACCTATTTCAGTACCTTCCTCATAAAAAGGACTCAATGGACACCAGTTTGGTTGCTGGTACAATTGTACATCTAGGTACCATCGGCATACCCCAAGGAACTTGGCAACTGGAATATGAGGCAAGATCCAAGTTTATGGTTCTGGCATCAGCTCTTATTAGCTGGGTCCTTGGCATTCACTCTGCTTCTCTGAGCTCTATTTTCTTTATCTACACAATGGAGATAAAGGGCTATAAGCCTCAAGCAAAATGATCTCTATTTTAACCTTAACAATTTTCAAAGTGTTTATGTGTTATTTCCTTTTAGCTTCACTATACAGTGAAATAAGTGGTGCGGTTACTCTGCTTCCCATTTTTCAAATTGAAAAAAGAAACCTAAAATTTGGAGTAACTTACAGTTATATTGATTCAGCATACATGCTACCCTGGGGGGGATAGATATAGGAAAGAAAGATCCAGTGTCTATCCTCAAGGAACTCTCAGTTTAGTTAGTGAATCATAGTCTTGCTGTAGTCAAGGCAGCTCCTTTAAAGGAGTTCCATTTCTGCTCTGAGTCTTCTTTCCTGTGAAAAGAAGGAGATGGAGATTAGCTAGTCTTCTGTCAGCCCACATTCACTCAACATATACTGACCCTCAATTTTAAGTTTAAAAAAAATCATGGAAAAAATTTATTCCAACCACACTTGGCCAGCCTCTGTGATAATAGTGGTCTATTCAGTGGCAAAAGTATTGGATCCTACCCACACTGAGAAGTGACCATTCCCAAGTCTTCCACAGAGTCAGGAAGGATGTTACCTCACAAAATATAATTACCACTTTCAGACATCATTTCTCTATTTATTGTGGCCAGAATTGTATATCCCAGCTGCCTGGGACATGACATGGTTTGTCTGTCACCATGAGCAGTGCTGTTGGTATGCATCAGAAGGGAGGAGAGAAGAGGGGAAAACAGAACAGGCTAAACAGAAACAGCATAAACACTTGACTGTATGTTTACTTATTTTTTTCAGTGAAAGGTGAATCTACTAAGAACATTGGCAATTAAAATTGAGCACTTCTTTTGGAGGAAGAACATGAAAATTCCCAGACAATTGCAGAGGACCTTGTTGGAAGATTTGGGGGTATTGTCGCTTGGTGGTTGGAAGTTTTTGTTTCTCTGAAAAGTAATTAAACAGTCTTGAAAAAAAAATTTTTTTAATGTATTTTCTAGCCTCTTGAATTGACTCGTAAGGCACAGGCTTTAATATGCTTCATCCTGTAGGCCGAAATTTTTGTTATTTGTTAGTTTGATGCAACACCAAACCCAAGGATCACCTGTGTCAGCCACAAAGTTGGCGTTCTCTTTAGTGGAACCTCACTAAACAGAAAGGCCATGTGGCAGACCATCTAGCCACAGGAGGACTGGTCCATCATTTACCTATTCTTGTCTTTGGGATTATATGTAACTTAACCTCTTGAGACAACTGGATGAGTCTTTTATACTTGGGTAGCACCCAGTATGATGTCCTTTGTAAAGGGTTGTCTAAATACTATGAACTGCTATTTCTTATATTCATTTCAGAAAATCAGTGGCTCCACATTGTTTGAACCATCAGTGCTCATGAATTTGGCTTTACTTGTTCACACAGTGAGCTGTGTCTTACTATGAATTCTTTGCCTTTCATCCCATTCCCACTCTACTCTTGTCATTACCACACAGGGTGTTGTGATGAGCAGTTTTATGCTGTGTTTTGAAACATCTAGCAGTAACTAAAGAAAAAACACTTGGAACTCATCAAAGTGTTACTGGAATGTATATGTGTATTTATGTATATACATACATAATTTATGTATGTATATAAATTATTTTATATACATAATTTATACCTTATGACAGCTCTTTATACATTATGATCTCACGTATTAAAATTAAAGTTTCCTAGTTTTATTGGAATTTATACAGTTATGAAATTGCAATATGACTATAAAAGATTATTACATCTGTATTGCATCTGTGCACTTAATGGTTAAAAAAACAATGACAAAATTGGACATTAGTGAAATTTGTTTTTAGTTTACAATTAGAATAAGTTTTAGACCAAAAGGAAACCAGAGGTATTAAAGAGACTTGGAAAGATTAGAAATATGAAAAGATAATGAGAACATGAGCATAGGAGAAACTTTTAGAACACAGATATATGTAACTTGGTGTACATATATATGAGAAGAGCCTCTAAAGGCAATAGTGGCACAAAGACCCTTGGTATAAAAGTGATAGTGGAAATGTGATTCATAGACAGTAAGGCATTGCCATTTGAGAAATATATATACTTCCTAAAGCAGCTTCAGGAATCTTCTCCTCATATAGCAAAAACTTTGTGTAGAATTATGTTTTGCACAGTATTACTGGAGAGACAATGAAACGGGAATTCAAAATTTAACAGTGAAGTTTGTCTTCTTGAGACAGGCAAGAAAGAGAATGAATTGAATCAAATGTGTCATAGAATTGTTATTGGGAAAAGTGGGATAAAGAACACAAAAAGAACATGTGATCTGAATATCAGGGTGGAGAGGAATTTCCTGACAGTGAAATCTGTTATGATGTAGTCTCATTTCCAAGAAAAGTGTTGAGTTCCATCCCGTTTAGAATTTAAATTGAAAACTGGACAAAAATCAAAGGATTTATCCTGTACTTTCCCTCCCCCTACCCAGGTGGAAAAAGAAAGGGAAAAACCCCTACATGATCTAATGCATCTTTACCATCCCTATTGTCTAGAATTCTATTAGACTTTAAATTATTATAGTCTATTCCTTAGGAAAGAATTTAACTAGCAGAGTTCCCTTGACATAACTATCAACTCATTTGATTAATATGCACATTTATTCCCAGGGGATTTACAATAAACATGTGTTTTAGTGAATAACCATGTCAGCTGCTTGGAGGGGGTGAATTGGAATAATTCACTGAGAGCCCTAGAAGTTTGTAGTATTACAACCCAATTTCTTTTTTAGAGGCCTTCACCATTTTGGATTCCTGACAAATTCTGATGAATAAACAAACTCCCTGACCCATGTTAAGTTCAACATCCTGCATTTTGTTCACGAACCACATTTTAAAAGGAGAAAAGTTCCACCTGGACTTCTTTATTTTTTAAACAATGATTTCAAAGGGAAGGTAGGCCTTCCGTAATTGCTAATTATTACATATGGGATTAATAGCCATAAATTTACAGTAAACAAAACTTGTACCTGTTCATATTATAAATATGAATTAAAGAGAGTTACTAGAATATTTAAGATTCCTAAGTGTAGTTGAGCCAATTTGTTTCTCTGTAGCAAGTGATGGGATTCAGGTTTCACAATGTATAGTAAAATGTTAAACACATAACTATGAGGCCAACAATTTCCTTTATACATTTTGTTTAATTTGGTTGGCATATACAGTGTGTTGTACCTGATTTCATATCAGTCATTAAATATTAAGTAAAGATGCCTACTCTGCTTTTATTTAATCATAAATTACTGTATTAAAGTGTGTTGTTTATTTTCAGGTAGATATTGTATACTTTTGATTATTAACCAATCATCTTTCAATTGCAAGTGTCAGAAACTCAACTCAAACTAGTGTCAGCGTGAAGGGCAGTTTACTGGCTCCTACACCGGGAAATTCAGGCATGGCTGGATCCAAAGAACCAAAGAAGCCATCTTTCCAGCCCCCATACTTGACCCTGATTTTTTTTTCCTGGATTGGTTTTCTCTTCCAGGCAAACTTTCTGTTTGGGGATGCCCTCTTTGAGGTGGGAAGCAGTGAGGTGAGGATGGTAGGTGACAGCTGTTGACAGTTTCAGCTTACATCATCATAACCAAAGCTTGGCAGCAAGTTATGTAAAATTTGGAGTAAGAACTTTTATTTTGCCCAGATTGGATCACATTCCGTTCCTGAGCTGATGTGGAGTTCCCCCAGAGGAAGGGAAAATTATCAGAAAAGGGGAAGGTGTAGGGAGCAGATGACGAAAGGTTGTTCCTGAGAATACAAAAGTAACAAACAGATGTACACTGCACACTTACTTGAATTTGAGTAGCAAGAGGTTTCTGATTTGAAATAGCATAAGGAGTAAAATTCAAAATTAACCTGCAAACCTTCACTGGCTTTAACTAGAGATTTCAGTTCCTATTTGATGCCACTGCTGCTTTGAGTTGCCATTATGGGCTTTTATTTTTTTTTAATGCTTCCCATTTGTGTTAGACATTATGTTGCTACTGGTTTGATCAGATGCACAGAGCACCAGTCTGTTTCCATCATGGACTTGGAAATTTCCAGTTTCATGAACATTTGAGAAATACTGATTTTGAAATTAGAGTTGTACTGGAGGACAATGCTTCAAAAAATGAAGACCAGGGCTTCCCTGGTGGCGTAGTGGTTGAGAGTCTGCCTGCCGATGCAGGGGACACGAGTTCGTGCCCCAGTCCGGGAGGATCCCACATGCCGCGGAGCGCCTGGGCCCGTGAGCCATGGCCGCTGAGCCTGCGCGTCCGGAGCCTGTGCTCCGCAACGGGAGAGGCCACAACAGTGAGAGGCCCGCGTACCGCAAAAAAAAAAAAAAAAAAAAAAAAAGACTATTTAAATAAAAATAGGCCCTTAAATAAACCTTTGGGGGATCTGTACTTCATTACAAAGTATTTTCTTTCAACTTTGGTCAACTGGAAGCTATGTAAAGTATCTGTGCATATGTTTTTTAAAATGAACTAAAATGTAAACATTTTCCATATTGGAGTGTGGTGGGCTGCACTCATTTTGAACTTCATAACCGAATGCATCCTTTAGCCTTTGATGAGCTACTACACAGCTCTGCTGTTGCCGGTTTTATTTTCTTACTGAATAAAGTACCAAATGCTTACTCTTCATGACTTGGCCCTAAGCTAATATTGCAGCCATTTCTTTCTTTCATCTCCACCCTTTACTTCAGTATTGTAAAACAACAAAAAGGTTACCGTATATACGTCCCAGCCTTTTTCCCCCTGAAGTGCCTTTCTCCTTGTTCATATTCTCCACGTGAGCATACTCTCCCTCTCCTTTGAGACCCAGCTTGACCAGTAATTGCTATGATCCTCCCATGTAGAACCCATAGTTATGTTCACACTGCGTGTATCTCCTGATTGGCTGATGCTAATACTATACTGATGGTTAAGTGTTTTTAATATCACACTATAATAAGAGTAATAACCAATGTGTATTAATAGCTTACTAAATACCAAGCACAATTTCAACAGTTGTGAATCAGTCCTATGTCTGACTTGTACTTCTAGGAAAACAGAATTAGTCCAGAAATCTCCCAGGTAGTCGATGCCCGTCTCATCAGCCTTCTCTGAGATTAACTCACCCTCTGCCTCTGCACTTCCTGAGACAGCCTGCCACTTCCTCACCCACCTTCACCCCCTCTTTCATATTCCTTGCTTCAACCAAGAGTTAAGGATTTGAGCCCACATGCATTTGTGAACAGGGGCTAAGTGGAAAATGGAACCGATTCATGTTACTGCAAGCAGTATTATTGACAGGGTTTATGATAAATCCATTTTACAGATGAGAAAATCAAGTCACATAGTGGTTAAAGCTTATCCTTAGGTAACACTGTTAAATGGTAAACGATGGACATTGGGTTTTCTTCCTTCTCTTAATTCCTGTTGGTACCTGGTATTATCTTTCTTCCTGTCTATATAATTATTGATAAAATTCTTCATTGTTTACTTGGTCTTGAAGTCCAAAAGTGTGGGTGATAATTGCATCACCGTATCAAGCACAGTTCCTGGCATAAAGTAAGCCCTCAATAAAGACTGGGTATTGAGATAAGGTGGGAGAAGTAGGGAAGCTCTCTAAGTTGAAAACAAAATTTTAAGGCTTTGTTATAGATTGATATCTCTCAATCTACAGCAAAGCCCCTGACTGATAGACTAATATTAATAGCTAAGGACATAGAACTTAGCATAAGCTAGGCCCCATTCTCAGCACATTAAAACATTAATCACTGAATCCTCACAATCCTGTGAGGTAGGTACTGCTGAGTTTCATTGAATCCAAACTGTCATTAATTATAAGATGTGCCATTTTATATAACACTAAGAATGAAAACAATGCTGCCAATTAAATTATGACAATGCTTTTTAAAAACTCAATTTAGAATGCTTATACTTATGTAAAGAGCTCTTTTGGCATTTTATTTCAACAAATCTCAGACTCCATCAATTGTAAGACACACCACTTTGTATACCACTAAGAACAAAAAAACACAGCTTAATTAATTGTATGACACATCCTGACTTGAGATGTTAAAATATTGAAAAAATAGCTAGAATTGATGTAATGTGATGTTGAGACAAACTTTGATATCATTCTGTGCTTATACTTTAAACAAGTGAAATTCACTGGGTAAGGCATTCCTGAAACTTTACAGCCTGACCTTCATGACTCAGACCTCACGATGCAGCAATACTTAATGAAGTGCTCCCCCACTGCAATTTCCTTCAAAGTCATTGACACCCATTCTGCAAGTTCTAATGCTGGCGTTTTCTTGATCAGAAGATGTTAATAGGAGGGTTTCAGTCAACAGTTATTAGGACGGTGGTCTGTGGAATGCAATATTGAAGGGTTGCTGATGTTGACTTGTGCCACCAGAATGAACCGCTAAGCCCACATATGCACAAGCAATGAATGACAGGTACATCGTGACTGTGGCCTGGCCACTAGCCTTTTTAAGACCCTAAAGATATCAAGGATGTTGAAATGTGAGCTCTAGAGTCAATAAAATACAGTACCATCATCCCCATTTTATGTGGGAAAGGAAATTAAGGTCCAAGCCAGATGGGTCACATGTAAGTAACTAGGCGAGCCATGACTTAAACCACGGCCAAGGGGGCTTCAGAGGTCATTTCCTTAACCATTAGGCTAATTGGCCTCCTAGGTGGGCTCTGCCCAGGTCACCAAGCCATCCTGAAGTCATACTATGTTTCATGATAATTTAGAGAGAATATTACAGTTTACTGCCACTTAAAAATGGATAATTATTTTAATCGGCTACTTTAATGAATTTTTTGAAAAAGGACAGTTTTTTCGGGGTTTGTGAAGCCGCTTTTCTTGGAGGTTTCTTTGTTGATGGACAGCAGGCTGTTTCTTCTAGCGTGTTTAGTTCTTCTCTTGAGTCTTTCATCCATGTTACTCACATATTTTGCTGGTTTGGGTATAAAGACTTCAATCACTTTGGTTAGTTTGAAACCAGCTGTTAATGCTAGCACCAGTTTCTTTCAGTGGATTCCAACATAATAGCATCAAGTCTGTTTCACTGTCCATTATGAATTGTGCGCTGCTAAGTTAAACACTGCTCAAAGCTGTTACAGCAGACCTCAGGGAACATGGCTGTCCAGGACTGTATTGTGAAGGGGACCCACGTGGAAAGGACATAAGGACACAAAGATAGCTGTTAATGATTGTCGAGTTGACCTTATGTTGAGCTGCGGAAGGAACGTATTCTTGGTACAGTGGTGAATCCAACTGAGAGCTGCCGGGCATTGCCTCTGGACAGGACAGGCTTGGGGGAGCTAGGACAATCGTGGGAGAGGAAGTATAATCTCAGGACCTGTAGGAAATCTTGGGAATGGCTTCAGAAGTGGAAATGGGATGGTTGGAGAAAATCCATGAAAAGACAAATGAAAGGCATTGTAAACAGTGAAATGTGAGTCTTAAATCTTAATTTCATGGAAGCAAGTGCTCTGAACTGTATAACCAAGGAGAAGTAAACTAAGCCTCGTGATTTTTAAAAGGGAAATTTCCATCCCCCTCAGCTGTAGGTAATGAAGGGACTATCAAATAATGGTTTCACTTTTTATGTCAGAAAAGTTTTCCTTCTCCCAGGTTTCTGCTAAGCACTCTAGGTTATTTTTACTGTGAGGAGAGATTGTCACACATCACCTCTTGGTATCAGGATTTCTTTTGGCTCCTGAACAGTTGATTCTAGTTTAAGTCCATATGGTATGAATCTGTGGTGCAAAGACAGTCCTAAAGCCCAGTAACTTCTTATTTTTCCTAGAGCTCTGTGGTCCTACTCTTGAGTGCTCCTCTGTGTTCCTAAAGAAAAAGAGTAGAGTCTGATCTCTGTGTTTTGAAGTTTCAGTGGTCGGTTAACCAGATGCCGTGATGCTGTGCTTTGGAGCTTCTGCCAACATAGAAGAGACAGCAAGTTTTTCCATGTTCCTGACGGATTGGAAGGTGTTTTTTCAAATTACCTTCTTCAGATCTCTCCCTGGAAAGGTTGGTCAGTTGTTCAGCCAACACCCTTGGCCTACGCAGCAAGTGCAGCTTTAGAAGCCTGTAAATAGTTTCTGCCGCATTTGGACCCTCACAAACAAAACTTCTGTGCATTGGAAATGGAAAACCTGAGGTGGCCAGGAAAGCCAAGTGAGAGCAGGCATCCAATCTTCCAGGTAATGAATTCATGCAACTTGGTAAGAAGGAAGCTACTGTTTGTGGCTGACCTGTGTGTGGACAGTCTAAGGGAGAGTATGATCCAGATGTTCTTTTCTCACTTTCCTAAATGCCAAGGAGACGAGTTGTGAGGTTTGGTTTGATTTTTTTTTTTCCTAAGCAATCCAATCCTCCTTTCCCCTACCAAACATGTGTACCCCTTAGAAGTGAGAAGAAAAGCAAGTTATTTCTTAGCCCATCAAAAAATACTTTCTTTGAAATCCTGTAACTTAGTCTACCCAAAAGTACTTTATAATATTTTGTAATCTCCTATAGTCTTGTTTAGTATTTCTCCAAAGGGTAGTAATGAATCTGTAAAGCTTAGGCCAAGTGATGGTACAAGTATAAATTATATTGAAGGGTATGGTAAAAATCTGCTGTTTGCTACTCAACATGCATCCCCCTTCTTGTAACCCTACTTGAGTTCCTTTGGGAAACTACCAGCTCCTTCCTGTTCACAGCCATCTGGTTTGGATGGGATTAAGCCCAACCCTATCTCCAGGGTGGGTTTTCATCAGGCTCAACAGATCAGAGTATCCCACTCCTGTGATCTTGTGTTTGGTTCAGAACTGTGCAGGTGACCTAAACTGGTACAATCTGAGGGACCTACAGGACAGGCAGATAGACTCTGTCCTGCTATAAAGATGTAAGGTTAAAAGTGGGTTAGCCTGTTTTTCTTCTGTAAGGGGAGACTGCCTGAGACTGGTGACAACTCAGAGGAGGCTGATTGGGTTTAGATTAAGCCAAGCCCATTTATCCCTCTGGAGTGTTCAGTTATATTAGCCAATATGTTCCTCTTTTTTTTTTTTTTCTTAATGAAGTTTGTGTAAGTTAGATTTTCTGTCAACTATGTCAGAATTTGACACCAGGAAATGAAGGGTGGCAAGTTATAGCCCCTGGATTATAAAATTGGATGAATCAAGATAGGAAACCCTCTGTATCCTAGGCTAGGCAGTAAGGATTAGATTCGTCTGTAAAAGGAAAAATAATCTTAACTGCCCCTTTAAGGACAGTTTCTAGAAGTTGCACACAGCACTTCTGTTGACATCCCATATGCAGAACTTGGCCATGTAGCCACACCTGCTTTCGAGGGAATGGGAAGAAGTCTTTATTCAGGTTGGCAATGTGTCTAATTTAAAAATGTGGCTCTTCTTACTAAGGAGGAGGATTAAATGGGTATTGGGACAAGTAACAGTCTTTAACACAGCTGGTCATTGGCAATTCTTGTGGTACTGTAACAGTGGGTTACTCCATTGGCTAATGTATATTGGGACCTTCAGCCCATATGTCTCCCTGGGCTGCAGCATTAAGGGACTTGGACAGAAAGTTTAGGTTGTAGGAACGTATTGGTTACAGGTTGAAGCCTTTGTAAATTTTTACAAGAAAAAGAGGTTTTCTTTGAAGCTTATGCCTCTAAAAACAAGAAGGAATGAAATAGGGCTTTGCTACAAGAAACAATTTCTGCCTGTGACCTGCAATCCAAGTCAACTGAGTGCAGCCGTCTGGATCCTTGACTGAATGGAAAAGCCAGATTCCTGCATAAAGTTAAGTTAGTTTGAGCAGAAGAAGGAAGAAGGGAAAAGTACAATAAAGAAAGATTATGACCTAGAATAAGTGTGATCTCCCAGGCCTCTTCTAGAATCCTCTTGTTATAACCCCCCTCAACGTGTCAAAAGGGACATCCATGCCTCTTGAAAAGATGCAGCTGGTGTGCAGCTTTCCAGCAAAGGGAGAGTAGCTGTTCCTCCCTTCTCCAGGTCATTGCATTGTATTGTCCCCAAAAAGAGGCCAGTATAGATGCAGAAGCCATTAATTTACAGCCTTCCCATTCAGATGTGTTCTAAATTAAGGTATCAATCAGCTAGATCTCTACTTTTATTACTAACCCATGGACTTGACCAGTGTATTATCAGCATTCTCCAGGAAAACAGAACGAATAGAAGGTATACATGTAGAGAGAGAAGTAGATTTGTCAGGAATTGGCCCATGTGATTATGGAGTCTGGCAAGTCCCAAGATCTGCAGGGTGAGTGCTGGAGCTAAGACCCAGAAGAGCAGGTGTTTCAGTTTGAGTCTGAAGGAATGTCCCAGTTCAAAGGTGGTCAGGCAAGAGGAATTCTCTCTTACTCAGGGGATGGTCAGCCATTTGGTTCTATTCAGGCCTTCAACTGATTGGATGAGGCCCACCCACATTAGGGAGAGCAGTCTGCTTTACTCAGTCTTCTGATTTAAATGTTAATCTAATTCCAAAATATCCTTACAGAAACATCCAGAATAATGTTTTACCAAATATCTGGGTACCCCGTGGCCCAGTCAAGTTGATACATAAAATTAACCATCACAACCAGAAGCACATAGATGGGAGCCAACTGAAGTCATGAGGGATTTATACTACAGAGGAACCTTCAACTCTGATGAACAATACTCCACGATTGCCCAATCCTGAAAGCAGTCCTTGGGACCCCTTCCTCCACCAAATATACATTCCCATTTATACCAAAGAGTAACGGCATTTAAAGCTGTCCTGTCCTATGAAGAGGCTCTTGCACAGAAATAATAGACAAGGGGGATCCTCTTGGAGAGTGAAACTGAAGCAGCCCCAGACCTCCACTTCACTGCAAGATAGAGGAGTCTGCCATTTCTGTCCAAAAAGGTTGTAATATGTGTGAGGACTGATAGCCACTGGATGTTCTACACTCTTCTCTTTGCAATTTGGAATTTTTATTGCAGTTCTCTTTTCTCTCTCCTATTATCTATAGGATGTGGCTGAACTTATTATTTACCCACAGATCATTGAACCATGAAGAGTCACTTGACATAATTTGCACACTGATATGAAATACTGGACTTGGATCTAGATTTAGTAATAAAAAGATTTCACATGAAGTCCCTTTAGGGAAGGAATGTGACCTGTATGTGTGGAACCTGTGGGTTGATGTTAGGCAGCCAAAGACTGGACTAGCCAATGTTGCTGAGTCCTTCTATGTGGTACTCCACATTTCCTTTGAGAGCCACTTCCCCACATCCTCAGCTGTATGGTCTAGTTAGGATTGATGCCCCCCTCCCCATTCTACCATCTCAGCCACAGTCATTGGTTCAAGAATGGGCATGGAAATCCATACTAGAGGGAGCCTCCGATTTTTGCTAGGAATGATAGAACTCCATCTCTCTTTCTCACTGGGCTAACTCATGTGGGGATGTGAGCTTTAGAACTGCTGTGACCATTTTTGGTGCCACCAGGGGAACAAGCCTGAGAATCAAGCTAGAAGCAAAGCTGAGAGATGGATCCTAGTTAAAACTTTTTGCTTTCATTTTGCAGTCATTCTGTAGGGCTTTTCCCTCAATTGCAGCAATGACAAAATTTCCCAAGTGACATAGAGAATGTGAGGAAATTCAAATGAGCATCTCCTTTTAAGTGGTCTTGTCATCTTTCCAAACAGCTTTCCCCTGGGTGTCATGACCTTCAAAGTATATGATTGAAATCCGCAGAACCACAGAATCTTAGGATCTCAGAACCAAAAGGATCATAGAGATCAACTAGTCCAGGGCCTCCAAAGGTGACTCAGGGGGTTAAGCAAGGGGATTTTTACGTGATTCATGAATATTTTTTATTTAAAAAAGTACGTAATTATGAATCCTAGTGAAATATAACTAGCATTTTTCACATCAAACTTGTGATTTCACAGGTTTTATGTAATGCTTTTACCAAAGGGGAAATGGAAGCTTTGAGAGATTACTGGCTTTTTTAGGGATTGCCCAGATGGTGAAGGAAGGGTGAGAGATATTAAATAGGGAATCATAACTGGAAGGGAGCCTAGAGGTCATGGAGTCACCTCCCCAGCCTCACCCACCTCCAATGTCAAAATTCCCTCCAAAGCATCTCTCACAAGTGGTCATCCAGCCTCTTTTTGAATATCTCCAAGGATGGAAGGCTTATCACCATTTGAGGCAGCACATTCTGTTTTGGCAGTTCTGATAGAAAATTCTCCCTTACACTGAGCCGCTTGAAATTGCTTTCCGTTTGGTTCCAGTTCTTCCCTCTGAAGCCGCTCCACCAACTTCAAATGTTTCAAGACAGTTAATTCCACTTCTTTCTCAACACACACACACACACACACACACACACACACACACACACAGAGGTCTCTCTTCATGAAATGTGGTTTTCTCATCATTCTCATCATTCTTTTTTGATTTGTTGCTATTAAAGCTGTGTGTCTAGAACATGCCTTAATATATATACAGTGTAGACTAAACTAGAGCTCTCCCACCCTTTGTCCTAGGCCCCATGTTTCTATTTGGGCAGCCTGAGATCACCACATCTATGGCTGACCATTGAGTGACAGCATCCATCTTTTTTCACCATCATTCTGTAGTCAGTTGGCTGACTAACTGAACCTCGGTTCATGACTTGTCATTTATTCTTACTTATTTTCATTCTTTCATTTCAGTCTATTGAGGGTTTTTGCTTTTGTTTTTGTTTTGGATCTTGATTCCATCAACCAATTTATTAAATGCAGGAGTAATAGAGAGTGAGGGCATCCCTTGAAATGTAAAAGTAATTTCAGGATACATAAAAATGTAATAAATGTAGAAAATAATAAACATATGGAACCTAGTATTCAAGAGATTGATGTAGACTGAAAATATTAATGGGCTCAACATATGTCAATGAGAGATTAGGAGAGATTTAGGAAATTATTCAACTTTTTAAATACAGTGTCCTAACCTTGCCTCTCTAATGTTCCTGCTGGTCGATGTCAGAGACAGAGCATCGAGTTATACTAGTTAAAGGTTCAGCTCAGCATCGGATTTCTTACCAATTTCTCCCTGCTGCAGAAAGAAACCCGTCTTTGGTCCCAGGAGCCAATCCAGTATACGGATTGAAGGGACATGTTTGTGAGTGAAATAGAACTGTTTTCAAATCCTGACCATGATTTTCTAGTCATATATCCTCTTGCAAGCTGTACATCCTCTCTGAGCCTCAATTAACCCAGGAAATAATATGGTGCCTGTCTCAGGCTAAAAATTACATAAAGTAGTATATATAAAGCATCTAGCACGTGGTAAACACTCAATATGCTGTGGCTGATTGTTTGTAAGTCTATTGATACACACACAAAATAATTAGAAAGTTGAAAATAAAAATTAGCCCATGGAGACTGGAGCTGTCCATCATGACCTCGTGAACTTTGGTTGGTCACCGTCTGTCCTGAAGTAATTCAGTCAGGATACTCTGTTAAATTGGTAAAGAAAACTCTAAGCCTCCAAGGGCTTCCCCTGTAGAGAAGTTCAGAGAGCAGCTTTGATGAAGGAGCCAGCAGAAACCAGCTGGAGATGTTTCCTGCACCACCAGGCAAACTCAGCACTGTCCGGAAGCACAAAGGTGCCCTTCCACTAGGAGGCCACTCACTCTGAGTCACCTCCAGAGGCATTAAGGTCCTAGCTTTGCCATCCAAAGGGGCTTAGGGGACCAGAGGGCTTAGAAGTGAAGAGACCAAAGAGGCCGTAAGTGGGCTGTTTGTCTCCCGCTGTATTTTTCCCAACCCTGCGATTTGCTATCCCACCTGAACACAACTTTGAATGTAAGGCAGTTGTGGTGCACGTGTCTGGGCAGGCACAAGCTTCTAGGGATGGTGCTTTCAAACACTGACAGGGCTTGCCAGAGTTGGGCGAGGGTGGCCTCATCTGATCTGAGGATTATTGTCAGGCAGGAGGGTTTTAAAAATTTAAATCCGAGATTTTTAACAAATAGGAAGACACCTGGCTTCCTACCCTGTGAAATGGATTACTTCATTTGGCTTTTCTTTTTCTTTTTTTTTTTTTGCAGAGTGTTTAGATCTAGTGCTTCTTTTTTTCTCTCCGTCACCAAAAGAGCAATTGATGTCTAGATATCCATCTATGGCCCCCATTGTTAGGACTCGCAAAGGCTCCCATATTTGTACCTTCTCGGGACTGCATGATTTACAGCATGTCTCTTACTCGCTGCCATTCCTTTAGCGTTCAGTGCTGCCCTATTGAGACAGAAGTACCAACAGACTTTTTATGTGGAAGTTCTTAGGATATTTAATTAATCATTCATCCTAGATATTCAGAGGGTGTATGTATGTGTTTCTGTGTGTTTTGTACTTGGCCACACTGGTTGTTGTGCTTTGTGTGTGTGTGTGTGTGTGTGTGTGTGTGTGTTTCCCCATTTGCACAAGGTCACACTCGGAGCTCTTCCTCCCTGAGGGGAGGTTGCACATTCATCACTTAATCTGCCTCCCATTTCCTTCATTTGGGATCACTCAGCCCTTCCTGAGGTATTACCATTTTTCCATTTCTTCTTTGCTCCCTCCTTTCTTTTAATAACTCTGGGAGACAGGGAGGCACCTTGTAAAGTTAATTTCCTCTGAAGCTTTCAAACTAAAGGCATCTCTCAGCCCAGACACCACCACCCATCTCCACCCCTCGGCGAGGACACACACCCCTCCTCGGAGCCTTAGTCACTCTGAGCTGTGCCCGCTGACCAGGACTCTCCACGCCTCAGCTCCGTCTCAGGGGCACAGTGAATTGCTCTGTCTAGTGACTCTTTGGTCTGGGTGTGGGGAGCACAGTTGGGAAGAATCTCCCCATTTATTTTCCCTGCACCTTCCTCCCATTTTTCACTTCCCAGCTGTGCTCCCCCTTCCCTTTCACTGTTTTCTGCTTCTTTCTGGTCCTTTCAAGACTCGGGCTGGCTGCCTGCCTGTCCCAGGGATGGCATTTCCTCTTCAAAGGCCTGTGGCCTCAGCCACCCAGCTCTACCAAGCACACAAGCCTTTGGAATCGCTGTGGCTTTGCTGCCTGCCTACTTGGACGGCAGAGGGGCAGTTTTTTAAAACACCCCTTTGGTTTCTGGGGGTGAAGCTTTTCTCAATCCTATTTTATTTATGTGAACACGATCTGTGGCTTTTGAATGTTTGCTTTTGAATGTTTGTGTTAATGGACTAAGCTGAAAGGGTTTCCTCTTACCGGAGAGAGGGCCCTGCACAGCTGGGGGCCCGGCTGCTCAGCTCAGGCAAACACTGTCCCAAGAAGAACAAGTCGCCAGCCAAGGGAGTCTGGCGGCTCTGAGAGGAATTCATTGAGACTTGCATGGGCAGCAGCGGTCAGAGCTGGGATCGCAGGCTGGGCCATGGAGCTCAAGAAAATCCTTTGATTAATAGGGAGGGCTGGACTGGAAACACCTAGATTTTTGCAAATACGTTTTTTACAACGGTGCATATATTTACCAAAACTGTGGTTTTCAACAGCTTGTGTGCCTGATGTTTCCACCCGTACTCCCAGCCTTCTGAGTTACTCCTGGCAGTATTAAGAACTTCAGAAGCTTAGCTGATTCCTGAAACATTTGTAGGTGAACCTGTCATCTGAAAGTGTGGCAGCGTTCTCAGACAATTAATGGGCTTCCTGTGTATTTCCTTCCCCTTCTTCTCTCTCCGTGGTACCTAAGGGCACTTCAGATGGAAACAGAAACAAAGACCCAAAGGATCCACTGAATGTACAGTCTTTCCATATGACTAGATATCCTAACGCTGGTGTGAGGAAGGGAGATGAGTGGGGCAAGTGGCACCAGAGAGGACTGTCTGAAGGGAAGAGGATCCTCAGATTTGCCATGAAGACCAAGGAACAGAGTAGAAGGGACTCGGGGCTGGGATATCCTCAAGGGTAGACCCCAGCATCCCACCAACACCAACCCATAGCCTGTGTAGCCCTGTGTCCAGTGGCCCCGGAAACCTATAAGCCCTTGAACCAAAGGTGGGAGACTTACCTGGACAATTTGTGTGAGGATGTGGGCATGATGAGGAACACGTCTCCCTCCAAACAAGATGGAACTGAACAGAACTAGCTGAGAATCTTTCTATGGTCTGGGCCAAATGGTGGGTCCACCATTAATGTTGCTTAAGTTATTAACCTCCTTAAATGAAGGGGCCGGCTGGTATTGGAGACTGTAGACAACTGTAGCAGAGAAGAATTAAGGTGGGGCTCCACAGAATATAGAAGTTACAGTTCCTGACGCAAACTATTCCAGAGTTCCTTTATTGAAGGTATGAGTTCAACGTTGGTGACCCATCTGTTCAGTCTACATCCTCTCCTTGGACACTGTCTTCTAACTCCTTGGCTTAGTGACCACCGATAACTCCACATTCTGAATCTCTCTCCTGACCTTCAGACCCGACCTAACTGCTTACCTGACATGACAGTCACACATGTACTCAGTGTGACCCACAGCTAATTCATCCTTTACTCCACTTGTCCCTAACCAGCTCCTCCTGGGTTACCCATTGTTGTCACTATTCAACCAGTTGCTTATGCCAGAAATGTCAGAGTTATCTTTGACTCTTTCCTTTTCTCTAACACTCCCACCACCTACAGGATCCTGTTCATTCTACCTCCTAAATATCTTTTTATTCTGTCCACATCTCTTTCTCTCTTTGGCCACCAAACTAGTCCAAGTTAACATCTTTCCTCATCCAGCTACTACATTGGTCCTCTGACTAGTCTCTTGGCCTCTGTTCTTATCGCCTTGTCGTCCATTCTCTACATGCCAATTCGAACAACATATCTAAAATATAATCTGATCATATTTCTTACCTGACCAAAACCTTGGAATAGCTTTCTGTTGCTTTTCAGGTAAAATCCAAAGTACAAATTCCAACCTTGCTTACTCCTTCCAGTCTCATCTGTTACCAGGACAGAGACCTTGTCTTTCCATTTCATTGCTGTTCCCTCAGCACCTAGAACAATGTCCAGCACAAAGTTGCTCTCTATAAATAGTAGTTACATGGGTGAATGAATGAATTAATGAACACACAGAATTTCTATGCATTCAAGGATAACCAAGGAGAATGGAGAGTGAGAAAAATCCAATATTATAACCTCTCAGGAAAATGGTTCTTATTCTAAGACTTAAGCGTTTTGATCCCAGGCCCAGAATAGTAGAAAGTACTTGAGCAAGCATAGCACAAAATGCAAGGAATAAGATGGTCTCTGTTATTCTGCCCCATGAGGTCCCCATTCTGGATGTGAGAACAGCTTGCTATGCTGTCTGTCAGATTGTCTGTGATGACAGTGGGAACTGAAAGGTTTACAAGGTAAAGAGAAGAAATGGCAGTTGGAAAGATTAGTGTAGGGGATAGTTTTGTTTCTTTTGTTTTTGGCTGACTAGCATCCACTTCACTTCCTAACAATACCGCAATTTCCTTCTGAAGAAGGATCTCTTCCTGTTGGATTCAGTCTGTTGGGACTGTAATTAAGAGCCTGCCTTCTCCTGGGGCCCAAGTTAAGCCAATAGATGCTTTCTCCCTAGAAGTAGATTCTTGAGCACAGAGATCAAGAAACTTAAAACATTTGCTGTGTGGAGGTGACCTCCCGGCCATACCATGCCTGCTATGAGACCACCATGGTGGTTCCTGGGGGCCAGTCGTCCCATTAATTAGCCCAATCATGGGCTCCCAACCATTGTAGAATGAACTTATTATCCATAACTTGGTCGGAGTTGTTTCTGTTACTTGTAAATGCTAGTATGATAATGTTGATACAAGGGAATATTATCAGAATATAGTTCTGACATCTTTTCATTGTTTTGGGCCAAAGCCATTATGTGAATCCCAGAATAAACATCATGTGCAATTTGACCGCGGGAGTTCAATTACTACTGACCTTCCTAACATGGAAATGTATAACATTCCAACATGGATCTTCTTAGCGATCAGTAGCGGAAAATATCACTGTTTGGATTGGTCATCTGTATCTAAAAGAAATAAACCAAAACCACTCCTTCAGGTTTGTCTTTCATTGTAGCCATAGCAAAAGACTAAAAGTGATCACGCTTACTACTGATCAGGAAAATACAAACTGAAAATAATTACCATGCTCTTGCCAATCAGTTCTGCCAAAATTTAAAAAAAAATAACAAAAAAAACCTGGCAATATCCATTGTTGATGAGAATGTGAACAAAGGCCACCCTTTCATAGTTAGTAGAAGTATAAATTGGTCAGTCTTTCTGGAAGGCAGTGCCAATCAAAATTCAATACATGTGCATACCCTTTGACCCAGCGGTTCTGCTCTTAGGAATAAAAAAAGTAAAAGGTTACAGGTGTAAGGATGTTCGATGCAGCATTAATTTGTCCTACCAAAATATTAGAAACAACCTAAATGTCCCTTAATAGGCTGAATAAGTTATGGTATAGTTTCATGATTCATTCAGTAGCCATTATAAAGAATGTGGTTGATAACGTCTGTAACAGAAGTAGAGTCCACAATGTTTTACTGACTGCAAAAAGCAAGTTACAGAGTAATGTGAATAGAAAAAATATTTTTTAAAAAGTAAAGCTATACACAGACTTTAGAAGCACATGGATGTGTATGTAAATATGTCTGAATGTGTATAGAAAAGATCCAGACGTATTCATACTATAGTTATTGGTGGTTACTTTTGATGAATGGGGAGGAGCGTTGGAATGGGAGAAGAGAGGAAAAGAAAGGGAGGTTTGATTTTATATTTTACATATTTTGGTATCATTTGAATTTTTATTGCCTTTGTATTACTTCTGTAATTTTTTAAAAACAGAAAAAAGGAATAAAACTACTAAAATGTGAATAAATAATCAGATTGCAGGCAGAGTAACCTTTCCAGAGGTCAAGGGTGGGTTCTGACCCACTTGTCTGGGCAAGAGTCTGGTCGATCCCAGTAGGTGGAAGCTGAGGAACTAGCCATGCCCAGGGTACAACCAAGTTTCTGTAAGAGAACCACCTAGACAGGCCAAAGGAGCTCCTCCTGGAAGGCTTTCCCAGGCTGGGTGGAAATCAACCCCTAAAGGATTTGGAATTGCATAGCTGATTGTTTTTATTGGCTCTGCCCATCTAACCTTGAATACCTTCTCTTTTGTTCATGAATGTTTAATGTGCCATCGTGTTATAGCTGCAGCAAGATTCCCGTCTACCTAATGTCTAACAGACAGCAGTTAGAACCTGTTTGGTTCATTGAGATATCATAACACCACCAGGTATCTGTTTTTCATGCTGCCTGTTTGGGCAGAAAGTTTATATATTTTCTTGTATTCTACTTCATTCCAAAACACCTGGTATGTTAAATATACTGGTTTTTTAAAAATCATAAAATGGGGGAAAGAAAAATAAGGGTATAAAAACAAAATTAAGCCAACAATGAGGTGGTCACACAAGCTACATATTACCTAAAGTTTTATGTACTTACAAGTTAAGGGTGGGCCACAGTTTGGCTCTGAGTTTCCTAGTTGGCAGAGTGACATGATCAGGTACAGGATCAAGTGACAGTCTTGGTTTTCCTGAGAAATGAAAGGAGAAAAATTTCTTAGCAAGTATGAATATATATGTAGCTGAGAAGAAAAGTATTCTACTACAGTCTCATGGGTTTGAGAGCTGAATCCTAACTAATGTCAGTCAACTTACAGTCCTTTTCCAAGGCAGTGGTAGTTTCCTTCTTTCATATGAACTACCTTGAGTCACTTGGTCCCCTTGAATTGTGGTCCCTCCTCTCCAGAGAGGGATACTTGTCCTTTCTGCCAAAGCCATAAGCCTGGGGAAGAAAGCTACTTTGTTCAAGTTATCCTTGATTATTTTGGAACTTCCTAAAGCTCCTGTCATGTGGTTCCAAGTTTAACTGTAGTCACTTTGGACATGAGTTTATTTCCACAATGATGTATGTCAGCAACCACAGAGTGAGCTTCTTGTATTTTTATATCAATATGATACCCTTTGTTTATTTGTTCCTCAGAGGTTTTGCTTTCGCTTATGTAATGGGCTATGGCATTTTTTGGTCATTACCTCGTGCTGGGTTCTCCTTTTCCTTTGTATCTCTGATGTGTCATATTCTTGACACTCTACTCCTTTGGATCTCTGAGATATAATGCTCTGAGGTAGTGGGCGGGAGCTGGTGGGAGCCAGATTATATGATGACTTCTCCACCCTTCGCCACATAAGAACCGCCTGAGTTTGTCACTGAGTTGTTTCTGTACTCAGTCTTTTGGCATTCCCTCAAAAAGCACATTGGCTTAAAACTACAGCAGCTACCAAAGCATGAGGGTTAGGTGGGCCTGGAAGACTGTAGGCTCCACTGCTGAGTTGGGCAATGGGCCAGGAAGAGTCTCCTGAACTCCAGAGCTACATCGACCCTGTTCCCACAGAGTCCGTAGCTAGAGTGGTCAGTCCCCTACATGTACCCCTGTCCAAGCCTACATTATAGGAAGATCCTGAAGGAAACATAAGCCTCAAAATAGGAACATCCCTTGGCTTGGGGCTCGTTTTCCTGAGCTCCTCCATATTCTCATATACATCTATCTGCTTAGATGTCTAACAGTAATCTCAAGCTTAACATGTGCAAAACACAACTCCTGCTTCGTGTACCCACCCCACACCCGCCCAGGGCTACTCTTCTACTCTTCTCCATCTGGAAAATGGCACCGCTGTTCACCCAGCTGCTCAATCCCAAAACTTAGGAATCATGCTTGATCCCACCTCCCCTTTCCTTCACCTTTTATATCTACTCCAAGTACCCTGTTTCTACTTCCAAAATATATCTAAATCCCTCCACTTTTCTCCATACTCATGGCCAGCAAGCTGGTCCAAGCTGCTGTCAACTCTTGCCTGAATGACTAAAATTACTAACTGGGATCCCTGCTCTCCATTCTTGATATCACTACAATCTATTACCACACCAGTATTCAGGGTGACAGAACACATCACTCTTGCGCTTAAAACCTTCCAATGGGGCTTCCCTGGTGGCGCAGTGGTTGAGAGTCCGCCTGCCGATGCAGGGGACACGGGTTTGTGCCCCGGTCCGGAGAGATCCCACATGCCGCGGAGCGGCTGGGCCCGTAAGCCATGGCCGCTGAGCCTGCGCGTCCGGAGCCTGTGCTCCGCAACGGGAGAGGCCACAACAGTGAGAGGCCCGCGTACTGAAAAAAAAAAAAAAAAAACACTTCCAATGACTTCCTGCTGCTCTCAGGGGGAAAAAAATCCTATTGCTCCTGCCCACCTCTCAGATCACATCCCAGACCGCTTTTTGTGTCACTCACTGAGCTCTAGACACACTGACTTCTCCCCCTCAAACATGCCACGTTATTTCTCACTCAGGGCCTTTGCACTTGCTGTATCCTTCACTTGTAATGTCTTCACTTGACTTCTTATCATTGAGCTCTCGCTTCTTCAGTGATATCCTATTCCCAATCTTTCTGTGAAATGACCCTTTTACTTCCTTCATAGCATTTCTTACAATGTAAGAATATCTTGAATATTAATGTGTTCACTTATTTATTATTTGTCTTCTTCATCCAGAACATAAGTTCAATGAAGACAAGAATTTTGTCTGTTTTGTTCACACCTGTATCTTTGGTGAATATTTTTAAAATAAATAGGTGTATGAAGTAATGGATAAGCAAGAACATTTACTAGGCATCTATTATATTCCAGGCACTTGCCAAAGTGCTTTAGATTCAAAGATTAAACAAGTCCTGTTTCTTACCCTTAACTCTGGAAACGTTTTAGCCATTTTATCTAAATGCTGCCTTTCTCATATTCTATTTTTTTCTTCCTGAGCCCTTCAATATCTTATGTTTCCCATTTCTTTGCCTTTTTTTTTTTTTGCTGTATCCTGAGCAAATTCTTCAGATATATCTTCCAATTCCCTAACTCTGTTTTTACCTGTATCTCCTCTACTTTTATTTATTCACCATGTTTCTAATTTTAATAATTATGTATTTTTTATTTCCAGAAGTAGTATTTTGGTTCTTTCTCAATTCTGCCAGATCTTTTTAGATGTTATTTATTCTTTTTCATGTTTTTCTTTCCCCTTTTTATTTCTTTAAACATTTTAAGAAATTTATATTTCATTTATGATAACTGTTCTAATGTCTAGTTTTGTAGTCTCTACTAGCTTTCATTCATGGTAGCTTGTTTCCTAGTGTTGTTTGTAATTTTAGATTGTGATCTCATGTTCAGTGGGGCTTTATCTGTTAGACTCCAGTGAGGAGACCTGGGTGACTATCCCTCCAGTGAAAATGCCAGGTGCTCTGAGATGCTACCAGTCTGGGACCAATTTAAACTAATTTTCAGCTGAAGTTCCCAGAGCATGTAGATAATATAAATTCAAACCCTAAACCTGTGAGATGGGAAGTTTGTGATTTTAACATCTTATGAGCACAGGCCAAGTTAGATATTTTCTTCATTGCAGATAGGGTTTTTTTCTAGTCTACCGTTTCACTGAGTAGTATCCCTTGTGAGTCTCACTTTCATGAGAAGTCTCAGTTCCAACTCACCGTCGTTTGAGGGCACTAAGCCTTGTCTCCTGTCCTCCGTAAAGCCCCTGAAACCAAACCCCAAAGTCACTGAGATAGACAGACTTCCCAGAGCAGCAGAGTTTCAGTGGCAGTTTACCACTCTAAATTCCAGCCCCTCTTTATGTGTGTGTATGTGTGTGTGTGTGTCCATGAGGATTTCCCTAATTCACATGAGAGTTTGGCCAGGCATTCGAAGTATATTAATTGTATTTTATTTAGGCTATCCGGATGTTTAGTCTGCCTTATAGCAAGAAACACAATACTACCTGCCTTCTATGAGCATGCGATAGAGTTCTAGGAGACAGAAACATCCATTCATCCAACTGTCCTCATTATTAAATGTGTTTTTCCGTGCCAGACACTAATAACCAGGTACACATAAGAATGTGCTGAGGCATGCCCACAGTGATGTGAGGATACAGAAGTAAAAGAGATCAATTCTGATGAGGGATCTGGGAAGGCAGATAAAAAGGGATTGGAGGGTTTCCCTGGTGGCACAGTGGTTGAGAGTCCGCCTGCCGATGCAGGGGACACGGGTTCGTGCCCTGGTCCGGGAAGATCCCACGTGCCACAGAGCGGCTAGGCCCGTGAGCCATGGCCGCTGAGCCTGCGCGTCCGGAGCCTGTGCTACACAATGGGAGAGGCCACAGCAGTGAGAGGCCCGCGTACCGCAAAAAAAAAAAAAAAAAAAAAGGGATTGGAGCTAGATAATAATAAGAATACCTAATTTGTATCTAGTGCTTACTCTGGACCAGGGCACTATGGCAAGTACTTCCCATGTATGGTCACCTTATCCTTACAACAAAGCATAAAATTGCCACCATTCTTATCACCCCAACTTTATACCCGAAGCACAGAGAATTTGAGTAATATGCTCAGTCATACAGAAAGTAATTGGCACTGCCTGGATACGAATTCAAGGAGTTTTGAGTCCTGTTCCAAGGCTTTTAGCTATTATGCTACATTGTGCTAGAACAGACAGGGACTGGGGGAGGGCATTCCATCCATACATTAAGAAAAATCATTCTGACCTCCTAGATTGTTGTGAGGATTATCTGAAATACCGTAAGGAAAAGCAGGTAGCACAGTGCATACTACACAATAAGCACTCAATACATGCCGACTTTCTTCCCTCTTTAACCCTCTACCACCAACTTATCCACAAATTCCTTTAGGGATGGGGCCACACTGTACATGAAGACAGGTCCCACCCCCACAGAACCTAGTATTGATTGGTGACTGATCCCTTGACTGATTCATTGATTGAATTAATACGTTAGATAGTAGTTTTGGTACTTCGGTTTATGTTGTGGTTTAGTTCTCAAAGTACTTTTATGTCTATCAGCTCAAGTTATCAGCACGTCAATTCTTAGAGGTGGAATGGACATCTGGCTTCAGTGACAAATGTGAATTTTACTGAGGCGGGAATAGCTCAGTCTTGGGAAAAGGGTGAGTATGACGCGTTTGTGACTGGATGAGAACGAACCAGAGGAGAAGATTCTGAGTGTGGCTCTGGAAGGAGGTGGTGGCAAGAGGCCAGGCTTCTACTCCCGAATGAGCTCTTCAGCTCCAGCCCTGTCATTGGCCCTCTATGAGAGCTTGGGTAAGGTGTCCCATCTCTCAGAGGTGGCTGCCTCATCATTCAGCCATCACTCAGCACCTGAGTGTGGGTTTCCCTTCACATGACACCCATCACACTTCATGGGGGGTGTCCCTCATTAGACCGCAGACTCCATGAGAGCAGAGGCTCCTTACTCACTTGTAACCGCAGCATCTAGCACATGTCTGACACATCGAAGGTGATCAAATATCTAGTAAATGAGTGGTGAATGAGTGGTTTAGATAAAAAGAAGAGAGGAGAAACAATGCCAATGTCACAGATTCAGATCTAAGGTACAGAGAGAGGAAACAAGCAGAAAACAGTGAGAAGGCTAAACCAGAGAGATTGTCCCGTCCATTCAGTAAGCTGGGTACAGTCAGGTCTGATTATGAAGCACTTTAAGAGTCAGGGGGCTTCCCCAGTGACTATAATCACAGCCTGTCCTTTCCATTTGTTTAACCCAACCTTATTTCAAAGGTAGCACGGACATAAACTTTAGCCCTGGCCTTGCCCAACGGGCCACAAACTCCTGTTAGTTGAGAAAGCTCTATCAGTGCAGCGTGTTATCAGTGAGAGTTTACACCAGTGAGGGATTGCAGAACACTTTGTGAACATGGCCCCGATCAATTTTCATCTGCCAAATAAGCCTCCGTTCCTTTGGGATCCCCTTTCTCTCACTCTTCAGAGTCCTAGTTCAAAGTCCAGCCTCTGTAATGGCCTGAGCATCTACATGCATTTCTGGGTTCACCTCTGGGGGCAGCTGGTCCTTCCTCCTCACCCTGTTAATGTCCTTTCCTTCTCCCTTGCCCAGGGTCTACCTCAGCAGACCTTCCACAGACCAAGAAGCCACAGGCCGCCAGGAAACAGTCCTTTCTTTTGTCTGGAGCATAGCAATACAGGGTTAGATTTGGCCCAAGGAACAGTATGATTAGATCAGCAAATCAACCCACAACTTATAGAAACAAGATGTGCTTACCCATCCATTACAGTGGATGTCGTGGTTCTTTCCACTTGGTTGGATGACTTACATTAAAACGTTTAGATGCTGGGTGCAGGTAGTATCTTTGGGACCAAAGGGATGGGGATCTAAATACACATCCCAGGAGGGAACCAGCTACCAGCTGCAGCTCATCTTGAGTCTGCCATATCTCCTCACCCAACTATGAAAATGACCTAATTGTGTACAGACAACAGCAGTTGTACAGGGAAAAATAATACAGCAATGCAAATATTCAAACCAAATTGGAAAAGCAAAGCAAGAAGGAGCCAGAAAGCATTAGATCATTCAAATTGCAACCTGGCCAAGACAGCATCTGGGCATGCATCCTCTGTCCAGCTTTTGTTCACATATCATCCCTAATGCTTCTTTGCATTTATAGATAGAATCATGGCTTGGTATTTGCACAAAACCCTTTGTGCGGCTGCATTCTAAAGAACAAGGGTTTCTCACAGTGTCTCTCCAGAAGGGGCAGAGAATTCTCCAGTGGAATGCTTTAGTAGGCTTCCAGGTCAAAAAGGGCCCTTCTCTCTCCGAAGATGGGTGGAGGAGTGATGTACCTCTGGCCAGCGTATATGTTTTAATTGTGGGACCAGTGCAGGCCGTGCTCATTTTCCTTCCTCACTGGGTCATTTCCACTTTAGTTCTGAAAACAAAAAACAGTTGATTAAAAAAAGGGCCTTCCTGACTGAACCTTGGATCCCCTCTTTGAATCTGGACAAGACGCGGGGATGTTCCTACCCCTCTCCCCCTCCCCCCCCCCCCACCATATCGTAAAGCTGGTTCAAGTCCGCCTGAGTCTGAGGAATAATGCGGTCTCTCTTGGCACAATGTTGTGTGTGTCTTTGTTGAGTGGCCTCCACCCCCTTCTATGGGGAAATCACTCCTGGTCAGGCTCTGGAGCCCGAAGCCCTGGGCAGAACTGGCTCTGCCATTGCAGGATCTTGGACAGAACAGACGACCCCTTAGAGCTCTGGAACTCTCTTGTGTTAAGTGACAATAAATAATACTATCTGCCTCCCCGGATTTGTGAGGATGAAATATTATCAAGAGCTTCTCAGAGCACCTGTCACCTAGTAAGTATTCCAGAAATGGGAGGTTTTCTTGTTATCACCACTTGGATGTCCCTCAACCTACCCACCCCCCGTCCCCTCAGTAGTCAATTGGATACCTCAGCGCAAGTCCAGTGAGGAAGCAGCCAAGGAGCATTCAGGTTTTAGCAGCTGATCCTAACAAGTTTCTCTGGTTCATGAATGTGAAACACAGAGAACAGCGTTTACTCAGTGAAATCCACCCCCGACCCCCATCAGCTGGTGAGTGCTGGGCCCTTCCCTGGGGAAACGTGAGCAAATCACTGCACAACCCCAGTTGCCTAGAGTTTGCTTGGGGTTGTCTTCATGTCGGTGGCATCTCCATTTGTCAAGACGTAGAAAGTCTTAAACAGCTGGGGCACTGGGAGGAGGGAGAATAAGAGAAGAGAAGCAGGGACCTCAGACAGACAGACAGACCCGCCTTTACCTGCGTCACTCAGCACAGACGATGCCTCCACCCACAGAGCTCCCCAGGGGGTGCACCCGGCGGCTGCTCGCAGAAGAATCACAACCCGGGGCGCGAAGGGGCGCAAATTACCTTCCTTGGCGCCCTAGGATTCGGGAGCCACGCGAAATAGGGCGGGAAAAAAAAAAAAAAAAAAAAAGTCCTGGATTCAAATCCCTGCCACGCTCCTTTCCAGCGGAGTCTGCTTGGGCAAGTTGCTCTCCTCCGTGAGGCTGGAGGATTTCGTTTAGAAAAGTGGCTGAAAGCAACACCGCCCTGGGACGGTCGTGGGGAGGATGAATGGGGTGCGGAGGCAGCGCGCGGCGACTGCAGGAAAGGACGTCCCGCATCCCCGGTCCCTCCCCTACCGCCACCCGCGCTCCTGCGGGTCAGGTCGCGCCCGGCCTCCAGCGTGGAGCTGACCCGGCTCCGTCGCGCAAGCGGCTCTCGGCTTCCACGAGGCCCGGGCCACTGCCCCGGGGGCTCCGCGTACGTCAAGCGCTGGTGGCCAGGGCTCCTGGGCCGGGTCTGACGCGCGCGCGGCCGGCAGGGGCCATTGTCCCGCGGGAGGGCCCGCGCCGCCCTGGCGGCTCATTGGTCACCGAACTGGGGCCCTGCTTAGTCACAAGTGTTAACAGCCCAGTTTCTGATGTTCTAACATTATTTCCTGCAAAACAAAGGAAAGTCTTAAAGAGAAGAACCCTAGTTTGTGTTTGTATTTGTTGCCATGGGGTTCAGTTCAACTGTACACAGATGTAATTGTTTCTTTTTAACTTTTCAAGCTGTGTACTTCAGTGGGCAAAGATTACACACCATATTTGTGTTGCAGTGTTGCTATGGAAGTGCATATGGTTTTATTTGGTAGAAATTTGCAGAGAAATCTAAGGAAGTCATATGTATGCATGACAAACATGAAGTTTCAGAGGACAGGATTCCAAACAAATTAGAATTAAGAGGGCTTTTGACAATAGCTTGAAATCTGGAACGTGGGTGCATGGATGCTGCTCTACCTGCATGGGCTCTGACCCAGGAGGCAGAGGTTTTGGAGTCTGAGAGTCAAGAATTTAACCAGTTCTGCCACTTACTAGCCGTGTGAGTTACTTGGGTGAGTTACTAAGCCTTGGCTAACTTCTGCTTTCCTCATTTCTGAATCAGGGAGCCATTACCTCTATCTCGCATTGCTGATGTGGAGAGGAAACAAGATAACAGGTCTTGAGCACTGTATACAGTAAGTGCTCAATAAATGGTAGGCATCCTTGTGGAGTGGTGATAGCAGTCTATTAAGCTCCAAGGGTGTGGGCTCATTCATCAAACTATCTCTGGGGCTTTGAGGCTTAGAGCGTTTGGGGGAAGCCAAGGAGGTTCAGTGCTGGCTAACCTTGGTTTTGTGGACAATTGTCATCAGACTGGACCATCACTGAAAAGTATAGACTTCAGCTGCCAAAGGAATTGAAAGGTGGTCTGCTGCAAACAATGAGGGTGGCTCATCGAGGCAAGCTGGTGACACTTGCCAGGAGAGGCCTCTCAGCGTCTGGCTCCAATTCCCCCGCCCCGCCACTCCATGTTGTCAGCGGTCATCTAGCCCCTTATAGGCTCCAGCACCCCTGAGAAAACAGAAAACCATTCTCCAAAGTATTCACACCTGAACACTTTTAGAGGGCTGGGTAATGATTATAATTTTAACATTTTTAAATCTTCAAGTTAATTCATGTAGATTGAAATCTGCCAGGGAAGTACGCTACATACACTTTTTGTCTGGCTTACATTTTGAGAGGTTCACAGACCTGTTGGAATGCTGTCTTCCCCACCCTCACTCTTCTCCAATACACACAGTAGAGGTTGGCAAAACAGTGAGAGCTTGTGCTAACCTTGATTAAATTACTGGATCTATCTGGGGCTCTGTTTTCTGATCTGGAAAATGAAGATGCTGGATTAGGTGATTTCTGAGGTCCTTCTAGACCTAAGTGACTATAACTGTCATTCATCTACCTTGAATAGAAAACAAGAGGTCTTTCAGTATTCTAGATGTTCTAACTAACCTACATTAGAAAACAATGAGAAAAAAAGTCTATATCCTCCCACAACCTGGCATTCTAGTTTCTCAGCCCCTTGAAGGGCCTTCAGAAATAAGCATCTAAAATATGCTTGGGATTGTCTTCATGTCAGTGGCATCTCCATTTGTCAAGACGTAGCAAGGCGTGCCCTTCTCCCTTGCCCCAACCCAGGAACTCCACAGTTGGACAAACTCTTCCTCACCCTGCCAAGGCTGTTTGGATGGACTTTTGTCTTTGTGTCTGCTTTTTGAACACCTTCATTATGACTCAAGTCACTTTTTAAAAACTAATATATGCGAAAAAGGGGAGGGGGACCTAACAAATTTTATTTTTGAACTACAAGTCGTATAACTTTGTCGTCATTCTGTGTATAATTCAAAGGAAGTTTTTTTTTTATTCCTTCTGGCAAAATTAAAGGACAAATGTTCACTCATTCAATCTACATGATAAAATGATCAAGGTGTATATTTAGATAGTGACTATGTTATATAAATCCCTTTCTATTGTATATATATTATTGCTAGAATCTTAAACTTGAAGGAACAATGTCTGCCACAAATGGCTAAGGATAACAGTCCCCCCCTTAGTCAGACAGATACTGCCTCTTTCACTGAGGACGTGGGACATTAGCAGAGTTAGCTGGCTAACGATTTCAACTGTGTATCTAATGATAGGGTTACTGATGACCCAAAACCCATAAATTTTCCTCTTCCTTCTGCCCCCGACTACTTGGCTCTCGGGTCACACGTTGGCTGAGGGATGGGAATGAAAGCTAGCTCACCTTCACGCTGTTCGAAGCTGTGCCATTACCCAGCTGTGTGACCTGGGACGAGATTTTACCCTTTCTGGACCTAGGCTTCCTCATCTGTAAAGTGAAGGACTGCGGCTTGGGCCATCTCTAACCTTCTCGCACTAACAGTCAAGGGTTCAGCTATCCTCCGGCCTGAAGAGGTTATCTGCTGCCAGCTACTGTTGGTTCTTGGAACTTCTATTCACATGAGCCTCATTCTCAGACTCCGCCAGCTCGAAAAGCCCTTGGTCCTTGCACTCTATACTGCCCTTCCAGGAATCAAGACTGAAGCTTTTGCTCAGACTTGGGTTCAAAACCCCAGAGTCAGTGAGAACCTCCTCCCATTTCAAGATGAATTCAAGAACTACAGCCCTTCCCAAGGTAGGTAGGTCATATTTCCTGTGTGTTTGTTCTGTCACCTGATGTTTGCTTATCTTCTGTTCAATCATTCGGGTGAACATTCCATTTTCTTTTTTTTTGCCTTCTTCAGATTCCAGCCAGTTGAGACTATGGACCGCTATGAAAATGTTCCCTGTGGGCATTTCTCATCTCCATTCTCTTTTTAAAGACGTTTCCAGGAAGGACTGTGATATAATTCCGTGGAATAGCGCCAAACAGGGTGGTATGTATCCAGGAGTAGCCTCCACAGGCTCCTGGGCCAGAGAAATAGCAGCCCCTAGTGATACGACCTGAGAGTTGGCAATGGCCTTGGCAGACCCTTCCCATCCCTGACCTGCTGTGGGAGTGCGTGCACCCTTTCCCCTCGTCTGCAATGGGTATCAAACAGCTTTCAATACATACAAGGTTGAAAAGCCACTAGAAAGTAACATACCTTATACAGTACTCTACCACTCATCAAAGAAAACCTTTATATAGCACTTAAATGGAATATTCTTTCTGGACTTGGAGAAGACTTATTTTCAACTTCTCCCACGAGCTCTTTGCTCTTCTTTTCCTATGCTTATCCTTTCTTCCTTTTCTCTCTTTCCACATCCTAACTGAAAGCTGGGAGATGATTTGGGGATCATCTCAGGGTTTCTGTAACTTTTTTCGCTGCTAAAATAACTGAATGAGATCACGACCAGTTTGGAGGGATACCCAGCAGCCACTATAATTATTTGTTACGGGCTGGCAGGTAAATAGAGAAGAGGTCTTTTGGAGCTCCTGCAATGAAGCCTTGCGCGAGAAGGCCCATGTGGGGCAAATGAATGACTTCAGCCAAAGCAAGAAGCACAGTATTATTCTGGTAAAACAGAGTCTGCCGTAGGGCACGTCTTTGCCTCCCCCCTCTTCTGCTGGACCCAGTGCAGGGAACATGTGGTGCTCGGGAAAGGCCTTTCTGGAAGGGCAAACCACAAGAATGCAGTCCTGCGTGCTGCCTCCTGAGCCAATCAGGGCAGCGATGACTGGCCCACATGAACGCGCAGATTGGTTCTGCTGTTTAACAACTCATTCTGGGAATAGCTACTCCTGTCATTGCCAGGCTAGTGGTGGGAGTGAGGTTGGGGACTGATTTGAAGTTTGGGATTTCAAGTTCATACGTGGCCAACCCAGGTTGGACAGTGTGTCCAGCTTTGCCCTGCTGGTACCTTGTTCCTGCCCTGTATATACAATTCCTTTGCCAGACTGGTATTTTGTCCTGAGTCTTAGGGCACAAGAAAGCAAACAAACAGATGGAATACATTAGCTACATCTCTTTTCTTACGCCCTTTGCCGATATTAGTTAAAGCTGCTTTGCTCTTTACTTGGAAGTAGTTTGAACTGTACTTTCAAAGTAACATTTGCAAAGGGAATGCAGACCAGTGCTTTGTCATGATTCTTCATTTTCAGGGAATTTGAGATTTGAGTTCTTGGCTGAGTGGATGAGGCCTAAAAAGGCATCTCTTACCAAGCTGTGGCTGCAAAGATGCTGATCAGAAAGGAAGGCTGCCGCTTCTTCCTCCCCTCTGCTCACTCCCACATAAGCCCCCTCTCAACACCGGGCTGCTGGTTTTCATCATTAGCTGCACCTGGAGGTGAATTTTGGCTGTCTGGGAACTCTTTCAGGCATTTACCGAGCCATTGAGAGAAAGCCCAGGGGTTGTGAGGGACAGATTGAGTGCATGTGTGTATGACATGCAGAACCTCAAGCCGACAGGGATGGTCTCGTCGGCAGCAGCAAGGGTCTTAGTTTATTCAAAGATGTTAAATGTCAGCTGAAGGTCAGTGACATGGATGGATCTCACCAGCATAACGGCGAGCGAAACGAGCCCTTCACGGGAGTATATGCAGTATGATTCTTTTCATAAAAGCTACTTAAACAGGCAAACCTAACCTAGTCTGTTAAGATGTCAGGTGTGTGGTTACGCTTGGGGAGGGGATGGGTCATGCCTGGAAAGGAACCAGAGAGGGACTTGGTGGAACTGGTAATGTTCTGTTTCTTGATCAGGGTGCTAGTTATACAGGTGTGTTCAGTTTGTGAACATTTATTCAGTGGTACTCTCGCAGTATATGTACTTCCTATATGTATATTATATTTCAACTTGTTACTGAGAGGCTGTTCTATATAGAGAGGAGTGGAAAGATCTCCAAGGTATACAGTTAAATGGGAAATGCAAGAAGCAGAACAGAATATAGAATATGCTATTATTGGTGTAAAAAATATATGTGGGCATATAATTGTATATGAATAGAGCATCTGGGCTTCCCTGGTGGCGCAGTGGTTGAGAGTCCGCCTGCCGATGCAGGGGACACCGGTTCGTGCCCCGGTCCGGGAAGATACCACATGCCACGGAGTGGCTGGGCCCGTGAGCCATGGCCGCTGAGCCTGCGGGTCCAGGGCCTGTGCTCCTCAACGGGAGAGGCCACAACAGTGAGAGGCCCTCGTACCGCAAAAACAAAAAAACCAAAAAACAAAAACAAAATGAATAGAGCATCTCTGAAAGGATACTGGGAAGAGTGAGTGCCCCGGGGGTGCCTGGACAGAGAGGTGGGAGAAGAACTTGATTTTTGCTCTATGTCCTTTTGTGCCTTTTGAATTTCGTATGATGTGCTCGAATATTTTATTCAATAAAATTATTCATTAAAATATTAATTAAAGAGGACATCATGCTAAGTGAAATAAGCCACAGAAGGACAAATACTGTGTGAGTCCACTTATATGAGGTACCTAGAGTATTCAAATTCATGGAGACAGAAAATAGAATGGTGGTTGCCAGGGGCTGGAAGGAAGAGGGGATGGAGAGTTTTTGTTTCATGAATGGATGCAGAGTTTCAGTTTGGGAAGATGACACGTGTTCTGGAGATGGATGTTGGTGATGGTTGCACAACAGTGTAAATGTACTTAGTGCCACTGAACTACACACTTAAAAATGGTTAAAGTGGTAAATTTTCTGTTATGTATATTTTGCCACAATAAAAAATATATATATTTGTTAAGGCTAAAGTCATTATGAGGGAAACTTCTATGTGCTAGCTCTGTCATTTGCAAGCTGTGTGACCTGAGGAAGTTACTTACCCTCCCTGTGTGTCCGTTCCTTTGTTTCCTCATCTGTAAAGTGGGATAGTATTAGTACCTATCTTATGGGATTGTTGTAAGAATTAAATGAAAGAGTACATGTAAAAAGCTTAGAATAGTCCTTGGAACAAACGTGCTTAAGAAATGTTGCTTATGATTATTATCATTTTTGCAGACTTCTAGGTGTAATACCATCCCTTTCATATTTTGTGGTAAGAATCTATATACACGTGTGTGTATGTGTGTGAGTGTGTGTGTGTGTGTGTGTGCAGCTAATGTACTCACTCATGCATCCATCACGTATTTATCAAATACCTTCTGTGTGCCAGACATTGTGCTAAGGGTTGGGTAGACAGTGATGAGCATGGATTGTCAGGGTATCTAATGGTGGTGACGCTGAGACTCCTGTTTAAATAGGGAGGTTGCAGGCGGCCTCTCTGAGCAGGTGACAGTTCTGAGTAGCTAGCAGCAGAGTCCTGAACGGGCCAGACACACAAAGACTAGAAGGACTTTCCTGACAAAAGAAGTAGAATGCTGCAAGATCCCAAGATTGAAGGCCCTTTGTGGGTGAGTTAAGGAGGAGAGTAGTGTGAGAGGAGGATGGAAGGTACATAGAAAATTCTAGAAAGAGGTGGAGGGAACTGTTCAGAGTGGTTTCTGCTAGGGAGTGGGACTCAGGGAGGTGTGGGGAAGAGGGTGTGGAGTGGAGAAAAGGAATTTCGCTTTTCACCTCATTCTCTTTTACACTGTTCGAATTATTTGCCATAAGCATGTATCTTATTATTAGGGGGAAAAGCTGGTTAATAAAAAAATTGAGGAATTTTGATGATTAATAGTAAGGAATCTAATAACCTTTCCTTCTTTCAAGAATCACCTCATCTCAACTCTCTAGTCACTTTCCATGCATCAAGAGAGTAATGTCATTGGTATGAAGTTGCCTCCTCCTCCTATGTATTCAGCCATCTCTCTTTTTGAGCGGCTAATAATTTTTTTCAATTGCCTTCAGTGAAACCCTTCAATCCTCTCTTCCACTAGGACTATTTTTACTTTTTTAAAAAAGACCTTTCAAATTCATGTAGGATTCGTACTTTGTGGTCAACTGCAATGGCAGATGTGCCCAGGGGCAAGTGCTCAGCCTTTTGGCCAGTTGGAATAGGAGAGAGACGAGGGGGACCAAGGGACTGAGGGAGAAGGAAGAAATAAAGCACTGGGCCTGCGAAACGAACCCCAGAGGCTCTCTGGGGCTGCATGCGTCCCTTGTCAGTACCTCCGCCGGGGCACCCAGTGCCTTGTCTAAGTCAGGCAGGAGTGAGTTTCCCTGTAGAGTGTTCCGAAAGGCAAAGAGGTTCGCCTTGGCCAAATAGAATTCCAGCAGTGCTAAGACCACTTAGACTCAAACTTTTGAGTCAAGACAACTGATGACTGATGACGTGCTCTAGGACAGATCTCCAAATAGCCCGAGGCAGTGTCGGGCGGGGGGGGGGGTTGATCTGGAAGTCTCCTGGCATTTTCAATCCTCTAAAGTGAGCTGGAGTTAGGAAGGAGGAAAACAGAGCATCTGATCCGTTCTTGGCCTGCCTACCTTGCTGACAATGTCATTGCCTACATGGCCCAGGAGAAATAAGGTGAATAACACCAATTTGGAAACTTGCACTGGGCTATTTGTATGCCCAGCCCACGTCCTAAATGTCTCTTCAGTGTCCCCTTTGTTTATTCTCTGGACATTTTGATACATGTTTCCCATCCAGAAGAAGTATTTTAGTTGCAGCTTTGTCTTTGGCATCTGGTCAGATGTGACACTTAGGTTTCTTCTCTTCTGAGCCTTGGCACTACCCTTCCCACTGTGTGCCATGTCCCAGTCCTCTGCCAGACAATTCCACACACTGCAGGGGAGCTTTTCCTTTCAGGTGTAACCCATGCAATCCTATTCCAGGAAGACTTCCTCTCTCCCCATCACTCTGTTTAGAAAACTCACTCTTTGCCAGCTATGAGTAATGATATTAATAATAAGCTAGTATTTATTGAGTGCGTATAATGTATCAGGCAATATTCTGAGTGCTTTGCATGGATTAACTCATTTAATCTTTATCTTTATCACGACTCTCCGAAGTAGGCATGGTTATTGTCCCTGTTTACAGATGAGGAAACTGAGGCCTGAAAGGATTGCTTCCACCGCTTTCGTTTCTGCTGGGGTCTCTGCTCTGAGCAAGCCAGCCGTTCTCTGTGCACATCAACAGCCCCTGCCTAGGGGCCTGGCTCTTGGTGAATAATCTCTCCTTGATCTCCTTCACTCCTCATCTACTTTCACATCCTAAGCAAAAAATGTGTCCCTGGATTCCTCCTGCCAGCTCCATCTGTGAAGCATGTGAACCGATGTTTGAATAAGAATGACTAAAGGGGAAAGCGGTTTTATGAACTTCGGACTGTGAGCTCAAGGAAGAGAGTGACTCAGGCCTCCACATTCCTGAAATACTTTTGGGAGGCTCAGTGACCTCAGACAATAAGAACCTGAGGCAGAGCTCTCCGGACGTCCTTGGGAGGCCTCCCACGGGGAAGAACGCGAAGGCGGCCGTGCTGTGCAGGGGGTTGAAGGCCACCACCCGGCAGAGTGGCCCGCAGCTACCGAGGACCTCCACGCTTCTGCCCAGGCTGTTCCCTCTGCCTGGGATGCCTTTCCCAAAGCTCTCGTCCACTCCTGTCTCCTCCTTGGGCTGCTCCAGGCAGAATCAGGGGCTCCACAAGGCTTTGTGCATGCCTCTCTCACCCCCAGACTCCGGGCTCCTAGAGAAATGTGCTGGCAACGTGTCTGCCCAATACACTCCTTATACCTCTGAGGTTGGCGACAGCTCCAGGGTGGAGGGAAAATTCCCGTCCTGGGAGGTGGGAGATGTGGGTTCTGGTCTCATCTCTGGCCCTGGCTATGCTGTGTAACCTCCTCTCACATTCCCAGGGAATTAAAATGATTTGTTTTGATCTGCCTCTTCCACAGATGGTGACCTGCCGAAGGACAGGGACATTTAACCCCAGACACTGGTCTCAGCAAGGAGTAGGCACACCTCTATTAAATAAGTTTAAGTAATCGTGGACAAATCTTTCTCCCAGGCTCTTACCTCCATCCATCCCTTTCCTTACCAAGTTTAACCCCATAATTGGCCTGGTGTACAACCATCCTCAAAGGGAAAGGATCATCCACCAAGTCAAAAAAAAAAAAAAAAAAGTGATTTTTCACGTGTGTGTTGCGAGAGCAGAGCGAACCAGAGGCTGCACACGGCTGAGTCTGGCACCACACGTGTGAATTGTGAAGAATGACTCTCACTCAAGATGAACCACATGTTACTGCAGGGAATCCTTCCGAGATCCTTGAGCAGGGAGTGAGTGAGAGGCTTTACTTGGGGCCCATTTTGTGGATTGAAAAGCTGAGGTCAGATTCACAAGCAAGAGAGTTCTCCAATAGCTACAGCCACTTTCCTTTTTTTATTTTTTTAATTATTTTTTTCTGTGTTTTTTATTTTTTTATTTTTATTTATTTTAACATCTTTATTGGGGTATAATTGCTTTACAATGGTGTGTTAGTTTCTGCTTTATAACAAAGTGAATCAGTTATACATATACATATGTTCCCATATCTCTTCCCTCTTGCGTCTCCCTCCTCCCACACTTTCCTTTTTTTAAATAAATTTGTTTATTTATTTATTTATTTTTGGCTGCCTTTGGTCTTCGTTGCTGCACGCGCGCTTTCTCTAGTTGCGGCAAGCGGGGGCTACTCTTTGTTGCGGTGCGCGGACTTCTCATTGCGGTGGCTTCTCTTGTTGCAGAGCACGGGCTCTAGGCGCGCGGGCTTCAGTAGTTGTGGCTCGCGAGCTCTAGAGCGCAGGCTCAGTAGCTGTGGCTCCCGGGCTTAGTTGCTCCACGGCATGTGGGATCTTCCCGGGTCAGGACTCGAACCCATGTCCCCTGCATTGGCAGGCAGATTCTCAACCACAGCTCCACTAGGGAAGCCCACGCAACCACTTTCCAAAATGAGCAGTAAGTGAAGGGTAGAACCAGGACACGAAACTAAATAGGCTGTGAGTTGTTGGTCTAAAGGCCAAGACTTAGGCGCTCCAGTCCCCTGACTCCTTAGGAAAAGTGCTTTCCACGGTCTGCCCACCGCACTGGTTAAAGCTACTGAGATTGGCAAAAGCACCCAATGCCAAGGAAAAAGCCCTGCCCTAGAAGTGGGAGATGTGGATTCTATCCCAATCTCTGGCGCGAATGAAGTCAGTGGCCTTGGCCATGTCACAACCTCCCTTGTCACCTCACCTGCGACCTGAAGAGGTTGGGCTGAGGGTCTGTGACTCCAGCTCACTTCTGCTCTCCTGTGTCATCTGCACAAATGTTTCTCCAGTGACCAATCTGGCTCTTGCCCCAGCCTTTTCTTTTACATGTAAAAGGGCTGTCACCTGTCAGTTCCAGCCTCCATGACAGGTAGGAGGGAGTGTGGGTAAGTGCAGGTACATATTGGTACACATTCAATCATGCAAATGGGATTTTTATTGCCTAAATGAGTTTAAAATTTAAAAATGAGTTTTAGGCTGAACAGGGGAGGCCCCCTTCCCTCATCCCATCCTTGCCTTCATTCTTGCCCACTGGCCCATCCGCACCCCACACCCCCGCCCAGTGGGGGCCTTTCTGTCATTCCGGCCACCAGTGGAAGCTGCCTGAGGAAGCTCGGTTCTGCCATCCTAATCGGAGCTGCCCTGGTTCACCCTGCTGCACCTGCCAGATGCCTTCTGCTACCTCCCAGGTAGTTAATGATCTCCCCATTGGGCAGAAGAGCCCTTTAATAATTTACCAGAGTAGATAAAGAAAAAAGCATAGTTCTCTACTTGGAGGCCAGTTAGGCTGGCAATTCAGACAGTATGGATGGAGTAAAGATTGACTTCCATTTCAAACCTAGCTCTTTTGTATAGGATTCCTGCCTTATAGCTATGTATATAAAGTCTTATCAGAATCTTCATTCATATATTTAAACATCCCAGCCCCTCTGTATGATCAACACTTTGGGGGTCCTTCACTGCTTAGGGGAATTAGCTGCATAAAACAAAGGAAACCAAAATACCCTAGGACAAAATGAGATTATTTAAAGAACTCCAGAGAAAGAAAAGTTACTTTGCATTGTCTGACTTCTTGAGCTCCTTATTAGAATTTGAAAAACAATTTTTTGCAGGGAAATGTACATGCTTTGGAATTAGAGATCTAGGCTGAAATCCTGCCTTCAACAAATTGTGAGACTTTGAGGAACTTACTGAGGTTCTCTGAATCTCTTTCCTTATCTGTAAAATGGGAGTAATAATTCTGTCCTTGGGATTTTTTTCATGAACCATAAATATGTAAAGAACAACTTGGCACACAGTGGACAATAAATGAAGCATCTTCCTCCTCATCTCCCTCATCATCATCAGGCTTGCCCGTATCCAGAAAAATTTGGATTTTGAAAAGACATGAGGAAAAAAAAATACTCCCTCTCAAAAGTTTAACAATGAAGTTTAATAAGGGTAAATATGGTAGACTGTAACATTTGTGGCCCCCAGTGAACCACATCTCTTAGAATCCATGACTTTGTGCAGTTCCCTTCCACACTGACTCTGGGTTTGACCATGTGACTTGTTTTTTTGTTTGTTTGTTTGTTTTTTTTGATGGTCTGTGGGCCTCTCACTGTTGTGGCCTCTCCCGTTGTGGAGCACAGGCTCCGGACGCGCAGGCTCAATGGCCATGGCTCACGGGCCCAGCCGCTCCGCGGCATGTGGGATCTTCCCGGACCGGGGCACGAACCCGTGTCCCCTGCATCGGCAGGCAGACTCTCAACCACTGCGCCACCAGGGAAGCCCGATGTGACTTGTTTTGACCAATGATGCATCAGTAAGTGCCACACTCAGAGGTTTAATAGGTGATTGCACACCGGGGCTTGTCTTCCTGGAACAAATCCTCTCAGAAGCCAGCTTTTGGCTGTAAAGAAGCTCAGGCTTGACTACGGATGATGAGAAGCCACAAAAAAGAGAGACCCTGGTGGATAAGGGCCCATCTCAGACATTCCAGCCCCAGCCAGGCTCCTAAATGAGTGAGGAACTGCAGGAGTAACCACCAAGCTAAACCTAGTCAAAAATAAGTCACTGTTGTTTTAAGACACCAAATTTTGGAAGGGTTTGTTACACAAATGCCAAGTCCTAAATTTACATTAAGGAAGGTCAACCATATAAGTAGAAATGGCAGATTATCCTTACAGAAGTTCACATGAGCTGGACCATGGGATTTCAGTTAACCATAAGCATTGACATACTGCTAAACAAACTAAATGCAAGCTTAGCCTGCTTTCATTAAACAGATGAACTGGTTGATGGACCATACAGTTATTAAGTGCCTGCTGCTTGCCAGACTTTGTGTCGGGGTCTGGGGATACCAAGAAATTTAAGACCCAATTCTCCTGTACCATATTGTCTTTGGATTCTGAAATTTAAGTCTTTACTTGCATTGGGGGCTGGGAAGACAAGAGAGTAAGTGCTCACAGTTTAGTAGGGAAGGTGGATATGTAAAGAGAAGGACACTTTTAGGTCCCTTAAGGAACCAGATAGACTTGCTGGAGTCGGCACTCAGGGAAGATCTAGTGGGCTCTGTTAACCCACCAATATCCCGTTTTTAGAGTGACCTTGACAAAACTCAAGTGTATCTGGAAGCAAACAACCAGGAAATGAAGGCCTGAAGACCAGATCATGTGAGGAAAAATTGTAGCCACCATAAATGTTTCTCCTAGGAAAAAAACAAGGAAAGGAAAGAAAGGCTGGGAGTGCGGTTGGGGATGGAGGATGGAGCACATACTTAGAGGACTTTAACTATGACATAAGGAAGAGAATTAAATTCATTCTGAAAAGCGCTAGGAGGGAACCCTAAACAGTTACTAAAAGCTATAGGGAGATGGGTTTCAACTTAATATCAGAAGAATGGCTAACATGTCTGGAGCATGAACTGCAGAAAGAGGCAGAGCGGGCACTATCTCTGTCAGTTACAAAGGCTGGGGTCACCCCCTGCCAAGCAGGTGGGGAGAGCCTTCTGACAGTAGGTGGAGTCAGAAACCTGTAAGTCTCTCCCAAGTGTGAGGCCCCCCAGTTCATTCCCAAAGTTCTGTCGTCCTCATCCTGACTGAATAATCTTATGAGGTAGAACAGATGACGCCGGTCTGCCAGCAGTGAGCGGGAGAATTGTCCACCGATGGTGCAGGAGGCCCAGCCCAGAGATTAGGGGTATGGGAATTCAAGCCTCAAAGACCCATACCCACTCCCTTAGATGTCTCTCACCACTCTGAAGGGCTCCTGAGAACTTGTGTTTTCCAGGAATTATTTATCACACCCCGGAGGCAGACTCAGAGGAACAGGTCAGGCGAAGATGAGCCTGCAGATTTAGCAAGCGCGGACAGTTCAGGAAGGACGAGGGACGAGGAGTGAGCGAGGGTAAGGAAGTCATTTGGCATTTCTGATCAGGTATTCTGCTCTGTCCCAGAACCGTTGTCAGGGTACCTAACTGGCTCTCTCCTGCTTCTCTCACCCTCTAGCCTGTAAAACTATAGGGGAGATCTTTCCAGGGATGCGGGCCCCATTTCCTGTTGGTGGGTCCTGCAGCACCAACGGTACCAGGACTAGAGACAGGACTACAGATTCGTAGGTTCATGGGAAACAGCACGTCTGGGAGGTCAAGTTTAGGATTTCCTGGAGACCTTGCGATTATGCGCCCAGTCAAGGGCCGTCTTCTACCTCTCAGTCAACGGCTCTGGTGAGAATGAAGGGAGGGACTGCAGAGAGACCCTCTGACCTGTCTTTCTCGGGGGCTTCTCAGGCTCTTGCATAGCTGTGCCTTTTCACAGGCTGTTCTCACCACCCCGGTTTCCCTTTCTCCCTTCCCCTTTTCTACCAAGACCCAACTTCCTGATTCTACCCCCGGTAAAACCTGCCCCAACTCTCTCAGGCCGAGATAGCCGCGTATATTTCAGCAGAGCTTACTGTGACTAGACTGTGAGGCCAGAAACCGTCTTGTTCACCTCTTTCTTCCCCAGAGGAAGGGGCCCAGAACCTGGAGTGTCTCTGATGCTCGGTACACATGGTAGAACACGTGGCGCGCTCCCTCACCCCCATACGCGTGGCACAGGCTCACCGATGCTCTGCTCTGTGCAGGGCACATACCTGCATTATCGCTGTGGCCCATCTCTCTCAAGTTGGAATGCAACTCTGCTCAGAAATAACTTCATTCTAAAGTAAATGAAACAAAGGCAACTGTGGTTTCCATATGTTCCCTCTGCAGTGGGGAAGCCCTGGCACCTGGGGGAGGGGATTTGGTCTAACGGGGGCCTGAGCAGACCAGGAACCCTCAAAGAAGAGAGGCCAGTTGCGGCAGAAACCCTTCAAGCCACTGACCCAGCACAAAGGCTCTGCTGTGAGGAAACTCAATATAAGGGTGTGCCTTGCTCCGTGGGAACTCGATACACAAAAATCCGAAGTCATAAAATAGATAAATCTGTGTGGTTACTGATTTTACAAGAGGACTCTCCAGCAGCACCTCTGAACAGCCAGCTCCCACAGTCTACTTTACCTCTGATTTTATTTTCAAGCGTTTGATATTACACACCGGTTTTCAGGAGAAACATAAAAAGGTCCCCGGGGAGCCTGGTGTCACAGTGTGTCTGGCCAGCAGCTTGTTGACCAGGCCCCAAGGCGAGCGGGCCTGGAGCTGCCCTAAGCGCGGAAGGGGCTGTGTTTCAGGAGCCCCCTCCAAGCTCCCCAAGTCCGACTGCTTCCAATGGCAGGAGCAATAGGAAGAACCAGGAACAATCTGGACCTTCTTGCCTCTACCTGAGTGGGCTGATTGATTGCTCAGGGGAACACAGGATTTGTATCAGATCCTCATTCATTCATTCACTCGCTCACTCGTTCATTCAAGGTGTTTGCTGTGGACTTGCTGTGTGACACTGCAGTAGGTGCGGCAAAGCAGAGAAGACTGTCAGGGGGGCGGATCCCTGTCCTCCAGGAGCTCACAGTCTGGTGGGAAGGACAAGTCCTGGATTTCATTGATTCTTGAAAGTACATGTTTTCACCCTTTAAGAGCTCCGAAATCACAACGCATCTTACTTCAGGTGTGACTAGTTTAACTGGCTGGGTTTTTCTTAGTGGTATGTAAAAGGATGATGTTACCTTGCAATCGTCAGCGTCTTAGATGAAACAGCGTAGATGAAAGTGCTAAGTAATGGTTTAATGCCACAGAACTCCAAGTGGGATGTGACGTTGGAAGGATGAAATTAGGCCCCTGTGTGAATATACCTCATGGGTTTCCTGTTGCCGAGAATGTGTGTCACAAGTTTGAAATAATGTCCCTTGTCCACAGTTATCCAGGGAATCCAGGCTGGAGTAGCCTTGCCCTTCCTCCATTCTGGGAGTGGGAAATGATAGCCCCACACCCTGATTGCCTTCCATGTGGGTCCTGAGAAAACCAAAGGAGCAAAGCAGCAAGAACAGGTCTGGGTGGCAGCCCTTAAGGAATGAGGAAATTGGTGTTGGATCTCTGACTCTTAGATGGCAAGTCCTTAAGTCCTTGGTCAGCTGGACCTTCCAAGACCCAGCACTGTGCCTGGCCAATAATAAACAGGAATATAAACAACAACTCGTGTGTGTGTGTGTGTGTGTGTATGCAGATAGATGTAAATAGATGTACAGATATATGTCAGATGAATGAATTTCTGTTATGGAGGCCAAATTTTTATTACAAAAAATTTCAACATGACTGCTAATCTTGACTTTTTGGCCCAAATTCAGAATGATTTCTTACAGTCTGTCTAATGTTACAGGGGATTTCTTCCCTATCTCTTTTTGGCTTCATTATCCCTTACCCAAAAAAACAGTGGCGCCTGTTGCTGGTACTGAACTGTTGCCCTGTTCTATTTATTTAAATGGCTACGTTCCCATCGCAAGCCAAGAGATCTGGTCTCTAACTTTTGAAAGCATAACGGGGATGTACAGCTTCTAGGCAGATGACAGTGAAAGTGACGGTGGGGCTTAAATAAGTTCTTAGGAGCATATCTGGAATGGTTCAGACCAAGTACATTGACATAATAACACAATCCAAATCCTCTGAGTTGGTTCTCATTGGTGTAGCACAGAAAGACTATGAATTACTTTATAATTCTTGCCCATACAGAATGCGAAGACACTTGGTTGTTTAGTTATGCCTTTTCTTGACATTCACTTTGATTGTGAGTGCAATTGTGAGAGTTCTTTCTCATCTGGAAGAATAGATGAGGTTTCAGGAGCCAGCATGGAGCTGCCCATGTGGCCTTTTGTTTACATGTCACACACTGCAGGCTTTAAAATCCTGGATGAGAAAGCTGTGTGCAGCTAGCAGGAAGCATGGACATCACTCGAGAAGGATCCGGAAGCCATTAATGGGCTGGCCTCCTTCAAGAATCTGACTGTGGCACAAACACAAGAGCGTCAGGTGGCAGCGACCAAGTCATCCAGGCCGCTCCTCTCTGGGCTTTTTGCCTTCGCCGCTGGATCCAAGTAGTCACAGGGCCCTCCTTGGGTGACCTACCAGTGGGTCAGGCCTAGGCTGGATCCTGTCAGTCTGAGATCAACCTGTCATACTGAGGCTGTCATGTAGGAGAAGCAGACTGATTTTCAGCTTGTATCTGGTGAAGTAGCACTGCTACTTCCCCTGCAGGATGGCAGCTCGTTACTGTGGCGGTGGGGGATTTCCAAAGGTAATTCCCATAGAAGGGACTGGCCTGTCCCCATCACCAGGTCAGGTCTTCTGTAGGTCCCTTCTGAGGGCTGCTTTTCTTCTTATCAGCTAGAAAAACTAAGATGCAAAATGGCTGTTACTACTCAGGTCTTGTCTGAGACCATGACTTTGCTGGGTTTGACAGAATTCCCAGGCTTCAAATACTTTCGGTTTTTTGGGCTTCCCTGGTGGCGCAGTGGTTGAGAGTCTGCCTGCCGATGCAGGGGACAGGGGTTCGTGCCCTGGTCCAGGAGCCGCGGAGCAGCTAGGCCCGTGAGCCATGGCTGCTGGGCCTGTGCGTCCGGAGCCTGTGCTCCGCAACGGGAGAGGCCACAACAGTGAGAGGCTTGTGTACCGCAAAAAAAAAAAAAAAAACTTTCGGGTTTTTTGCCAGTTTTGGAGGTACTTCCAAGTAGCAAACTCCTATTCATCCCTCAAGACCCAGTTCAGATGTTTTGTCCTCTGTGAAGATTTCTCTGACTACCCTGTATGCTCTCATATTCCTAGGTTCTCTAATGCTGTTACTACGCACCAGAATTATTTGTATGCATTGCTACCTCTGCTAGATGTGACAACCTTGTGGCCAGGGACCATGTCTCATTATTTCCTTGTTGGTCACCCATGTCTTGCTGGCCTGTAGCCTGTCAAGTGCTATATACCCGGCAACTGTTAGGTAAAGGAATGAAAGCATTATATTTCTGCCAAATATTTGTTTGTTGGTTCATTCACTTACATCTAAAAGTATTTTCTTCTCCTTTGGATGTGGTTATCTCTGTGTTGTTTATAAAGTCCATAGGCCTCAAAAAGGGCCAAGTGTAAAATCATCAGTTAGGATGATTTTAGCTTTACCAGTTGGTTTAACAAAAATAGCTTGAACAACAGGAGGTTTATTATCACACTAAACAGGAGGTGTGGATGTCAGGGGGCCCGAGGGTCGGGTGATTCAATAGTTCAGTGATCTCTTCAGGGACCCAGGGGCCTCCCACCTTCTGTTCTGCCATCTTCAGTGTATCAGTGATACCTCCCTCCTGAGCTCAAGGCGGGTGATGTCTGGCAAAGGAGAAAAGCATTGCCTCTTCTAGTCTCTTTTTGTTATCAGGGAAACCCTTTCTCAGAAGTTCCCCCAGGGGATATCTCCTTGAGTATCGGAATTGTCATAACCTATTGTTGATAACGAAGTAAGACCATTATGCTGACTGAAGCCAGTCCTGATGCAATCCCTGGGGTTAGGGGGAAACAGGGGACTCCTTCCCTGAACACATGGAAGGGGGAACGCCTGAACAAAACTGGGGCTCTGCTAGCAAAGAGTCAAGGAAATGGGGGGTGGCTGTGAGGTGAGCATGCAATAGTGTCCCCACACCAAGTATTTAAATAACTTATGGCACATCAATAATAGAGTGAAAGTCTATGAAACCATTACAATGACTGAGGAAGAACAACACATAGCAACACTAAATGACTTTCAAGGTATAGTAAATGTAAAGCTCTATGTATAGTCTAATCTTTTTTGTTCATAATAATAATACTACTAAATACCAGGTTAGGCACATCCCAAATCTAGAAGGATAATACACACCATGCTCTTAAAAGTGGCTGCGTGTGGGGATGTGTGTGAAGGGGAGGGTTTACTAGAGAACTTCATTTTTGACATTCTGTATTTCTTATAGTATTGAATTTGTATAAGTATGCCTTCTTTTGTTAAGAAAAAACCAAATATTAAAGAGAACATTTTAAAAGGCCAAGTATCATTTTGAAGGCAAGAAGTCAATTAAAGACATGGACTCCTTTCCAAGAAAAAACTAATTTGGAACATGCGAGGGACCTCTCTGAAAGTTTCGCTCTTGAGCCCATAATTTAAACTCCTTCCATGAATGAGCAACTTTTTTTTTTTTAAAAGCTAGCCAATCTCCTTAACATAAGACCTAATTTTTTACAATGTTGAATCATTCTCTGTTTGCTGGAGAATGGCGTCACCCTTGCCATGGGATGCTCAGGAAGCTGACCCTCCTATAGGAAATCCACTGGTGGAAGTCTACCCAGGAGCCATGGTGACACCAAAAACCAGCCAGACTTCCCTGTAACCCAAGCGCTTTCCTGTGCCCCAAATGCCTCTGTCAGGGATAAGCTTGGAGAATAAATCCTGAGGTCTACCTTCTACTCTGCTAACTAACTATAACTACTCAGGAAAGTCCTCAATCTCTCTGGAGTTCATTGAATGCCTCTGAAAAATGAGTGTTATTTATGTGACAGTACTTGAAGTAAGCATTTTGAGTCATTAAAAAAAAAATTCTAGAGCAAAGCCCCTGGCTATCTGTAATGATTCTACTGGCTCTTTGGTCACTATAAAAATAGATGGTTAAATTCAGCGGAGGTTCAGGATGTGGTGTGTATCTTTGATCAACTTACCCAGTGTCAGTTGGAAAATGTGACATGGTATTATAAATGGAATAGGTACACTTCTCCACGGAAATACACAGGCTGGAATGGTAGAAGGAACCTGGGAGGCGGGGCATGTTTACAGCCCTGCAGCGACTTGAAATTAATGAAGTGGTCTCTATTCTTTCCCAGGTTTTTCAATGCCTAGAATCATTTTTCTAAGCATTTTCATAGTAAAAGTGGTGCTCTAGTTGTGCCTTTTTTAGAAAGGGTCTGGACTTTTTCTTTTTCCTTTTTTAAAAAATATTTTATTGGAGTATAGTTGATTTACAATGTTGTGTTAATTTCTACTGTACGGCAAAGTGAATCACCTATACGTATACATATATCCCCTCTTTTTTGGATTTTCTTCCCATTTAGGTCACCACAGAGCATTGAGTAGAGTTCCCTGTGCTATACGGTAGATTCTCATTAGAGTCTGGATTTTTTTTTTTTTTTTTTTTTTTTTTGCGGTACGCGGGGTCCTCTCACTGTTGTGGCCTCTCCCGTTGCACAGGCTCCGGACGCGCAGGCTCAGCGGCCATGGCTCACGGGCCCAGCCGCTCCGTGGCATGTGGGATCTTCCCGGACCGGGGCACGACCCTGTGTCCCCTGCATCGGCAGGCAGACTCTCAACCACTGCGCCACCAGGGAAGCCCCAGAGTCTGGATTTTTAAAGATCATCTCTGCTTGCCCTTCAACTCCTCCAACTGCAAGGATACACATGTATCTCTTCTCCATCCGTCTCCATCCATCACTGGTGAACTGCAGAGCACCCACTCTAAGGGGGGAAGCTGCAGCTCAGCTCCCACCATGTGCAAACTGCCATGTAGAAACCAAGGTCCACTGCTGCCAGATCTATGAATTTTTCCCAAAAAACCCAGAAATTTGAACTTTAAAAAAATACTCAGTTTTCAAATATTGGCAACAAATCCCAGTTTTTATAAACTCTCTTCAGGCTGAACAAAACATATTTATTGCCCCATCCTCCTTAAGCCACCAGCTAAGGACCTCTACGGTAGAGCAATGTAGGACAAACTTGCTTTCTCTTCTGCATGAAGATCTGGAGACTTGGAAGCTCCAGATTTCCATGGAGAAGAGAAAAGCAAATTCTAGTTGTGCCTTTTCAAACTCCTTTCTATCTATTCTTAGTTGGTACTCATTCATTGACAAAACTCTTTCAGAAATTTAAAATCTGGTAGGAAGAGTTAAACAGCCACTGACAGTGTTGTGGTTTCATTGCTACAATGAGGATTTATTTGCCTGACAAGCCAAAGGATGGAGCACTTTTTTTCTGTCTTACAGTGTGTGCAAGCAAGGGACTATGTCTTATTGTATTCATGCAGATTTGGAGAAGACTTTTCTCCAGAGATTTTATAAGGATCTCCCTCTATTCCCCCACCCTGCAGCCATTTCAGTTGAGGTGGATCCTGCTGGTTCTGTATGGAATTTGGGGTTAGTGTTCTAGAAACCTTCTTAAGGTGCCCCATGCATCTATCTGGTCAATGCAAAATAAATCCCGGAGCTCTTCCCGCATACATGCACAAGCATGGTGAGAGGCCTAGGGGGATCGTAGGTATAACTAGCAAAGCTTTTGCTTTTTTCTGACTGCTCAAATGCATTCCAGTTTAGAGAGTGGACATGAGTTTCTTCTCCCCAAAAGGTTTTACTACACGGGTGCTGTGATGGTTAATTTTATGTGTCAACTTGGCTAGGCTATGGTGCTGGTTTGTTTGGTGGAACACCAGTCTAGATGTTGCTGCCATGTATTTCTTAGACATGATTAACATCTAAATCAGTCGACTCTGCTGTAGTGAACCACTTTAGACTGGGTCTGGGTGGGGAGGGAAGGTTACTGAGAATTTGGTATTGATGCTGAGAACTGCATGATAGGAAGAAGCTTAGATCCGGGAGCTTGGCATTTGGGGCAAAGGAACAGCTAGTGCAAAGGTCCTGAGGAGGCATTTACTTGGCTTATTTCAAAAAGAGTTAAGTGGGAGCACAGTAAGCGAGGGTAAATGAAGGAAGTAGGCAGGTTCCAGGAGCTGTGTGCCGAGTAAGGAGATGAATCTTATTCCAAGAGCAATGGGAAGCCATGGAGCCGTTAAGCCTCCTGTTCTTAACAGGATTGACCCGTTCTGATTTACATTTTTAAAGAATTACTCTGGCTTCTGTAAGGAAAATGGATTATTGGAGGGCAAGAATGGAAACCACTGATGTTTCAGTTATCTATTGCTGTGTAACAAACAACACCCAAAATTTAGCGTCTTAAAATAATCATATTGGTTTGCTCATTATTTTATGGGTCAGGAATTCTGGGGACTCAACAGGCAGCTCATCTCTGATTTACAAGATGTCAGCTTGTAAGGCAGCTGGGGCTGGAGGATCCACTTCCTAGATGGTGTCTTCACATACATGTGGTATCCAAATGCTCCCTGATCTTCCTCTTTCTCCACACGGCATCTGATCCTCTCAGACCTATCCATGTGGCATGGGCTTCTCAGTCTGCTGGTCTCAGGGTACTCATACCTCTTATATTGAAGCTGCTTTCTAAGAGAAAGGAAGTAGGAGTTCCTAGCCAGTGTTGTATTTGGAACTAGCACCATATCACATCACTTCCTAGATATTCATTGGTCAAAGCAGTCAAAGAGTCCACCCAGCTCCAAGAGGGTAGAGAAGTAGACCCCATCTATTGATGGGAGAGCATCAGGGTCACATTGCAGAAGGGCATGTGGGTTGGAAGATATCGTTGCAGCCATCTTTGGAAAATACAATATGCCACAAGTAAGGAGGCCATTCCAGTAATTCAGGCAAGAGATGATGGTGTCTTAGATTTGGATGTTTGCACTAGATTAAGAAAGGGGTGGCTTCAGAATAAATAAGCAGAATATATGAGAACTGTAAAGTACTAACAAATGCAGCTAAGTACTTGTTTAATTAAATTGTACTTTGTAAGATTACATGGATGAGCGTTGCCCATCACCAATAAAGTAAGTCACAGGTAAGTCTGTTGTATTCATAGGACACTTGTATTATTGCTGTGCTTCACAATGTGCTTTGTTTCAGAGAATGAGTTATTTAGGACAGGGACTTAATGAGGCCCAGATATTGGGGCTACACAGGGAGAGGAAAAACTATGGACCTACATACTGTGAGATCCAGGGATTGTCACATCCTATAACCAGGGGTGCTTTAGAGAGTAAAGAGGGCCTTACATTTTCAAAGGCTTCATGGAGATGAGTGCTTTTGCCCACAGAAAGACCTGAGCAGTTTTCACCTCATACATTCAGTTGCTTGAGGAGACAAAGTTTTTAAGGTATGGGAGTCAATGCACCAAAGAGAGTATATAAAAAATAATTATTTTGGTGACAAAAATGTGAGAATCTATTGTTCCATTTTAAAACAGCAGAGGAGAATCCAGAAACTCACCCAGAGGCACCCAGTAAATTAATGGCAGAGCTGGTGTAAAAGACATGTCTCCTGATTCTAGTCTGGGATTCTTTTCCATGGCGTCATCTGCCACCCTGCCCAGAGCACAGCTTCGTTCTCTACTGTGGTCCCACTGCACACTTTCTATTGCTCAAGTGACTTTCAAATAGCACCAGAAGGCAGAAAACAGGTTGTGAACAAATCATATCTGGTCTCTCTACCGGTAAAATAACGAAAATGTACTCTGCTAATTTTGATTCAGTTGCAACTCTTTGTGGAGTGGACAGCACACGCGCTTATGTGGGAATCATCACCATAAGACCACTCACTGTGCTGCTAAATGTCCCAAAGAACATTTCTTAGAATTCACTAAATTCCTAAGATTCTGGGGTCACATTATAACTCTCAATGCTTACACCCCTATCAAAAACAAAAACAAAAAAAACAGCTCAAGAACACCAGGGTCTTTTAGATTGGAAAGTGGTTACAACACAAGATTTTTACCGTGTGTGGAGGTTACATATGATGTACATTATAATGAATGTTTATATACGCAACTTCTATTTTATATTTTCAATACACGGTTTTTTATTGTGTTTTCTCAATATTTGAAGCAGGCAGCATTCCATTCCAGATCTAGATAAAACTGATATGCTCTAAATTGCATAATTTTATTCTCAATTACTTTTAATGTCTTCGCTCTTTTTCTATAGCCAAATCAAATGGACATATTTTGTGTCTATTTGTGTTCTTTTAAATTAATTGAGATTAATGACCCAAAGATCCAGTGTTTTCCCATGCTAGGTTTGTTTCACATTTGAACTTAATTGGACAAATATTACCTCACTACGTACTTACAGGGTCTATAAAATATTGCTCCTTGATCTTTCTGTAAGAAGCAATTTGCTGGGCTCTAGTGTTGGAAGACAGTACCTCAGGATTGGTGCCTGGGAATGTGTAAATTTTGCCTATGGATTTAGATGTGTGTTTAACAAGATTGCACCACAAAATCCTCACGACTTTATTATATGTTTTACATGTTCTGTTGCGCTGACAAGTTTAACTGCATCCAAGACTGAGCCAGGTGGTGTTTAAATTTCCAAATACCTTAAAATTTGAATGCCTCGGGCAGGAAAAACTGACTACTCAGTAGGCACAGTTGTAATATTTCAGGCAAGATATTGTCAGAATCAAAAGAGCAAACGCTGGGCTTCCCTGGTGGTGCAGTGGTTGGGAGTCCGCCTGCCGGTGCAGGGGACACGGGTTCGTGCCCCGGTCTGGGAGGATCCCACGTGTCGCGGAGTGGCTGGGCCCCTGAGCCGTGGCCGCTGGGCCTGCGCGTCCGTAGCCTGTGCTCCGCGGTGGGAGGGGCCACAGTGGTGAGAGGCCTGTGTACTGCAAAAAAAAAAAAAAAAAAAAAAAGTGGAGGCCTTTGCCCATAGATTTTACTATCACATTTACATGAACCTTTGTGCATTTCAGTAAGGCTCTAAAACAGGTGCTTAGGCAGTGCTTTTCTGTAGGTCTTAACGGAGCATCAATATTAAACTATTTTGAAAACTCACTCTTATAGGATCCCAGAAGCAGTCCCCCTCCTCCCCTTTGAAAGCACTTTCTCTTATTGCCTAAAAATTCGAGTACTCTCTTAACAAAGTGCAGACTGAAATATTTCACTATGGATTTGAACAGGAGCCAAGAGGGTTGATGAAAGGAAAACTTCTCTCTATAAAAGGTTTATTGTCAGTGCTTTGTAAAGATGTAGATTCTTCTAAAACCAGCTACCAGCATTTTCACAAACATTAACACAGCCTTCTCAACCTCTCCTAGACCTACGATTCGGGTCCTTTTAGGCAAGCTGTGCGTCTAGCCTCTGACCTTCTAGATAGCCAATTCAATCTAATCGCTCCCCCCACCTCAATATAACTTATATTCTAAAAAGGAAAGGGGGTGGGGTAGCGTGGTCCTCACGCTATTGGAAAAGTACTTGAAATTCCTTGCATTCCTTTGCATTTAACGGTATGTTTACCTAATCATCAGCTTATTAGGATTAACACAAGTCATTGCTTCAAGCTCATTCAGTGAAAACAAACTGACTCCTATAGATTCCAAGATTTTTTCTCTGATCCCAACCATGGGTGAATTTTTAAGTCGTTCTCCCAAGTTTTAGGAACAATATTAGAAGAATATAAAGTTGTAAACAAGGGACCTTATATCACATTATCCAACCATGCTTAATCTTGCCCATGGATTTCGAGGTAGGCAGCCTGAGTTATGGACTGTTTTCATTAAAGTTTCCTCTACCGAAGGGACCTGCACAATTACCTAGTGATTAAAATGATAAATGACTCTACTATACCCACCTCAAAGAGCCTGGGTGATGGAGACCCTTAGGCTTTGAATTCTTATGAAAATAAAGCATTATTATTTAAATCACAAACTTAGCTTCAGATTCCTTCTTGTGCTTTGTACAATGCCTGGTGTTCAATACATGTTTTTAAAACAGATTACTCTAAATTCCAAGATTTTTTTTCTACTGAAGATATAAAAGCAATCCTTGTTAGATTTTTAGAGGTTAGTTCCCTGCTCTATCCCAAGCACCTGGAACAGTTCCTGGTACAAAGTAGGTACTCAGTAAATCCTGTTTCATTAATTGAATGCCTAAGCTAGATCGTCCCCAATGGTTTTGAACATTCTCTAAAAATACTGAATGCCATAAACTCAGATATTAGGTAAATATTTCTTTATTAAATGATTAATTCCATAAATAAATTCTTTTCACTGAATATAAAATTAAAATCATTTACAAATTATTCCAGTATTACATTTCCCCTCCCTCCCCGAAAGCTACATTTTGATAAATAAAAACATTCAGTCTTAAAACACCTGATTTCTGTTTGCAATTTAGAGGGCAGATAGCTGCCTCTCATGGACACTCACAGAGTGTCACCTTCTGGAAGGGATGGACCCCCCCTCCCATTTACTTCTGTCAAAGGATGGAGTCTTTAAGTGTCCAACTAATCTTATTACCTTTTACAACTGTAAAACCGAAATGGAAAAAGCCTAGAGAAAAATACGCTTACCAAATAATTTACAAACAGAAAACAGAACGTCATCAACACCACAAGCTCCAAAATGAAGCAGTAACGTGTGCTCCAATATTATGAAGCAAAGTATTCTCCAATTGCGGCTGCATTAGTGTCCACGTGCACCAGCACACCTGGCAGTTTCGAAATACCTTAATACTACTCAAGAATGAGCAGTGCATCCCTTCTACAGTGAGTCCCTTCAGCCCGCCGCCCCCACCCACGCCTCCAGGATGCTGACACTCTTCTCTCCCCACTTTGTCCGCCCTCGTGCTGGAAAACGCAGGTAGCATTTAGTCCCTAAATTTGTGAATGTCATTGAACAGTCTGTAGAAGGGAAAGGCTGCCTCGTTGGCATGCGGGCAGTTGTAGTTGCATTTGCAGGACTGGATCATCATGACGTTCTTGGAAAACGTCTCCCCATCTTCGCAGCGGAACCGCATCTTCACAGTCCTGGTCTGCTGAGGCGTGCAGCAGCGGCCGTCCACGCAGGAACCGCAGTACTTGGGCCGGTATTTCTTCATACTCGAACATCCAGCGTAAGTAAACTTGACCGGTTCAGGGGATTTCTTGGTCTTGCTGCATTTCTTGCCCTTCTGTAAGAAAGAGAAGAGAAGGGAAGTTAGTGTTTCTCTTTCTTGGAAGAGATGCTCCCATCTCACCCAGGGGACCAGTCTACACGGCACCGCAGGCACTTACTTTCAGGCTGCTGTACACTGGCTGTCCACAAGGCCGCACTTCACAGATCCGGGTTTCCTTCAGCAGGCGGCATTCAGGGTTGTCATTGGTAACGCGTGTGGAGATACCAGTTCCACAGGTTTTTGAGCATTGGGACCACGAAGTCGTTTGGACGATACATTTCTGGCCATGTGAAGAAGGGCTGTACAGAATGCGAGGTTCCATTCCAAAAACTAGAGGGACAAACAAGAGGGATGATTCCTCAGAGGCATACCGACACAAACAGATTCAGGTTCTCATTTCTCTGAAGTTTCAAACTAGGAATGCGTTTCAGTACAATGTCTCAGTCTTCACTTACCGGGGAGCCGCTTCAGGGAGCCGCCTTTTCCAATTGCAATTAATTCATTGTTTCTCGTTAACTCCACCTCCGAGGCATCGAAGGCCAGCTCCTTGCCCAGGAGGCCGTCCCTGTCGTCCATGGGGTCCTTGGCACCATCCTCGTCACAGACCCACTCCTCACAGCACTGCCCGGTAACTTTGACCAGCCGGGGGTTGGGACAGCCCAAGCTTGGGAGAGAGAGTTCTTGGGGACACAGAGGAATGCAGCCCACGGCGCCGTCAATACATGTGCACTGATGTTTACAGTTGGGCTGGAAACTTTCCCCATTCTGGTAGATTCTGGAGTTATATTCACAGGGTCTGCCCTCTGACTGAGCTACAAAGAGCACCAAAAAAGAAAGGGAGAAGAGAATAAAGTTAAGATTCCGTACGACGGCCTGAAACTCAGACATATTTTCTGCTGCTAAATTCAATTGATGGTAAAGTTTCCTATGATTCCCCGGAGACTCCAGAGCAGAACAATAAGTTAGTCAGGAATCACTTTTCCGTATGCGCTTTTCGTTGGGCCCAGACACACTGAATTGCATTCCAGACTGCTGAAATCATGTGCCTTTCTGCCAAGCTACCAACAACAAAGCATCACCATACATGGTCGCAAAATTACTAAACTTCTGGACTACGGGGACTATTCTTTTTTTAAAGGGGCCAAACCACAAGCATCTTACCTCTGCAGATCCCCTTCAGAGCGGTGGAGCTGGCGCCGAAGTTGCATTCCAGCCCCTTGGTGTGGTCGCAGGGCTGTGTTTTGCTGCAGTCCTCGTTGAGCTGCTTGGCGCAGACCTTACAGCAGCCGCAGGCGTCCCGAACCAGCCCGACTCCCGGGGCGCACTTGGGCGCCTCCAGGGGGCAGTGGCAGGCTGCGGGGCAGGTGGAGAGAGCCTGGAAGGGGGAAAGGACACGTGTGAGGCTCGGCGCGGTGCGCAGGAAGGACGCCCCGGGAAGGGACGGGGGTGTCTGACCCGGGCGGCAGGGGGTCTCTGATCCCGTCCAGCCCGGCCACCCCGGGCGGCTGCGTACGCCGGGAGGGCCCCCCGGCACGTCTTCAGGGCGGGCTTAAAGAAAGAGCTTCCCCGAAACGCCCCGCCGAACTTCCGAGTCTAGCTTTTCCGGCCACAGGCCATCTGGGGAAAGGCGAAGGGGCTGCTAGAGCGGACGGGGAGGCGGTGGCCAAAGAACTCACCAGCCTGGCCAAGTGGAGAAGGGTGACGGCGAGGGCGAGCGTCCTGGCGGTGCTGGAGCTCATCGTGGCGCGCAGGAGGGGTCCGGACGAGCGCGGAGGCAAAGACGCCAACACACCGGTGCGTAGCGGCCGGACCGGCGCGGCTGAGGCGGTGGGCCGGGCGGTGGGCCGGGCTGTGGGCCGGGCGGCGGAGAGGCGAGAGCCAGGCAGGCGAGCGGGCTGCGGGCGTCCTTCTCTCGAGGTCCTTGCCGGGGAGGGACGGAAGGCGCGGATGCTGCTCGGGGGTGCTCTCGCTCGCGGTCTGCCCCAGCGCCCAGAGCCCGCCTTTTATATGGGCCGGCCGCGGCGCCGCGTGTTGCAGTGACGTCGGCCCTGTCTGTGCGTTCCAGAATTCTCAAACATCTCAGGAATGCTGGTTGGCGCGGGCTCCTGCCAAGCGCCTCCCCTGGCTCCGTTGCACTTTTTTTTTTTTTTTTTTGTCCTGGACCCGTCAAGAAAACAATCTTCCGTTTTTTCCACTTTAAATAACGACTTCTGTTGGGGAGGGCTCTTCTTGGAGTGATGGTGGTGATGGAGGTGGAAGGGCCGAGGGGGGCGAGTTCAGAACTTTGCCTGGACTGGGAGGGTGGGAGGACCTGGAGGGAGGAACAAAAGTCGTTTTGTTTGGTGATGCCGAGTTGACTGGGCCGCCTTGGAACCCCTCACCCAGGAAGGCAGCGAACTGTTTGCTTGTTTACAGCGAAGGTGAGAGTCAAGTTATCTATTGAGAGAGGCGAACGGGGAGGGAGAGTGTCAGGGAGCCAGGAATCTATCTGAGGACTTCATAGAAGCGTGCTCGGATCAAGTCCCAAATCTTTGGCATGGTGTTTATTGGACAAGTGAAGTGTATTGCAAATTAGTACCCGAGGTGGCATTTATGAATGAGAAGGGGAAAAAGAAAATCAACTTCCCCCATCGTCTGGCAGATTCCCAAGCAGAGGTCTTCCCCCGTCCGCCAACCCCCCCCCCCCCCGCCCCCTCCGCTTTTTGGTATGTCGTACTTGTTTGTTTTTGGAGGTTCCCACTTTAGTTCCAGCCCACTGCCTGGGTTGGAAGTCCGAGAGGAAACGAACGCAGGGAGCTCTCTGGGAGGCGGACTTACACTTCCTCACGGATGCGGGAGACTGGGTAAGCCCTTCCAGGCTCCCTCCGCGGGCGGGAGGCGACGCTAACTAAGCAGCCAGCCAGCAGCGGAGGGGACCACCGTGGAGTGATTTGTATTGAGATCATCACCTGTATATACTGCAAAACCAAACCAGATTCCAGCACCATTGTGCCCAGTGGATCTCTGGAAAAAGCAGACTCCTTGACGCTGAAAGTTTTGCGGGGCTTTTTAACTCCTTTCCTTGGGACCATTTAGAAGCCTCCCACTTCAAGTGAATTGCAATGCTTTGCTCTCTAAGTAAAGAAAAATAAGAGATTTAGGATGTAATATTCTGTAGTAAAAAAAAAAAAAGAAGTTAGCAATTTTAAGGTCCCATTCTACCCTATTCTACCAGCAACACATTCAGTAGAAGACCTCCTACAAAACAAGTTACTTGAACTTCAAATACCGTTAGTGTGATGGACAAATCTTCCCTCAAAGTTTAAAAAACTATCTTCTTGTGTAACTTTCATAAAAACATACACAGTAATTATGCCAGTTTCCCTTATATGTGCTCTGGGAGAAATCCTTGTCCTTTGCGATGTTTAGGGCTGTTCAGTCTAAATGACTGAGAAGTCTTGCTGAAGAAGGCCTTCAGTGTGACTTTTCTGTGAATGACTCTTATGAACACAATAAGAAGCTATTGCAATGAAAACACTCTCCAATGGAGAGAACTGTGGCAGGAAAGAGTTAAGTTTCATTCATTCAAAAGTGCTCTTCCAGAAGTCTAAGAAGCTGTTACTAGAGGGAGCAGGATGTCTAAGGTTTGGTTGGAGGCACGTGGGGTGGGGAACTTACTTTTCAAGACAATAGACTGTCAGGTGTTCTAGGCCCTGCATCCTGCCCAAGCCAATTCATCAGTTATTATTTAGAAAACGGTTTTGTTGTGTTCCTGTGTTCAGCTTTCATTACTGTTTCCTTCTTAATGAAGTGACTGGGGATGGGGTGAGTAGGTACAGTACAGGGGGGGAGGAGGTGGCGAAGAGGGAATGGAGAGGAGCGTTCCTGGCTTCTGTTGTGGCGTCTCTTCTATTTGACTTCATGGTTGTAAGTATTTCCAGATGGTGAATCAGACACCAGACGTAACAATATTTCCATATTTGGGTATAGCAGTAGCCTGCGTTTTTAACATTTTTCTGCCTCTGTTATCCAGCCACAAAGCATTCTTGACAGCTTCAAATGTTGTTAAATATAGACTTAACTTCTGTTCCCAGAGCAGGAAATTCTTTGGAATTCCTTGTTTTTCACGCAATCTGTCTATCATAATCTAAAATAAAATTACAGTGGATGATCCAACTGGCTTGTGTATACACCTTGCTCCTTTATGGAAGTTTGTGTGTGTGTGTGCGTGTGTGTGTGTGTGTGTGTGTGCGTGTGTGTGTGCACGTGTGTGTGTGTGCGTGTGCGCGCGCGCGTGTGTGTGCGTGTGCGTGTGCACGTGTGTGTGCGTGTGTGTGTGCACGTGTGTGCGTGTGTGTGTGCGCGTGTGTGTGCACGTGTGTGCGTGCGTGTGTGCGCGCACGTGTGTGTGTGCGTGTGCGTGTGTGTGTGCGCACGTGTGTGTGTGTGTGCACGTGTGTGTGTGCGCGTGTGTGTGCGCGTGTGCGTGTGCGTGTGGACGAGGGGGCTCAGAGAGACTCAGTCTGCTGCACAGCGTTCAAAAACACACCATTCCAGAGATCCCTTTAAAAGTCAGATTAAAGTTTTCTAACAAGGGTTGTGTGCGTTTGTTTCTGGACTGCATCTGGGGAATCTTGGAGGATGAGTTTGCCCCAGAGGAGAAACTTACAGAACCTCACCGTCAGCTGCCCATTTAAAGCAGGGGGTGTGTGATGGGAGGGGGTGGGAAACTGCAGCAAACTGGGCCAGGACGCTGGGGAGCCGGAGAGACGGGAGTAACCTGTGTACACAGCCTTTCTATATACTATGTCCTGGTGAGACTGCTAGTAAACGACAGCCTCAGACAAGAGGAACAGCAGCTCCTCAAGTCCTGCTCAAAGAAGGTCCAGAAACCCCAGATGTCCCATCGCCTTCTCCCCTCCTCTGCTGAGAGCTGCAGTTCAGTTCACGTTGACAGATTGAAGGGTAAATGTGCAAACGTTCACGGGTAAGTGTCTTCCGGTGCTAATTCTGCATGGCTCTTTTGCTCTCTTTCCTCTCTCCCTCCCTCTCTGGGAGCCCCAGGAGGGAATAAGGGGCCGCCTTGTTTCCTTGGGCTGCAAGGCAGGGAGAAGGGGCTGCTTGTCTTCTCAGCTCCTGGCTTTGGACTGAACGATGGGAACGTCTCTCGCCCACTGATGCCAGGGAATTTTAGGTCACCAAAAGAAGGGTTCACTGTCTGGCGGCAACTGAGAATAATAATCACCCTAAACCTGGCGACTCCGGTTTCCTAGCCCTAGACCAGTGGTTCTCAAACTGTGGCCCGCATCAGACTCACCTGGAGGGCTGGTTAAACGACTGACCCCACTGGCCCCACCCCCAAATTTCTTATTAGTTACATTTCTAAGCAGTCCCGAGGTGATGCTGAGGCTGTTTGTTCGGGGATTCACACCCTGAGAAACACTGCCTTGGACGGTGGGAGTGCCTGTAATAGCCGTGTGTGTGCGCGTGCGTTTGTCCTCAGAGGTACTCGGCGGTCTCACAACTCCACCTTTCATAGCCACCTTAAGGAACAGCATAACTTATTGTGACAGCGAAAGGCCAACGTTAAGGTGGCGCCCCTGCGCCATCCTATTGCCCTCCGCTCCCCCAAGCCCACCCCACCCCGAGTGACTGCAGGGAGAGCCGGAGAGAGCCGGGATGGCGGCGGGAACTGTGTGGCAGTGGCGCTGGGAAGGCCTCAGCCGCCCCCCGGGACCCCTGCGGAGACGGCGGGCAGTGGGGATGAGGAGAGATCCGGGGCCCGAGCACCGGGACGCGCCCGGCCGCCTGCTGCCCGCCGCCCCCTGCCGGCTGCCCGGCCCGCGCTCCCGGAGTCGCCGCGGTGGCCAGGACTAGAGGTTTCCGGCGGCGCGCGGCGCAGGACGTTTCCAGCCCCAGCCCATATTTGGTGAAAGTCTTTCAAGACTCCGTCATCCAGCTCCGGGGGGCGGCGGCGGCGGCCCTAGGAGGAGGCCCAGCAGTGGCGCGGCCGCCGAGCTGCTGAAAAGTGCCCGCGCCCGGTCCTCGGGCCGCCCGGCCGCAGGCGTGGCTGGCGTGCGGGCGCGCGCGTGCCGGGGAGACCGCGGCCGCCTGGCTCGAGCCCGCACCCCTGAGAGGGCCCGGCCCGCCCTGGGCTGCGTGGGTGGCTGGCGGAGAGGGCGCTGGCCCGATTGTGTCACTTTTCCCGTCCACCCCGCTGTTGACTCGTCCTCCCAACGGAGCAGAGTTGCCGCGCTGTGCCAGACTTGGAGGGTACGCCCAGGTGCGGGGCTGTGTGTGCGTTGTCGGAGTGTGGCGTTCGTTCAGACATCAAGCCCACCCGAGAGCGGGGACGTGGAAATGACTTTGGGGAGAAGTCCCCAAGGGCCTGGATCCCGTTATCCCTAGAAGGGAGAGAGGCTGGAGCTCCCTCTTGGTTTCTCTTGGTCTCGCACATCCCTTCCTCCCTTCCTGGTCCGTAAGTTCCGTGGGGGCAGAACCCCTGGATAGGAAGCCCTAGCTCTGCCATCCACTAGCCTGCAGCCTTCAGTAAAATGCACATCCGCTCTGGGCCTTGTATCCTTCATCAAAACTGGGAAAGGAGACAGCACGTAGTAAAACTGGAGCAGTCCCTTTCAGGGCTAAATTTCACGCCATCCTCTCCTGATAATAACAGAAGCCAACGCTTATATAGGGCTCGCTCTGTGTCAGGCACAGTTTTCAATGCCTGCTATTTATTGACTTATTTCATTCTCCAGTGCCCCATTGAGGTAGATCCCCTGGTTAACACCATTTTCTATCTGAATGAAGAAATGGAGGCACAGACGGTAAATGTCTAGCCAAAGGGCACTCACCTAGCAGGTAGCAGAACTGAACCCAGGCATCTTGGTCCCAGCAGGCCTTGCCCTTAACCTCTGTGCCTACTCCCCATTTCTTACTTTAGATGTTCAGGTCTGTCCCTTCTTCTGGAACTTTATTTAACTCTATCACAGCTTACCCAGATGTTTCAGGATAAATGCATCAGATAGAAAAGTAGGTGAGAAGTTAACTGAAGCTGTGTGAACCTCTAAGAATTGCCTAATGTGCAGGCTCTTGGGGAAGAGGGGGAAAGGAGTGTTGCATTTCAACAGAAAAAGCCTTAACACAAATAAGTTTACATAGTGGACTTCTAGACACCTTGGCAGAGGGTGGGGAAGATACCTTGGCCTTTGGAGTCCTTCTGATACCTTACAAGCCACATTAATCAGGCAGTGGCAGTTCCTACTTCTGGAATAAGGCTTGGCCCGGTAGGAACTACATTTGTCACTGAGGTGGGTTTCAGTGTCACTTACCTGATAGTTTATCAGTCTGAGTGTTCCTTATAGACCCAACCTACCGTTAACTTGTTTTTTCTAACTATATGTTATGAGTATAATTATCTATGTATCTGAGGACAAATTGTTTATCCTCTTTGAACTCCAGATTTATTCTGATCTCATGATATGTCATGGTACCATGGTAGGCACTGGTGACATAAAAAAGAGGACTTTAACATTGACCTTCCCCAAAGGACTTTACAGTCTGTTCCTGAAGTGAGTACAAAGTGCTGTGTGGACACTTTTGGCCCTGGGGAGTGAAAATGGAACTAATCTGAGTCTGTAAGGCTGAGCAGGAGTCTGCTACACGGAAGGATATTTGAGATGGAACAGAGCCTTGACCATACATAATGAGGACCCGCTAGTGAGGCTTGACCATAGAATCCCTTTGGGGAACTGGCAAGAGAGGTCAGCTGGGATCTTCTGCAAAAGCCCTTGCCCGTGGCGTTGGAACTCTCTACAGCCAGTGGTGAGCAGTGTGTGTGAGGTTTTGCCTTGGTTTCCTCATTTACAAGATAATGGGGTTGCCCCAGCTCAGGGGATACAGCGCTGAAGCACTCACAGGGATCAGCCAGGTAAACAAAATGCCACTCCAAGGATTTTTGCCAGCTGACACTGGCCTCAGCCTGGGGGAACCGTGGGGAGAGTGTGGACTCTATGGCGGGGTGGGGGGAGGTGCAGTGGGGGCTAAGTGGTTGGTAGGTGAAAATGTAGGTCCAGTGTTTGCTTGTTTTCTCAGTTTTTAAAGAGATCTGGATCTTTAGGTGAAGGCTTTTACTTTTAAAAATGTTGGTAATTAATTAGAACAATGTTAAAATGCCATCAAAGTTAATCCTGGGAAAACCAAAGAAGACAGTGTGAGGGAGCTGCCAGTTGTGACCTCCAGACTGAATGTCTCTTAGAACCTGTCCTGCTCTGGCATTCTGTAACTCTCAGCCTCTTGTGAAATGTTAAGGAGTAGCACCGTGGGCTCCATTTAATTGTCAGTTTGACTAGATTCTCATTTGTTTAAGAATCATGGCTGTCACTTGACTCAGTTGTAAGAGTTTACACTTTATCAACAAAATTGGAATCAGTGTCTTTTTCTTATTTTCTACTTTCCACACTCCCCAAACACCACTCAGTCTCCCTCTTACTTCTCCCCTTGACTTTATGTTGTAAGCAGCAGGCACTCCTTTGGCAGCATGCTAGGAAACAATATTTTTAGGGCATTCGTATCCAGTGGGAGCTATATCTGTTTACTTCCTCCACCTGGCATCTGTTCACAGGAAGCCAGGCATTTCTAGCCCCTTTACCTTACAGAACTTCTTGTTTTGTGATAACACAGAAACATTTCAAAGGAATGGACTGGAAAGCACCTCTCCCACTCTGCCCTGCAGTCTATCTTCTAGACATGCTTGAGCAATATGAAATATATTAATTATAAGTCACTATCAAATGGGTTGGTTCCAGATTTAGGGATTAAGAATTAACCTTCACCTCTTCTGGGTTTTATTTCCAGAGATATCTGTCTCTTAACTGCCCACTTAAAACCACACATACCACATTCAGCATCTAGAAAGGATTTGATCTGGGCACAGTACATGAGCACACAGATAGATCCTACAGAGAGACTGAAGCCATGTATTCGTGCCAAATTTTGCGGGACTGAGGATTAAGTGTAAAGGAGGATTCTGGCAGTTGGGCTGATTATGTGAAAGAAGGCATAAGACATGTTTAATACTCAGCAGGAGGCTTGGCATATAGTAAGTACTTAATAAATTATAATTATTTCCACAGCAAGCACCACAGTTACCTTTACTTTTACTACAATTAGCATAGAATGAGCTAGACTTATTCTCTAGAGAATATTCTGTATTCTTTAGATGAAAAAACTTGATGAACTGTAGTTAAAAAATCATTTGATAAACGGTATATAACTGATGTGATTTATAAGATCCACCCAGGCCAGGATCCTGGCTTGCACTGGGGCTCCAGCAGTCATCTAATAAAGCACTCAAATGGCCTTGCCTGTCACGGAATTGCAACTTTGCCTACAAGCAGTGTTGAGCCATGTGAGGTTTTGCCTTGGTTTCCTCATCTGTAAGATAATGGGGTTGTTCCAACTCAGGCTCATGCACTCAAGTGCTCCACAGATCAGCTAGATACAAAACACCACACCTGAGGATTAGTGCCAGCTGACACTTGGTCTCAGTGTTTGGGAGCCATGGGGTTCGCTATGTCTATGGAGCCTGGGTTTTGCCTACCAAAGTCTAAGCAGTTCATATATAGAGAGAGATGTTAAGGTGGAGCAGAGTGTCTGTCTCCAAAGACCATTCTTTTGAGGAAGAACATGGTATTTGCCCTCCATGAAATCCATCTTAAAGTCTAAGCACTTGCCCCCAACTTCTTGACTTCCCCTTAAAAACTGATTGTGGATTCCTCACTTAAATATTTTTCTAAATGCGAGCTTATCTGTGTTTTCGGTCATTGTGGACCCCACTTACTTCAGGAGATTCTGGTAATGAATGAGTCAAATAATAAAAGAGGGTTTCCTCCTCAGGGACCCTTGCCTGAGCTTGTTCCTGTTTTCTCTGAAGAGAAAGAGATGTGTCAGAGCAGAGGAGGAACTCAGAGACTGAGAGATACTTCTAGCCTAACTTAGTCATCACCATTGACTTTATTACCTGAGGCAGATGGTGCTGCTACCGCCCATGGCCCATGGTCACCCTCATATCACAGCTGCTCAGCATGGAGCCCTCCAGGCACCCCCCCAAGCACTCCCTCTGTGCACCTTGTGCAAGGTGTCCCTGAGTCTTGGATGTGGGCATGGGTGTGGTGCCCAAGGTTATGGCAAAAAATAAAAAGCATGGAGCAATTTGAGGCTAGTCCCAGATGTTTCTCTGATGTTTTTTTTTTATCCCCTCTCCTTTAATTAGGTTTTAGCCTTCAAAAGAAAAACAAAGCTATTTTTAAACAGTCAGTTCTTTTTTTGGGTACTTGTTTCTAACTTTTAAAAAAATTGAGATATAATTGACATACAACATTATATTAATTTTATGCGTACAACATAATGATTCAATGTATGTATATATTAGGAAATGATCACCACAGTAAGTCTAGTTCACATCCATCACCTCACATAGTTACAGTTTTTGTTTTGTTTTGTTTTGTTTTTTTGCTGAGTAGAACTTTTGAGATCTACTCTCTTAGCACCTTTCAAATATACAATACAGTACTATTAGCCAGCTGTACATTACATCCCCAGGATTTATTTATTTTATATTCTTTTATAACTGCAAGTTTGTTCCTTTTGATCACCTAAACAGTCAATTCTTAAAGGAAAAAGACAATATGTGTTCAATGCTTGAACCTTCTGAGGCTCTGGGAAGTGCTGCTGGGGGAATTATAAAGTGTGGTATATATACCAAAGCACTGCAGATCCAGGATATGATGGTTCAGTTCAATCCTATAAATATGATATGAATGACAGGCTTCATGCTAGGTGGCAATGCAAAGAGAAATAATATCTAGACTTTGCCATTGTGGCTCTCGTAGCCTAGGGGAGATCTAGATGTAGATGCTTAAATACATAATACAATATAGCGATCTATGTTCTATGTACAGTGTAGCCAAATTGCTCTGGGAGTACAGACAAGGGATGTCTAACTTTGAGTCCCCCCTTTAAAGATATGAGGTCTTGTTCAGTTTGTATTTTTTGATGGATGGGAGAGGTGAGACCCAGTTATACACAGGCACTAACATGTATGTTGCCGTTGAAGCTGGTGATTGCAGAGAACATGGGCATCTTCGTGACACAACAGACAAAACCTAAAAGTGGGAAACTTAGGATGAGCCTCTGAAAATGCATTAATCACAGAGAGGACCATCCCCGTGGGTGCTGTTGGAAATTATCACTATGGATCCTTCTTTCTGAGGTGGGAGGGAAGGGAACTGACATTTACAGGGCAACTGACATGAGCCAAATGCCTTAGAGGTTATCTCACCTAATGTTCAAGAAAATCCTCTAAGGCGAGCATTTTGAACATCTTTCTAAGCTTAGGAAGTCGGGGTTCAGAGAAGTTAAACAACTTGCCCAAGATCAAGCAGTTAGAATGCGACCAAATAAGGACTCCAATCCAGACCTGTCTGACTGTGTCCAGACACAAAGCCTGTGCCCTTTCTCCATTTCTGCTACACCATCCTGACTGCCTGAGTTTCCACTCCCTTTACGAGTGTTTGCTCTTTTTCTATTTTCTTTTATTGTTACCACCTTGCTTTATAGAGTCAGCCCTTTTACCTTTTCTTAGCACATTCAGATCCATTGATGTTGAAGTTTTTGAGCCACTCACTGGCGAGCCTGGCTTCTAAAAGGAGGTGCAAATTAAAGTGAATGGGGATCATTGTCATCATCATTATAATCAGAGAACAGGCATAGTGATCTTAAGCCTGCACTTACATTTGCTTCCTTGCTAGGCACTATGTAGAATGATTTAGATATACATGATTTCTGCCTTCTAGGGACAGAGGACACGTTCCTCAGGATGTGGAGTTTAATTGGAAATAATGAAGGAGGTATGATTTCAGGATTCTGTTTCAAAGGCAGAGGGAAGTGCCATGGCAGTCTAAGCCTGCACTAAAGTGATACTGGGGCTCTATAAAGGCAAGGTGGTAACAATAAAAGAATACAGAAAAAGAGCAGACACTTATAAAGGGAGTGGAAATTCGGAAGTTAGAGGACTATGTGAAAAGGGTATTGGACAAATGCACTGAAGTGTGTGTGAGTGTGCATGCTTGTGTGTTGGGGGAGGGAAGGTTGGGGGGGGATGGAATGAGAAGAACATAGTGAATTATGACATTCTTGTGGATTCATTATCTTTTCTTGTTAGCACCGCTCACCCGGACTCCATTCACCTTTCTTTTCTCTGGGCTTTCTGCACTTTCTAGGTCCTTGCTCTGCTATTTTGAATAGAGAAGTCCTTGAGTCTCAGGCCAGGAGATGTGGCTAGAAAGGGCTACTTTCATAGTTGGGCCATCCTGCAAACACTGTTTTCAAGGGCCTGCAATCCGAAAAACTGTGGCCAAGGAAGCAGGTAGGGGATGAGGGTGGGTGTGGGACAAGCTCAGGAAAGACTTCTGAAGTGACATAAAGTGAGAATTGAGACAATTTCCACTTGAAGTCACCTCTCCACTTATTACGCATTAACCATCTGGAACCAAATGCAGCTAATTTAGCATCATGTTGGAAAGTTCATAGTGTGAACCACGTCCTAGGGCCAGGGCATCCAGGGTTTGATCCTTTGTAAGCATCTCTCTTTTGGAATGCAAACTGGTGTCGGCACATAGGAACTAAGAATGGTGCCAAGTTTTGAGTCACCACTCTCTGCTTTCTTCCAGAACACCGTGGGAAAAGGATGGGCAGACTAGTTAAGGTAAAACCCAGTCCCACCCGAATGCTCACTGAAGGCTGGAAACAAGTCCATTTTTTAAATGTTTTAAAAAGCAAATTGAACTCAGGAAAGAGGTAATAAGCCTCCGTTCTTTGGTTTCAACTTGGATCTGGAGGCTTGTTTTCTGAGTCTCGAGGCTGTCACATTGGGTGTTATCTATAAACCCTTTAGGTTTCTGGGGGGTTCCCGCTTGCCTTTTAAAGGACTTTTATTAAATGATTGCACCATGCTAGGGTTTAGGGATATAAAGGTGACTAAGATGTGGTCCCTGACTTTGAGGACAGCCTAGTCTAGAGTGGTAAGAGCATGGGTAAATAATGTGTGTATGCAATACTGTGTCCCTTCACAAGGGTGCAGTGCACCAAAACTGCTTCTGGATCCCTGTCTGAACATGGCCCTATACTAGGGGTGAGGTCTTCTCATTGTACTGGATGGTGTTGCTCCTGGAGCTTCCAGTACTTCTGCAAAGCTCGAAAGAACAGGCTATGTTGTTCTCTGCTTGGTTTAACCGACTATGCTTAGGACATAGTATCAGCATGAGCCTGGAGGGTCCTCTGATAACCTCTCCTTAATAAGGGGTTGGATAGTTTTGTTTTGAATGCCTTTCCTCTTCCCTTTGGTAAGCAATCCAGGCTTCCTGATGTCTATTTATGGCCTTTTAGGTATCTTACATCATCTGGCATTCTGATGATAAGTAATGGATGTGTGAATTATATTCTTGGCCTTATCAGAAATGGTGCATAGTGAATCCCAGGATTTCTGTTATATAGTTTTAAAGGTAAGCCCAGTTACTTGAAGCCTTTCTCCTAGGCAGTGGACCACATTGGAAGTAGACAGGAAAGGAGAACTTATTGGGCAAGAGGACTGTGTCCTAGGATCCCATTACATTTGGTAGCATTTTAGAGTATTTTTTAATTTGATCCCCCCATTGTTTGTGGTGTGCCATCCGGTGTTATTTCTTTTCTTTTGTTTACTTTGGGTTCAGTTTTCTCTTATTTGTCAAGTTTCTTAATATGGAAGCCTAGATCATTGATTTAAGGTCTTTTTTCTTTCTATTATAAGCATTTATTTTATTTTTTTTTTACATCTTTATTGGAGTATAATTGCTTTACAAAGGTGTGTTAGTTTCTGCTTTTGTAGATTTCCCTATAGATGCTCCAACTGCCTCCCACAAATTTTGATATATATGCTTTTATTTTCATTCATTGCAAAGGACTTTCTTTTTTTAAATATTTATTTGTTTATTATTTACTTATTTATTTTGTCTGCGCCGGGTCTTAGTTGGGGCACGCAGGATCTTCGCTGTGGCCTGCGGACTCTTAGTTGCAGCATGCATGCGGGATCTAGTTCCCAGACCAGGGGTTGAACCCGGGCCCCCTGCATTGGGAATGTGGAGCCTTACCCACTGGACCACTAGGGAAGTCCCTCAAAGGATTTTCTAATTTCCTTTTTTATTTCATTTTGACTCCTGGTTATTTAGTGTGTTATTTAGGATCCAAATATTTGGATATTTTCCAGGTATCATTCTGTTATTTATTTCTAGTTTGATTTCATTGTGGTCCAAAAATAAACTATTTGATTCTTTTTAAAATATCTTCCACTTCTTTTCTCACTGTGTTTATGTTTTACTTTAAATACTTGTACATAGTTATAATAGCTGTTTTGATGTTATCTTCTAGTCTCAGTATCCCTGTAATTTCTAGGTTTGTTTCTATTGATTACTTTTTCTCCTGATTCTGGATCACATTTTCCTGCTGCTTGACATATCTAGTAATTTTTTACTTGGAAGCTGTTATAAATATTATGTTGTTGAGTTTCTGGATTTTTTTCTTTCTTTAAATAGTGTGGGGCTTTGTTTTGGCAAGTCTTTAAGTTACATGCAGATGAGCTTGACCCATTCAAAGCCTTATACTTTCTTAGGGCAGGTCTAGAGAATCCTTTACTCAAGAGATAGTTCAGGCTTACTGCTAAGATGTGACTGCTGGTGTCTCTATTGAATGACCTAGGATGTCACTGAGGTCTCTCTACTAGTCAACATCGAATGTCAGGAATGCAATTTAAAGAAGATGGTCTAGGATGGCTTCACTGAGTAGGTGAAGGTTTACACTTTTCTTTTGCCTTTCATTACTGGAGCAGTGGGTATGAATTCTTTTAATGATATTGATCTGTAATGTCAAACTGCTTTCCAGAAGGTCATAACATTTTCTACTTCTACCAAGAGTTTAGGAGAGTGCCTGCTTCACAATATCCTTGCCAGTATTGAGTTTATATTTAATAAATTATAGCATAATCTCTTGGAAGGAATATGATGAAGCCATTAGGATCATGTTTTATGAAAACTATTTAATAACTTGGGGGAAAACTCTCAAAACAATGTTAATTGAAAGCAGGACAAAAGCAGGACAAAAAATTCTATACACATCAAGATATCACTTTTATATAAAGATCATATGTATATATATTCGCTCTTTGTTAATAGCATTTATCTGTGGATAATGGGATTACAGCTGATTTTTATATTCTCATTTTCTTTTTAAAATATTAATTAATTAATTAATCATTTATTTATTTATTTTGGCTGTGCTGGGTCTTAGTTGCAGCACGTGGGATCTTTGTTGCGGCATTCTGACTCTTAGTTGTGGCATGCAGGCAGGATCTAGTTCCCCGACCAGAGATCGAACCCCAGCCCTCTGCATTGGGAGGGTGGAGTCTTACCCACTGGACCACGAGGGAAGTCCCTCTCCTTATTTTCTTTTAGTATAACTTTTATACTAAAAACTACTTTACAATATGAGGTATCTGATAAATGAGTGTATAGTAAAGAAAGGGCTTTACTCAGAACATGGCAATACCTGGGGACAAGAAAATCTACAGATATAGAAATCATATACCCCCCACGAAGTCTAAGCGGAGTCACATTTTTCAGCCTTTGTATTCATTAAGGATCCTCTGAGAGTGAAGCTGTCTGGGACACCGAAAGGAATGTCCTGACAGCACCTCCCACCTAATTGGGAACTTGCAACAGTTGCATAACTGGTCAACCCATGTCCATGGAAGGGAAGCAACTTTCTGCCTTGAATTGTTGTATTTATTTTGACTCGTTTGGACCAAATGCATTTTCCTTGGTTTCCATTTTACACTTTAACACTGAACGTATTAGTTTGATAGGACTGGCATAACAAAAGATCACAGATTAGGTGGCTTAAACAATAGCAATTTTCTTACAGTTATGGAGGCTAGAAGTCCAAGATCAATGTGTTAGCAGGGTTGGTTTCTTCTGAGGCATCTTTCCTTGGCTTTCAGATGGTGATCCTTGTGTCTTCATACATACGTGTACATGTCTGTATCCATTTCTTCTTATAAAGACACCAGACATATTGGATTACCCTTAATTGGACTATACCATAATGATCTCATTTTAACTTAATTACCTCTTTAAAGACCCTGTTTCTAAATATAGTCACATTATGAGGTACTAGGGTTAGGACTTCAACATATGAATTTTGAGAGGATACAATTCAAGCCATAATGCTAGGTTTAGCTGTTTCTTCCAATTCCTCATGGTTGTAGCAGAGGCACAAAACCCATTTCTTTACCCTGCAAGCGTAAACTCTAGATCCCAAAGTGCTTGATGTTGAATTCTGGCTCTCTCACTTAAGAGCTCTTTGACCTGGGATGAAATACCTGGACTCCTTACGCTTCAGTATCCTCATCTCTCAAATGGGAACAATACAAGCACATATCTCACAGGTTCGTTGTAAGCATTCAATGGTTTACTTTATGCAGATCTTGTAGAACAGTGCTTGTCACAAAGCCTTATACTAGGTGTTCAATAAAGGTTAGCTGTTATCGTTACATCAAATTATCTCATTAGTAGAGCTATCTATTTAACACTATACTTGACACAGAAGGTATAGTGATGAACATAAAAGATGTCTCTGTCTTCACCCACAAGGAATTTTTTCCCTGGATCTATGTGCCCTTCTTATTTTTGGCAAGGGAACTTTTGTTCTCCTTTGAAAAATTCTGTGTAGAAATACTTTTCTAAGGGAAACTGAGCGGTCAAAGCATGCTTGATCTCTCTGCCCTTCCCTCATTGTAGGCACTGACTCTTTAATATGGTTTGGAGATTTAGGGAGAGATAAAGTCTGGAAAAGAAAGCTGAAGTGATCAATCCTATGTCCTTTTTATGGTTGTCTCTCCTTTCTCTACCCCTTAAACAACACACACATTTATACCCCTTTAGCTGTGCTGGACACAGTTTCAAAATCCACATGCCCAGATTGTGCACCTAGATAACGCTGTCTTGTGAGGTTGTGGTATCTGCTACGTTAAGTCCTTGGTCCTTCTAGAATGCTTTGATGACTAAAAATATGGATGATGAATCTGTTCTCTGTACACCAGCTCCTTCACCCTCATGTGGGAATGTGTCCTTTGGGTCCTTTTTCAAGCAAAGACTTGTGCTGATCTACCTCATACATTAATTCTAGCTGGAGTAATACTTTGGGAAAGGAATAGGATCCCAAAATAACCACCAAGAGAAGTGTGTCATGAAAGGTCATGGCAATGGGGCAGAGGATACTGGACAGAAGGGTTCTAAAAATAGGAAGCAAGAGATCAAAGACCCAGCAGCAATGAGGAACCTTTTTTGGCTTTGATTCACAGAAGGGGGAGGCAACTTTCCCCAGCCCGCTCTGCCCTCTGCTCCACCTGCCACTCACGCCCCGCTGGCAGAACGGCCAGCGGTGGGAGGATGGTGAGCGCATTCTTCTGCCCTGGGTGCTGACTGCCTTTACATCATTTTGATGATAAGTGTATTTATATGATGCTTAAAAGCATGTCAAAATAAGTAACATTATGGAGAATTTTACCTTATTACCATATTCCTAATGTTGCAAGGAACGCAAACATTTCTGGGCAAGAATACTTAATTTCAGCTTTCTTTTGGAGCAGGTCTTTAGGTTTTACAAGCTAGAGTTGATTTTTCATTGCCTCCTGACATCGTACCTGATGATTAAGTGTTTGCAGAGCTAAGCACCAGATTTTAATTGGGCCAGCGGGATTAGCCACATCAGATCCCATCAGCCACTCTGTGTGTTCTGTGGGGATGGCGTACGGGCATATCTAGCTGCCGTTGAAGGAGCTGATAGTTTAGATATGATGTCCAGTGTTCTCCCGCTGTAGATAGAGCTTTGATGATAATGAGGTAGGTAGATTAAGACATTAAAAACATGGGCCTCTTGAATGAATTTGGAAGATCATTCTGTTTGTGTGTGTGGCTTTGTTTTTTAATTCCATGAACTAGAGAATCAGAAAATCTGAGGTGAATTCCATAATCTCTCTATAAATCAATTTCCTGTGCAGTAAAATAAGCTTACTGACACTTGCTTAGAGACGATAAATGTACGGAAGTGCTTGCAAACTATGCAGGACTGTACGGGTGTTCCTTTTAAATCACATGGTTGTCAGAGAACTAGTCTACGCATTCACGTGGAATCCACCCCTTCCTCTTCAAAGAGGCTTCACTTCATTCATTCCAAAACTATTTACTTCACTGCAGTGTGTGAGGCACTGTGCCAGGCACCAAAAAGCATACAACGATGAATCATCCAGATCCTGCCCTCAAGGAACTTAGCGTACAAGGAGGCATATAAACCACTGAAAACGGCACTGCTTGTTTTTTAAAATTTAGCTTCAAATGACTGCATAATTGAACGTAATACCACATTTGAAAAGTGATTTAGCAGTCCCTCTTAAGTATTTAGATGATAATGTATGTGTTAATGAACATGCATTAGTCTACCAGTAGACTAATTAGTACGTATACTATTAGTCAAGAATATGGAGAAACACGTGTGAAACAAAGGTGTCCTGACTGAAGACAGGCGATTTGGGGTACTGAAGTGATTAATGATGACTGACAGTGCATTAATCCCACCCCTTGCTGAGGGCTCCCTCTTCATTCGGCTCCCCAAACCAAAACTGACGGGGAAACAAATAATTGATTCTGTCTAGCCCTCAAGTCAATTTCTCCATGTGTTTTGACTCAAGGCTTCATTAGCCTGAATCCATGAGTAAACGGCCCTTTTGTTTAACCGTTTCTTTGCAGTATAGTTAACAAATCTCCGACTTTATTCTAAAAATAGAGGCAAAGTTGAGATTTCTCCAGGAGACTGGGAATCCTAAGATTTATATGAGGGAAATATGCAGTTATAATTCTAAAGATTATGCAGTTTGTTATCAGTTTAATGAAAATGAGATGTTTGACTGATAAAATTTTTAGTCATTTGGAAAGCACAACAAAATCTTAACTCTTTTAAAAATCTAGCTTAAAGCACATTCTCAGTCAGGATTATGGCTTCAAAAATATTCATTGAATAAAAGTATAAAAGACCTTCTGAAAATATAGGACATGATTCTGATCTCTCCTCCCAGTAAAAGAAAGCTGCTTTAGAGATCAGAAATCTCATAATTTCCTTTTCAGGATAACTCTGAAGGCCTGTACATTGGTCTTGAGTCAGTCTCTCCTTCAGGCATTAATAGGTTTAAATTAGTATGGGAGATCTTAAATATGGTCCTGAGGAAAAAGAGCCTATGGCGAGCTCAGAAAAGAGGAACGTTTCATTTAGGGCTTAGAATAATGGTTGAAAATGATTACAGGATCTAATCCGTGGGTGCGAGCACTTATCTAATGAGTTCCACAGAATGGTGAGAAGAGAAAGGCAAATACTGTGTGAGCAACAAGTAGAACCTTCAAGTGAAGATGCTCATGGTAGGCAGAGGCCCGGGTTACCTTATGAGGGCAAGACATTCAACTCCTGGCCAGAACCCTTAGAAAGTCCCTCCACAGAGAGTCCAGCAGACTGGTCACAACTCTCCAACCTGTGATAACTCTGACTAAAATGCTCAGAAGAAGGAGAGTACAGATCTGCATCACATATCCAATCATAACTCATATGGTGACCCGTATTGCCTCAGTTGCCCGTTGCCTCTCAGTTAACTGTATCACCAATATTGCTTCCAATTTCTGAATTCAGTCAATCCACACAATGGCTATTTATCGAGCCTCTGGTCTCTACCGTCTGCTGGGCACGAAGAATCTTTTCCTTCCTCTGACCTCTGATTTGTGCTTCTACAAACTGCAGTGAGCTTCCACGGGCCTACGATGGGACACCTTCTACTGGTCAGATCAGCAACAATGCCCTTTGAGGGTAGTCCCTGGGTTCCCAATGGCCTCTGGCCTCACATTCACAGTTAAGGACTCAAGTCACTCACTGGTTCTCACTAAGCACCCTAAATGTTTTCAGGAGATCCCAGAAGTTTTTGTTGGCTGGTGATGACAGCTATTTGAGAAGACTGATTCGCTTTCGGAATAAAAGGCAGGGTCAGGATTCATTCATTCCCTGGCTTTTCTGGTATTTACTGCTATATACCAAAGTACTCCAGAAGACAGTAACCTAAAACAGAACAGTACCCATTAACTTGCATCCCATCGATTCTGTGAGTCAGGAATTTGGCCAAGACTCAGCTTCTTCTGAGAAAAAAAGATTCTTCTGTACCTCCTGAGATGGCCAGGTCACTCAGTGGTACTCAGCTGGAGGATGGCTGGTCAAATGGGCCTAAGATGATTTTCCTCATGTGTCTGGCATCTTGGTGGGGATGTGGAAGTGTGAGCTCCTCTGGGACTGTCTACTGGAGCACCTACACATGGTGTCTCCAGCACCGCAGTCTCGGAGGGGGCAGACATCTTACATGGAGGCTGAGCAGTCAACCCAAGAGAACCAGGGGGAGGCTGCAGGGACTTTTCTGCCTTCACCTCAGAAGTCATGCAGCATTCTCTTGGTTACAAGTGAGTCCTAAGGCCATCCCAGATTCAAGAGGAGAGAAATAGGATCCATTTCCTGATAAGAGGCCACTTTGTAGAACAGCTGGAGAAATATTGTTGCAGCCATCTTGAGAAAATACAGTCTGCCACTTTGGCACCTGTGTCTCACTTATTTACTACTCCAACTGCCTCTACCAGATTCTTGTCTAGGAGTTAGTTACTCTGTCTACTCAGAAACCAACCTTCTTCCCTCCCTTCTTTCCCTCCTCCCTAGTCAAGATGTCTACTCTAATAAAAACTTCCCAGAGACTACCTAAAAGTTACAGGGTAGAGTAAATAGGTGCTTGGTTGTAACTAGCAAGAAAATATGGGTCAAAGAGGAAGGAATAATCATGATGAGAAGAATTAAGAGAGGTTTCATTGAGGCCATTGTGCTGGACTTCGGACAAGTAGAATTTTGACAGATTAAGAGTAGGGGAGAGAGACATGTCATTCCTACATGAGCAAAAACACAGAAGTGTAGAAAGGCATGTTGTATGAGGAAAAGCTAAGACTGCTAAAGAATTTGAGCTTCAGACTCTAGAGCCACTGAGAAGCCAGGTTTTAAAAGCTGTGTTTTCGGAAGATGACTCCGGCAGCAGTGTGGAAGATGCATTGGAGAGGTGAGATTTTGGGGAAAAAAGATGGCTAGTCTCTGTAGGGCTTAATATAGTCCCCCTTTGACAGGAAAGGAGAGAGGGCTTTCTCTCTTTTTTGGTCTATAAGAAACAGTAACAGTGACTCTTTCTCCAGAAATGGTGGCTTGAAATTGTGTGATGCATCACTAGGTATGGACCTTCCTTTAGCGAAGACTTGTCCAGATGTATTTGGATTGGATTGGATACTTGGTAGGACTAGTCATCCGCTTGGGATTTCATCCCACCTTCCCTCATCCCAGTGAATCTGTGCCTCAGCAGCCCTTCAATTTCACTGCCTTCAATTTCCCATGTCCACCCCAAACCCTTGCCCTAGCTAAGAGACCTAGAGTTTCTGCTGTTTCTTCCATCATTCCCTCAAACTCTTTGTGGCAACCACACAGAACTCCTCACCATTCCCTGGCATACCATGCCCTATCTCACTGCCAAGTCTTTGCATATGATCTTTTCTCTGCCTAAAGAGTTCTTTCAAAGTATCACCTCTTCCTCCACCAGGCAAATACCTTGTCATCAATTAATCCCCAACTGAAACGTCACCTCTGTGAAGTGTGATGCAGTAGGCTGCTACCTTCTTGTCTCCCATGATATTCTGTCTTCTACTATAACATCTGTCCTATTATAGTGTCATGTATATTTCATGTTTATTTTGTGAATTAGGTTGAGCCCCTCGAGGGAATAGACCACATCTTATCATCTTTGTCACTAGTGTCTCTCACAGGAGTAGGTGGTCAGTAATGTTACATCAAGGAAGGAAGGAAAGTAGGAACTTCATTTGACTCTTGCTAATGTAAATGTTGGTCTGTGTTTCTGATCTAGAAATTCTGATACTCTGAATGAGCAGGGAGTTGGTATCATTCTGTGCACAACAGTAGTGTTTAAGTCTGCTCAGAAGAAGCTGGATTTCTGTTGACATAAGGTTACCGACGGAATCTGGAGAATTAACCGGTGAAAACCAGCAGATCCCAGAGCTCTATTCACAAACATTGTTTGTTTCTAACAAACACTTTCCCAGAGGTGTCATGAGCAGCCAATGGTGTGTCTCTCACACCCCAGTAACTATTAAAACTGGCAATTTCTTGCGTGGTTTCAAAGCTGTGGAGCAGCCCCGTGTAGCCTGGATTCATCAGTAATATTCTCTGAGCTGAAAGGCTGACATTAATGGTTAGTTTAGGTCATTGTCAACTTCTGTGGTCTCCTTTTAAAACCTAAGGTCACACATTCATAAAAAGCCTTCCTGACATAGTGTGGATAATAGCGGGGAACTCAGCTTACACATAAATTAAGCCCTAAAGAATGCTCCGTGGGCAGAGCTCAGCTTACTTGGGAGAAATTTGTTTGCACAGGGTTTCAGAGCCCGCGTAGAAGGGATGTTTTCCCTTTTACCAAGAACCCTGCCATGAACTGCTTTATATAACCAAGGCAGTGCTAGCGAGTTGGTGGTGGTGGTGTTTTCACTACAGGTAGAGTGGATAGACTAACACTGCATGTGCCTTCTTAAGGCTGAGATTAATGTGAAAGTGCTCATGGCGGACCTTTAAATTGTACCGTTTTTTTTGTTACACCCTTGGGTTGTTTGCTGGGCTTATTAAACAACAGTCTGTAAAGGTGTAACATTTTGCATCCTTCTGAGTAAAATGTTTTGATTTAATTTTATCCATTAGTTAGCACCCACCCTGCATCTCACTTAGTTTCAGTACCAGATATTTTCACCTCTAAGGTGACACATGTGTGAAAATGATAATGTTAAAGCTTATAAATTATGGGTAATTCATCCCTACACCAAATAATTCTCCCCTATAGCTGTCCTTTAAAGAGGGAGCTCTCCTGTTCCATCCGAGAATCACTAAGGACTTGAAGCAGAGTGGTTGGTGAAGTGGGGTGAAAGAAGAGTGGACTCTGGACTGGTCACGGCTGCTTATGTCCTAATGCTGCCACTTGTCAATGTGATGGGAACCTCTTGGCCTTAGCTTTTCTAGGGATCAATCCCTCATCACAGATTTGTTGTAGATGAAATGATGGAGCCCTTAGAAGATGCTCAGTAAAGATTAGTTTCTGTCCTTTCTTCCTTGACAGGTCAGTAGGGCTGAAGAGCAAATAAAAAGCAGGACTTCAAAGTAAAGGGTTAAGAAACTGTCAGTTGGGCATATTCAAACTTAGGATATGTAAATATATAAATAGGATCCAACTGATGGTAATTTGACTTGCAATTTCCCAGGAACACATTTATTATACCAGGCAGCGCCAATTTTGTGATTCTGTAGCTACATTTATAATCACTATTATTTTAATTTTTTAATTTAATTTATTTATTTTTTACACAGCAAGTTCTTATTAATTAACTATTTTATACATATTAGTGTATATATGTCAATCCCAAACTCCCAGTTCATCCCACCCTCCCATCCCGCTTTCCTGCCTTGCTGTGCATACGTTTGTTCTCCACATCTGTGCCTCCATTTCTGCCTTGCAAACCGGTTCATCTGTACCATTTTTCTAGACTCCACATACATGCGTTAATATACGATATTTGTTTTTCTCTTTTTTTTTTTTTTTTTTTTTAGCGGTACGTGGACCTCACTGTTGTGGCCTCTCCCGTTGCAGAGCGCAGGCTCCGGACGCACAGGCTCAGCGGCTGTGGCCCACAGGCCCAGCCGCTCCGCGGTATGCGGGATCCTCCCGGACCAGGGCATGAACCCACGTCCCCTGCATCCATCGGCAGGCGGACTCTCAACCACTGCGCCACCAGGGAAGCCCTGTTTTTCTCTTTCTGACTTACTTCACTCTGTATGACAATCTCTAAGTCCATCCACATCTCTACAAATGACCCAATTTCATTCCTTTTTGTGGATGAGTAATATTCCATTGTATATATATACCACATCTTCTTTATCCTTTCGTCTGTCGATGGACATTTAGGTTGCTTCCATGACATGGCTATTGTAAATAGGGCTGCAATGAACATTGGGGTTCATGTGTCTTTTTGAATTATTGTTTTCTCTGGGTATATGCCCAGTAGTGGGATTGCTGGGTCATATGGTAATTCTATTTTTAGTTTTTTAAGGAACCTCCATACAATATGGTACTGGCACAAAAACAGAAATATAGATCAATGGAACAGGATAGAAAGCCCAGAGATAAACCCACGTACCTATGGTCAACTAATCTATGACAAAGGAGACAAGAATATACAGTGGAGAAAAAACAGTCTCTTTAATAAGTGGTGCTAGGAAAACTGGACAGCTACATGTAAAAGAATGAAATTAGAGCACTCCCTAACACCATACATAAAAATAAACTCAAAATGGATTAAAGACCTCAAAGTAAGGCCAGACACTATAAAACTCTTAGTGGAAAACATAGAAAGAACACTCTTTAACATAAATCACAGCAAGATCTTTTTTGACCCACATCCTAGAGTAATGGAAATAAAAACAAAAATGGAACCTAATGAAACTTAAAAGCTTTCACACAGCCAAGGAAACTGTAAAACAAGACAAAAGACAACCCTCAGAATGGGAGAAAATATTTTCAAACGAATCAACAGACAAAGGATTAATTTCCAAAATATATAAACAGCTCATGCAGCTCAATATTTAAAAAATGAACAACCCAATCAAAAAATGGGCAGAAGACCTAAATAGACATTCCTCTAAAGAAGACATACAGATGGCCAAGAGGCTCATGAAAAGCTGCTCAACATCACTAATTATTAGAGAAATGCAAATCAAAACTGCAATGAGGTATCACCTCACACCAGTTAGAATGGGCATCATCAGAAAATCTACAAACAACAAATGCTTGAGAGGGTGTGGAGAAAAGGGAACCGTCTTGCACTGTTGGTGGGAATGTAAATTGATACAGCCACTATGGAGAACAGTTTAATCACTATTATTTTAAAGGGTTCCTTGACTCTATAGCTTCAGCATCATAGAAATTTCTATTGTAGAAATTAAAAGTCTAAATAAAAGGTCTGTGGGTTACAGTGAATGGAGTCCCAGCCAAAGTGTCAGTGCTGTATAATTTGTATTTACAAAGTATTACTTAATCACTCCTCCAAGGGGACAAGAATAAGTTCACTCTGCTAAAAGTTAATCCATATGATTAAATGAGAAATAAGAGATTTAGGTCTTAAATAGATAAATATGAAATATTTTCCGAATTTCTTCTTTTATTAAAGCTTGGCCAAAGACATCCTCTGTTCTCCTAACTCCTTTCTTTATCTTTGATACCTGAAGCTTTGACACTTTTGTAAGCAAAAAATTCAAAGCACAAAGAAAACACCATAGGTATTTGGCTAAATATCTAAGGATCAAACTTACAGAAAACGAATGAGAACAGCCCTTGCTGATAGACGCAGAGACCAAAACGTCTTCCATGTTCTACTTCGTGATCTAAATCTAACACAAGAGATTTAGATGAGTGGTATAGTCTCCATACCAGCAGCATGTCAGGTAAATTCTCAGGCCTCATTCTAGATCTACTGAATGAGAAAGTCTACGGTAAGCTCAGCAATCCTTAGTTTAATAAGACTTCCAGGTGATTCTGATGATGGTAAAGTTTGAGAAGCGTTAGTTTAGAACAGATTTTGAAAAACAGAAGGACAGAACCTTCAGAGTGTCACTGTTATAAAATTTTTTTTCCGTGCTTGAAGAGAAACAAAAAAAGTAAGTCCGTATAGGCCTTCGATAAACATACCTTTAGGCTAAAGAGCTTTCTGAAAGCCAATACCAGTATTTGGAAGACCCTCAAAAGTCACTTTTCGTAGCCTACCACATTAATTGAGAAATGTTTTGACTGCCAAAGTTGGGTTATAATCTACAAATGTTCTGTGGAACCAATTCCGTGAAAATAGTTTTGCGCAGAAGACGTTTGATGCCCAGATATTTTTAGGTTACTCTGGGTTACACAGAATGAAAAAGGTTTCCTTGTTGAGAAGTCTTACAAGCAGAGAACATGTTTAATTTTGTGTACTCTAGTGCTCTGCAGGACTTCTCAGAGCTTTTAGTATGTGAAAATGTAATTATGAATTTCCAAAAGAGGATATTCTCTTTTGTGTATGGTGGTTCTCTTCATTTATGGTGTTTTTCAGACTTGTTTGACCACGGAAACCTTCCTCTGTGGAACATCCTTTATGGCCAGAATTCTGCAGAATCTATCTTGGGAAATGCTGATCTGAATTATAGAATGATAGAATTTCTGTCTTGGAGCTATTTTTAGAAATCAATCAGTTGAATTCCTTAGTTCTGAGCACCTGGCTTGTCAAAAGTCAGGGAGCTAATTATTCCAGAGCCATTTGTAACCTCCAGTTTGTGCTGTTACTAACCCTTGCAGATATGAGAATTTTTTAAATATCAAATTTTGTGGATAAACACCCACTTCCTACACACATATACATGAATGTAAATAGGTTAAATGTTTTATACCTGTCAATTAGGAAGTAGCCTAACAATGGGCAGTACCACAAACTTTGGAGTCAGATTCTGGCTCCATAATCTCCTGCCAGTAAAACCGAAGGGTGAGTTAACTAAATTCTACAAATCTCAGTTTCTTATGTGTAAAATGGGGGTAACAATTATACCTACCTTCTGGGTGCTAATAAGAGATAAACAAAATAATATTGATTACATAGTTAGCACTGTGCTTGCCACACTGTAAATGCTCAATAAATGTTAGCCACTACTTTATTGATTGAACTAAAAATACATAGTGGACAAAAATTACAACCAAATCCACAATGTGTTTAAAGAATTTGTATTTTATTAAATCAAAATAGACTGCACATGCATTTTGAGAAAAAGAAGTATTGTATATAGGTGCAAGACATTATTTATTCATTCTGTAATGTTTAATGTACAAATCAATTTGGAGATCCTTTGCAGTAACTCTGCAACAGTTGGGGTTTACCGACTACAGGTTAGGAACCAACAGCCTATGTCAATGCATTTTTATCTAAAAGCTGTTTATTTAAAAAAATTTACACGAGGAGAGAGACATCTGCCTTCTTTCTTCCATTATTTCTGTGTTTAAATTCCCTTGCAGTTGATTTTTTTTTTTTTTTTTTTTTTTTTTTTTTGCGGTACGCGGGCCTCTCACTGCTGTGGCCTCTCCCGCTGCGGAGCACAGGCTCAGGACGCGCAGGCTCAGCGGCCATGGCTCACGGGCCCAGCCACTCCGCGGCATGTGGGATCCTCCCGGACCGGGGCACGAACCCGTGTCCCTTGCATCGGCAGGCGGACTCTCAACCACTGCGCCACCAGGGAAGCCCCGTGCAGTTGATTTTTTTATAGGTCTCTTTGGGCATGTTCAAAACCCATTTCCTCTGATCTAATCTTCTGCAGACCTGCACAGCTGGTAGGCATCTTCCTCACGGCAACATTTTATTCCAAGTAAAACCTCTTCCTAGAAAAACCACTCTATCAATCACTTAATAATATTATGTGCCCGGCATTTGAATAGACACTTGTGGATAGACAGAAGACACTTGAAACCTCTTTTGTAACTTCAAGGAACTTATAATGTAGTTGAGGGAACAAATTTATCAGTTGAGAGTATCCAAGTGCTATACTGATGCTACTAGTTGAAAATCATACTTTCTGAAAATGTTCAGAAAAGGGCAAAATCAACGTGGGAGAATGTTTGCAAAGCTCCATGGAAGCAGAAGCACATTTAGTGCAAAAATACAGAATTCGGAATCAGGATTTAGGTTCTAGTCCAGGCTTTGAAACTAACTATATAACCTTGGGCTAGATTTTAACTTCTCTAGATCTTAGTTTTCTTACCTATAAAATGAACAGTTGGATTGGGCTCTGCCTCCTGGTACTTAAGATGAGAGACCTTTCTCCCCACTGTGCATCTTCACATTGACTGTTTGCACAGCCCTCTGAGATAGATACTACTCGGGGGTGGTTGCCTCCATTTCTCAGATAAGGACACTGAGGCTAGCAAGGTTGTGTCATCTATTACCACCTAGCTAATAAGCGGTCGTTCCAGTACTCCCACGCGGGTTTTCCCTACTCTGGTCTCTTTTCTCTTAACCACGAGGCCAATTTTCTCCTTTGAGGGGATGGGAAAGGGTTTAAGCTGGACCTTCGATGGGTAAGGGCAGAGATAGAGTTACACTGTAGGTCTAACTCAATCCCCAGAGTACATAGTAATTTATAGTGCAACTCCCTCCCTGAATCCCAGAAAGCCTGTAATATGAGGTTATTTCTGTCCCCGAACACTAGCATTATTATGGAGATCAGCTGAGCATGAAGTGAATTTCTTGCTTATTCATTAGCCTTTTCTTTTTTAAGCATTTCTCTTTTTCCTTTTTAAATTCTTCATTTTAAAATTGCTTTTCTCTAGGGCTTCCCTGGTGGCACAGTGGTTGAGAACCTGCCTGCCAATGCAGGGGACACGGGTTCGAGCCTTGGTCTGGGAAGATCCCACATGCCGTGGAGCAACTAGGCCCGTGAGCCACAACTACTGAGCCTGCGCGTCTGGAGCCTGTGCTCCCAACAAGAGAGGCCGCGACAGTGAGAGGCCCACGCACCGCGATGAAGAGTGGCCCCCGCTTGCCGCAACTAGAGAAAGCCCTCTCACAGAAACAAAGACCCAACACAGCCAAAAATAAATAAATACATTAATTAATTAAAACTGTCCTCGCGTGGTCTGCTTGAATCTGTCTAGAGATGGAAAAGCCTGTGATAGTAATCATGGACTTTACTGAGTACTTTGCTTGGGGTGCTAGGATGTTGCAGCCATCAAGCCATCACATTACAGCCACCCGGATGGTGAGCCCTGAGGGAATTTAGGATAGAAACGTAATGCCTGCCACCAAATCATCAGACTATGTAGCACCCGCTCCCCCCCATCCCCGCCCATCTTGCACCCTGAGGAAACTCAGAATGAGAAAACACAGGATACTGACCCCAGATAGTGCATATCAAAGGAATGATTTCAGTGAGCCCAGACTCCTGCATCTTCCCATACACAGAAAAGCGCTAAATTCCTTAACTTGAGATATCTGATTTTCTTAAGTAACAGTAATCTGATGTTCTGATTACCTGGACTTTGTTGCAGAAACTCCTCTATATCCTGGCTCTCCACCTCACCTCTTTGGAACAGTCTTGCAGAGTTATCTGAGATGCTGTGTCCCAGGCTTTAGTCCTTAGTTTTGTCTGCCAAATAAACCATAACTCTGAACTTTTAGGTTGTGTATTTTTTTTTTTTTTTTGCAGTACGCGGGCCTCTCACTGTTGTGGCCTCTACCGTTGCGGAGCACAGGCTCCGGACGTGCAGACTCAGCGGCCATGGCTCACGGGCCCAGCCACTCCATGGCATGTGGGATCTTCCCAGACCGGGGCACGAACCCGTGTCCCCTGCATCGGCAGGCGGACTCTGAACCACTGCGCCACCAGGGAAGCCCAGTTGTGTACTTTTTTTCAGTCTACATATTCAAGGTGTGTTATGTTTAATCTTTACAACCACCCCAGTTAGGAACTACTGTTGTTCCCATTTTATAAATAAGGAAATTGATACAAATAAGAAAATTGAGATGAAAGTGATTTGTCCAGAGTTGCCAAGTCAATTTAGCAGAGTAAAGTCAAACTCATAGAGTTTGGCACCAAAACCTAGGCCCTTAACCTTGAGACTACTGCCTTCCTCAAAGGAAAGAAGTTGGACATATGTGGGAGGATCAGTTACCTCATCTTCTTCTCCTTTTCAAGGTTGAGCTGATTTAGATGGAGTTTGTTTGAGCAATGTAGGAAGGTTAATTATTTAGGCTAGGAGAAAATTAGCGGCAAGGGAAGGAAATTAAGAAAGGGAACATTTTGGATATACATTTGCATCTCATATACACCTGTCTCCTGAATGGAGAGCCATTTCCTGACCAATTTTTCTAGTGAAAGAGATTATTCACAGCTGGGAAAAGCAGACCCCACCACTGGCAGGATTGGACTGCCACTAACTGCTATCGCAGTTAGTAGTGAGAGCGGGAGGTTACGGACATTTCTAACGTATTTTAATAATTGACAGAAAAAAAAAATTGATCCTTATCTTTAAAAAATCAAGAAGGGCTTCAGAAAATTACTTCCTCTAGCTTATCACCTCTGCTGTGTCTTATTGTCATGGTAAAATCATGTGTCTCACGTTTTCTTTCCCTCTGCTAATAGCAAAGCTTTAAATTATTATTATTTTTAACATCTTTATTGTAGTATAATAGCTTTACAATGGTGTGTTAGTTTCTGCTTTATAACAAAGTGAATCAGTTATACATATACATATGTCCCCATATCTCTTCCCTCTTGCATCTCCCTCCCTCCCACCCTCCCTATCCCACCCCTCTAGGTGGTCACAAAGCACCGAGCTGATCTCCCTGTGCTATGTAACTGCTTCCCACTAGCTATCTATTTTACGTTTGGTAGTGTATATATGTCCATGCCACTCTCTCACTTTGTCACAGCTCACCCTTCCCCCTCCCCATATCCTCAAGACCGTTCTCCAGTAGGTCTGTGTCTTTATTCCTGTCTTACCCCTACGTTCTTCATGACATTTTTTTTTCTTAAATTCCATATATATGTGTTAGCATACAGTATTTGTTTTTCTCTTTCTGACTTACTTCACTCTGTATGACAGACTCTAGGTCCATCCACCTCACTACAAATAACTCAATTTTGTTTCTTTTTATGGCTGAGTAATATTCCATTGTATATATGTGCCACATCTGCTTTATCCATTCATCTGTTGATGGACACTTAGGTTGCTTCCATGTCCTGGCTATTGTAAATAGAGCTGCGATGAACACTGTGGTACATGACTCTTTTTGAATTATGGTTTTCTCTGGGTATATGCCCGGTAGGGGGATTGCTGGGTCATATGGTAGTTCTATTTGTAATTTTTTAAGGAACCTCCATACTGTTCTCCATAGTGGCTGTATCACTTTACATTCCCACCAATAGTGCAAGAGGGTTCCCTTTTCTCTACACCCTCTCCAGCATTTATTGTTTCTAGATTTTTTGATGATGGCCATTCTGACTAGTGTGAGATGATACCTTATTGTAGTTTTGATTTGCATTTCTCTAATGATTAATGATGTTGAGCATTCTTTCATGTGTTTGTTGGCAGTCTGTATATCTTCTTTGGAGAAATGTCTATTTAGATTATTAAAAGAGAGGAATGTTAAGGCTTCTACTTTGCTGTTTCTCTCCTCTCTGCTTTGAGAGTTGGTTGACTCTTCGGGTTTCCCTCTCTCTGCCTTGGAAAGGTTCCTTTTCTGTTGGGAGTCACGTCCCAGCCGTGTTTCGTGTCTGCAAACACGAAGGGCAGAGTTTAGGCTGTGGAATGAGACCAAGGAATGTTTGAGTGGCAGGGGCAGGGGGTTGTTGGCTTTACCTAAAATATTTTCTGAAAATATCTCACGTTATGTTTTGTAGCTCCCCCAGCTCTTCTCTGACCCCCACTTTTAAATAAACATGTAGAATTATAATGTGTACAGAGGAAGTTAGAAAATGAACCCCACTGTTCCTATCTCCACAGGCATCTGTACGGTTGGGACAGGGTGAATGGGCTGTTTGGGAATTCTAAGGGGAATCCACTAGAGTCAAGTTCCTCAACCAGGGCAAACCTGCATCAGCTGTGTAAATAGTGTGGCACTGTGAGGGGGCCACAGGCAGCTACTGTGATAGTCAGCTGAGAGTCAGCTACTGTGCCCAGGTAGTTTCATCCTGAGCTTGCAGGATGTAGACTCTTGTAGTCCCTGATGAGTGGGTGGGTAGAAATTTCCTTCACACTTTATTTAGGCGGGAAGGCAAGTCTGATTACGATAGGTAGGGCTGGCTGATAAAACCATAATGAAAAGAGGGCTTCTGAGGGAAGGAAAAAAACCTCTGAAAGCTGGGGACAGAATTGGGCACTCACTGGCAGACGTTTATCTCAGCTCAAGAAATTCCTGGGAGCAGGCGTAGGACATTGTGCTCTGACATGATTTATTTAGCTGTTCTTTAGAACGGGAACTTAAATGCGATTCATGTATCTAGTTTCTTTTCCCCTCAACATTTGAAAGAAGGCAGCAACCCTGAAGGCTTTCTGTCCATCAGGCAGTGCCGCCTGCCTGTGCCTGTGCCTCTTTTGGGTGTTGGTTTGAAGCTTCATTAACCTCGGCTCTTCCCCAGGCACAAATCTGAATGCTCGCCCCAGCTCCTGGATCTGCAGTTGTTCTAGTGTTCTTATGCTTCTTCTGCCGGCTTCATCACGCTGACATCCAATTTGTTTGTTTAGCTTAAATGCCTGGCACTGCAAAAAAAAAGGTTATCTGTTTAGCTTAAATGAATGGGCATGGAAACAAAACAACTAGGTACAAGCAGCCTTCTACGTACATCTGTACATAATACACTCCTGAAAATATGATCAAATCCGCACGACTCAAATAATAGACTTAACCTGTTGTAAACAGCATCCTAGGACCAAAGAACTAAAAGTGCCATAAAGTTCCTAAATATATCTGGTTTTCAGAGATAGTTTTTAATTTGTATTTTTAGCATTTTGTCTGAGCTCTTTAATTTAATTCTTTTCCTTCACCACTGGATACATGGAGTGCTGGCTGAAGTCCAACCATCCACCAACTGAGACAAAGGTTTGACAAAGGTTCTCTGCTTTTAGCTTGGCTACTGTTTTCTATCTTCATTGTAGTTGTATTAAATTTATAAGCTCTATCCTTATCAATAGTATCAGTATTTGTTTTTTCATTTTCAGTCCCACTTTTATAGATGTATATGGATAAAATCCATAATATCAGAGGATTTTATATTAATAAAATATTAAGATATTCAAATAATTACTTAAACAAGTATTCTTTTTTATTGAAGTATAGCTGTCTACAATTTTGCATTAGTTTCAGGTGTACAGCATAGTGATTCAGTATTTTTTTTGCAGATTATATTTCATTATATGTTATTACAAATATCAGGTATTATTCTCTGTGCTATACGGTAAATCCTTGTTGCTTATCTACTTTATGTATAGTATAAACAAGTACTCTTGTACAAAGATGGCACCATACGCCCAAACAGAACAACTATACCTGCCATTATCCATTTTCTCCATGCCAGTTTAAGTGCTATGTTTCTCCTTTCTTAAGAGTTCCCTTAACTTGCCTAAACCATTCCAGGAATTACCAGATACCAGAGAGCATGCAGCTGTGGGTATGTTTTCTTGAACTGATCAACTTTCTGACATTGGTCAATGGCCCAGAACCACAGGAATTGATGGAAGACAGTTTTAGAAACAGTTGCTTCTTTTCTGTGTGCATTATGAACAAGTCTGCCTCATACCGGTCTGGGGGAAGCCTACCATCCAGGTAGATCTCAGAGTATCTTTTGTATACTGTAGTTGTTGTTTTCTTCAAAACAATAGAATGTCGGAACTGTTGCTGTTGTTTTCTTCTTGGTATTGTTTTTAAGGTTCAAATGTGTTAGACATGTATATAGATAGTTGTGACTAAGAATTTAATTAAAAGTAATTCCAGAGAGGAGGGTCGTCTTTTGTTAGCACATTTACTGGTTCCTTGTGAGGATAATCTGATGATATATTATACTGGACTGCATCTACCTATTAATAGCACACAAAAATAGATCCAAGAAGCAATGTGGTAGAATCAGTAACAGCACAGACTTTGAAGGAAGACATAGAGTTTGGATCCACCACTTTCTAACTGTATGACTTGGGTGAGTTATTTAACCATGCTGAGCCTCAGTATCGTCATTTGTAAAGTGGGAATAATTATGCCTACCTCTCAAGGTCATGTCATCTGAAAAAAAAATGCACAACCTAAAAGTCGAGAATTCTGTTTTATTTTGTGGACTTTCTGAGGACTTCAAGCTCAGGAGGCAGCCTCTCAGAATAGCTCTGAGGGAGTGCTCTGCAGAGGTAAGGGAAGAGCCAGGCTATATGGGAGTTTTTGCAACAAAGACCAGGTAGTTGGAACATCAAAAGATTACTGTTAAATAAAGAAAACCAGATATTTCAACTCAGTGAATTTAGCACTTTTCTATGTGTGGGAAGATGCGAGAGTCTGGGCTCACTGAAAGCATCCCTTTAATATGCACCTTAGCTGTCTAGGGCCAGTATCCTCTTTGTCTCCATCCTGAGTTCCCTCAGGGCTCACTGTTGGGGCAGCTGTAGTGGCTTCATGGCTGCAACATTCACTGATATGGCAGCAACATTTTTCATTCACAGTCATTATAAAGATTAAACATATATTTTATAAATTTTTGTGATTTCACCCTGTGTTAATCAACCAACATAGGTTTATTTCAAAGATCTCCTGCTGTGGTCTGAAAACCTGTGTTTCTCAATTTCATCTTTAACAATTATTGGCCAAATAACAATACCAAGCATGGTGGAGAGGGAATGGAGGATGGCTGAGAGCACATGTGGGCAAGTGTATTTTGGTGTTAGACTTGGTGGGGGGGCCTGAGTAGTGGTGCCATCATTTTCCCCATGTTTGTGGGTGGCTTTTCATAAATCAGTATGTTAGCTGAGGGGATGGTTAGACAGAGGGCTGTTTCCTTAAAACGGTTGGAACACTTGATCTAGGTTCAGATCCTCACATATTATCACTATTTACCTGAATTTATGGTGTTGGAAGGTTTTCAGAAATTGAGATATGAGGTGACATAAACCACCTGTTTTCTTGTGACAGAATTCCAAGTCAGATAGCTGGAAATAGAACTTAGGAGGATTGAGAGGGTAGAGAATTCTGATTTCCTCAGAATCTAAGCAGTAATGGGCCGAGGGAACATTTTAACACTTCTAAATGACACAGATTCTTGCATGTCCAATCTTTTAGGATTATTATGTCCAATCTTTTAGGATTAGGTAAGCTTTTAGGATTATTCACTCTTGGTTTCTTTTCAAAGGTCATGACACAGTAGCAGTTTGTCAGACTTTTCCATGAATAGTCTCATTTGAAAACACCGGTTTCTTGTATGAGCTTCCTTGTAGAATTATGAACAAAGTTCAGGTTCTGGAGTAAAGAGATCTGGATTCAAACCCAACCCCTGCCATTTATTAGTTATATGACCTTGGGTGAAAGGATTCTTTAGTGATTCTGAAAGGATTCTCGAAGGATTCTCAGTTGATTCATTCGTAAAATATGTATATCAATACCTACATCAATGAGTTGTGTTAAGAGCTAAATGAGAAAAAGTTTAAAATTTTTTTCAAGCTCTACCACTGTGATGAAGAGTTTTAGTAGTACAGCAGGTCGTCACAGAATTCTGCTGTATCCTGTAAAGCATAAACAAAAGAACAAACAAACAAAGATCTATACCACATCGTTTACTAATGTCTGAGACATAATGAGGAGTACAAATGAATGTCTGTGAAATACTTTTCTTTTTTTAAGGTAACACTTTCCTATGAAATACTAGGGCAAGGGCCAAGGCCAAGAAATATTGAGGTTTCCCTCAACAACTTTCCCTCCAGGAAATACTAAGAACGAGATGATAAAAAATTTCCACTTTAGCACGCAGGGCGTTTCTTCTCTTTGTTGCTTAGAAGGATTTTATATTTTTAAAAGGAAGGTTGGTTTAGCCTAAGTTCTAAAGAGCCTCCTTCAACAAGAGTTTTATTCTTGGAGAAGTGAAAAGGCTATCACTGAGGAAAAGTGCAGGTAGCAGGTATGTAGTCCCATCAAGTTGTGACTTGATTGTGGCAAGAGAATGAACTTTTCTTGAAGCCCTGCACCTCGATTCTTGGCCGAGGAGCGGCAACGTGCTTGGGGACCATCGGTCTTCATTTGGTCATGATGAATGTTAGAGGAAAATCACTAAATGAGTTCTAATTAGTCATCCAATTGATAAATAGGCTTAAGAGCTTATTATATGCAAGAAGTTGCTAAACTTTATAGTGGGGACAGGAGAAGGGCACTGGGGGTAGTTGTGCAAAGATGTATCAGTTACAGTTGCATCTCAAAGAAACATACGCTCTAGTGAAGAGATGGAATATACATAACCCTATCACAAGACACTAAGAGCAGTTCCATGTCAGAGTGCAAAATTTACGATAGTTCAGAGGAATAACAGGTCATTTTCATTTGGGGAATGAGAAAAGAGTTAACGAAGGAGGGTGTGTTTGAGCCCGGTGTGGAGGCGTAGCTGTCTTTGGACAAGTGGAGTAAGGAGGACCAGGTACTCCTGGTATAGGAGAAGCCAAGGCCAAGACACAAGAGTGGGTAAGTGTGACGAGCACGAGGACAAGAGAGGAAAATAAGACAAAAAAAAGTGAACCCTAAGTCAAAGGAAAAATGAATATAGTGTGTTAGAAAGAGCATTGACTTGGTTTAAAATGGAAAGTTATTGTATTTCCTTGTTTGTAAGATTCACATTTTTCTTCCTCATTTTTATTTATTTATTTATTGTTTTTGCTGTATGCGGGCCCCTCACTGTTGTGGACTCTCCCGTTGCGGAGCACAGGCTCCGGATGCGCAGGCTCAGCGGCCATGGCTCACGGGCCCAGCCGCTCCGCAGCATGTGGGATCTTCCCGGACCGGGGCACGAACCCGTGTCCCCTGCATCGGCAGGCGGACTCTCAACCACTGCGCCACCAGGGAAGCGCTCTTCCTCATTTTAATGTCTTTGAAGTCAAGAAAAATCTTACAGTCAATATGTATATTTAGTGTAATATTTCTTTATTGCCTAAAAAAATTTACTGAATCAGTGGTATTTCCACAAGTGATGGAAATAGTTTAATATTTTATATTTGTAATTATTTCACACACAAACTCCCACTTATAGGCTTTTTTTTAAACATCTTTATTGGAGTATAATTGCTTTACATTGTTGTATTAGTTCCTGCTGTATAACAAAGTGAATCAGCTATACATATACGTATATCCCCATATTCCCTCCCTCTTGAGTCTCACTCCCACACTCCCTATCCCACCCCTCTAGGTAGTCACAAAGCACTGAGCGGATCTCCCTGTGCTATGCAGCGGCTTCCCACTAGCTATCTATTTTACATTTGGTAGTGTATATATGTCCATGCGACTCTCACACTTCGTCTCAGCTTACCCTTCCCCCTCCCCGTGTCATCAAGTCCATTCTCTACATCTGCGTCTTTATTCCTGTCCTACCCCTAGGTTCTTCAGGACCCTTTTTTTTTTTTTAGATTCCATATATATGTATTAGCATACGGTATTTGTTTTTCTCTTTCTGACTTACTTCACTCTGTATAAGAGACTCTAGGTCCATCCACCTCACTACAAATAACTCAATTTCGTTTCTTTTTATGGCTGAGTAATATTCCATTGTATATATGTGCCACATCTTCTTTATCCATTCATCTGTCAATGGACACTTAGGTTGCTTTCATGTCCTGGTTATTGTAAATAGAGCTGCAATGAACATTGTGGTATATGACTCTTTTTGAATTATGGTTTTCTCAGGGCATATGCCCAGTAGTGGGATTGCTGCATCGTATGGTAGTTCTATTTTTATGTATGATCCTTTTAATGTGCTGCTGGATTCTGTTTGCTAGTATTTTGTTGAGGATTTTTGCATCTATGTTCATCAGTGATATTGGCCTGTAGATTTCTTTTTTTATAACATCTTTGTCTGATTTTGGTATCAGGGTGATGGTGCCCTTGTAGAATGAGTTTGGGAGTGTTTCCCCCTGTGCTATATTTTGGAAGAGTTTGAGAAGCATAAGTGTTAGCTCTTCTCTAAATGTTTGATAGAATTTGCCTGTGAATCCATCTGGTCCTGGGCTTTTGCTTGTTGGAAGATTTTGAATCACAGTTTCAATTTCAGTGCTTGTGATTGGTCTGTTCATATTTTCTATTTCTTCCTGGTTCAGTCTTGGAAGGTTGTGCTTTTCTAAGAATTTGTCCATTTCTTCCAGGTTGTCCATTTTATTGGCATATAGTTGCTTGTAGTAATCTCTCACAATCCTTTGTATTTCTACAGTGTCAGTTGTTACTTCTCCTTTTTCATTTCTAATTCTGTTGATTTGAGTCTTCTCCCTTTTTTTCTTGATGAGTGGCTAATGGTTTATCAATTTTGTTTATCTTCTCAAAGAACCAGCTTTTAGTTTTATTGAACTCTGCTGTCATTTCCTTCATTTCTTTTTCATTTATTTCTGATCTGATCTTTATGATATCTTTCCTTCTGCTAACTTTGGGGTTATTTTGTTCTTCTTTCTCTAATTGCTTTAGGTGTAAGGTTAGGTTGTTTATTTGAGATTTTTCTTGTTTCTTGAGGTAGGATTGTATTGCTATAAACTTCCCTCTTAGAACTGCTTTTGCTGCATCCCATAGGTTTTAAGCTGCTGTGTTTTCATTGTCATTTGTTTCTAGGTCTTTTTTGATTTCCTGTTTGATTTCTTCAGTGATCTCTTGGTTATTTAGTAGTGTATTGTGTAGCCTCCATATGTTGGTATTTTTTACAGTTTTTTTCCTGTAATTGATATCTAGTCTCATAGCATTGTGGTCAGAAAAGAAACTTGATACGATTTCAATTTTGTTAAATTTACCAAGGCTTGATTTGTGACCCAAGATATGATCTCTCCTGGAGAATGTTCCATGAGCACTTGAGAAGAAAGTATATCCTATTGTTTTTGGATAGAATGGCCTATAAATATCAATTAAATCCATCTTGTTTAATGTGTCATTTAAAGCTTGTGTTTCCTTATTTATTTTCATTTTGGTTGATCCGTCTGTTGGTGAAAGTGTGGTGTTAAAATCCCCTACCATTATTGTGTTACTGTCAATTTCCCCTTTTATGGCTGTTAGCATTTGCCTTATGCATTGAGGTGCTCCTATGTTGGGTGCATAAATATTTACAATTTTTATACCTTCTTCTTGGATTGATTCCTTGATCATTATGTAGTGTCCATCTTTGTCTCTTGTAATAGTCTTTATTTTAAGGTCTATTTTGTCTGATATGAGAATTGCTACTCTAGCTTTCTTTTGATTTCCATTTGTATGGAATATCTTTTTCCATCCTCTCACTTTCAGTCTGTATGTGTTCCTAGGTCTCAAGTGGGTCTCTTGTAGGCAGCATATATATGTGTCTTGTTTTTGTATCCATTCAGCCAGTCTATGTCTTTTGGTTGGAGCATTTAATCCATTTACATTTAAGGTAATTATCGATATGTGTGTTCCTATTACCATTTTCTTAATTGTTTTGGGTTTGTTATTGTAAGTCTTTTCCTTCTCTTGTGTTTCCTGCCTAGAGAAGTTCCTTTAGCATTTGTTTTAAAGCTGGTTTGGTGGTGCTGAATTCTCTTAGCTTTTGCTTGGCTGTAAAGGTTTTAATTTCTCTGTCGAATCTGAATGAGATCCTTGCAGGGTAGAGTAATCTTAGCTGTAGGTTTTTCCGTTTCATCACTTAAGGTATGTCCTGCCACTCCCTTCTGGCTTGCAGAGTTTCTGCTGAAAGATCAGCTGTTAACTTTATGGGGAATTCCCTTATATGTTATTTGTTGATTTTCCCTTACTGTTTTTTAATATTTTTTCTTTGCATTTAATTTTTGATAGTTTGATTAATATGTGCCTTGGTGTGTTTCTTGGATTTATCCTGTATGGGACTCTGTACTTCCTGGACTTGATTGACTATTTCCTTTCCTATATTAGGGAAGTTTTCAACTATAATCTCTTCAAATATTTTCTCAGTCCCTTTCTTTTTCTCTTCTTCTTCTGGGACCCCTATAATTCAAATGTTGGTACATTTAATGTTGTCCCAGAGGTCTCTGAGACTGTCCTCAATTCTTTTCCTTCTTCTTTCTTTATTATGCTGTGCAGTAGTTATTTCCACTATTTTATCTTCCAGGTCACTTATCCGTTCTTCTGCCTCAGTTATTCTGCTATTGATTCCTTCTAGAGAATTTTTAATTTCATTTATTGTGTTGTTCATCATTGTTTGTTTGCCCTTCGGTTCTTCTAGGTCCTTGTTAAACATTTCTTGTATTTTCTCCATTCTGTTTCCAAGATTTTGAATCATCTTTACTATCATTACTCTGAATTCTTTTTCAGGTAGACTGCTTGTTTCTTCTTCATTTGTTTGGTCTGGTGGGTTTTTACTTTGCTCATTCATCTGCTGTGTGTTTCTGTCTTCTCATTTTGCTTAACTTACTGTGTTTGGGGTCTCCTTTTCGCAGGCTGCAGGTTCATAGTTCCTGTTGTTTTTGGTGTCCACCTCCAGTGGGTAAGGTTGGTTCAGTGGTTTGTGTAGGCTTCCTAGTGGAGGGGACTGGTGCCTGTGTTCTGCTGGATGAGGTCGGAGCTTGTCTTTCTGGTGGGCAGGACTGCATCTTGTGGTGTGTTTTGGGGTGTCTGTGAACTTAGTATGATTTTAGGCAGTTTCTCTGCTAATGGGTGCCTAAAATCACCCATTTTAGCACCCATTTTAATGGGTGGAGTTGTGTTCCTATCTTGCTAGTTGTTTAGTATGGGGTGTCCAGCACTGGAGCTTGCTGGTCATTGAGTGGAGCTGATTCTTAACATTGAGAAGGAGATCTCTGGGAGAGCTCTCACCAATTGACATTATGTGGGGCCAGGAAGTCTCTGATGGTCCAGTGTCCTGAACTTGGCTCTCCCACCTCAGAGGCTCAGGCCTGACACCGAGCCAGAGCAACAAGGCACTGTCAGCCACATGGCTTCAAAGAAAAGGGAGAAAAGAAAGAAAGAAAGAAAAATAAATAAAATAAAGTTTTTAAAATAAAAAATTTAAAAAATAATAAAAAAAAGAAGAGAGCAAATAAACCAATAAACAAATCCAGCAATGATAACAAGTGCTAAAAACTAAACTAAGATAAACGTATAAATCAGAAACTAGTCAGTCGCATACAGCAAACCCCAAGTCTACAGTTGCTCCCAAAGTCCACCGCTTCAATTTTGGGATGATTCCTTGTCTGTTCAGGTATTCCACAGATGCAGGGTATGTCAAGTTCATTGTGGAGATTTAATCTACTGCTTCTGAGGCTGCATGGAGAAATTTCCCTTTCTCTTCTTTGTCTGCACAGTTCCTGGGGTTCAGCTTTGGATTTGGCCCCGCCTCTGCATGTAGGTCAGCCTCTGGCATCTGTTCTTCACCCAGACAGGACAGGGTTAAAGGGGCAGCTGATTAGGGGGCTCTGGCTCACTCAGGCCGGAGGGAGGGAGGGCTATGGAATGTGGGGCGAGCCTGCAGCGGCAGAGGCCAGCATGACGTTGCACCAGCCTGAGGCGCACCGTGTGTTCTCCCGGGGAAGTTGTCCCTGGATCACGGGACCCTGGCAGTGGCGGGCTGCACAGGCTCCCGGGAGGGGAGGTGTGGATAGTGATCTGTGCTTGCACACAGGCTTCTTGGTGGCTGCAGCAGCAGCCTTAGCATCTCATGCCCGTCTCTGAGGTCTGTGCTGATAGCCGCGGCTTGCGCCCATCTCTGGAGCTCGTTTCAGTGGTGCCCTGAATCCCCTCTCCTCGTGCACCCCAAAACAATGGTCTCTTGCCTCTTAGGCAGGTCCAGACATTTTCCCGGACTCCCTCCCAGCTAGTTGTGGCACACTAGCCCCTTCAGGCTGTGTTCACACAGCCAACCCCAGTCCTCTCCCTGGGATCTGACCTCTGAAGCCTGAGCCTCAGCTCCCAGCCCACACCCGCCCCGGCGGGTGAGCAGACATGCCTCTCAGGCTGGTGAGTGCTGGTCAGCACCGATCCTCCATGCAGAAATCTCTCCGCTTTCCCTTCTGCACCCCTGTTGCTGCGCTCTCCTCCATGACTCTGAAGCCTGCCCCCCCCCCCCACGCTGCCCACCCCTATCTCCACCAGTGAAGGGGCTTCCTAGTGTGTGGAAACTTTTCCTCCTCCACAGCTCCCTCCCAGAGGTGCGGGTCCTGTCCCTATTCTTTTGTCTCTGTTTTTTCTTTTATCTTTTGCCCTACCCAGGTATGTGGAGAGTTTCTTGCCTTTTGGGAAGCCTGAGGTCTTCTGCCAGTGTTCAGTAGGTGTTCTGTAGGAGTTGTTCCACATGTAGATGTATTTTTGATGTATTTGTGGGGAGGAAGGTGATCTCCATGTCTTACTCCTCCACCATCTTGAAGGTCCTCTCCTATAGGCTTCTTGGGGAAATAAGTAAAATGATATGTGTGTACCACTGGTCACATAGTGTGCTCAACAAATTTTACTATTTTTTAAAAATAGGGTTGAACTAACTTTGATAGGCAATGGAGAAGTATAAAAGGATTTCAAAAAGGAGAGAGGAGATCAATCAAATTGTGGCATCCAAATCACCTGCCAATAATTTTAAGAATCAGTTTAGAGAGGAACCCATCTGGGACACTATTATAGTCTAGGCAAGGGTTAGTGAAGGGCTAATCTAGGGGAGAACTAGTGAGAGTGAATGTGACCTGTGCCTTGTCTTGGAGATGCCATCAGTAGGACTTGCTAAGCAATGGTGTGCAGCAAGGGAGAAGCAGATGTGATGGGAGAGGATTGTACTATTAGCAGAAATAGAAGATATGGGATGTGATATTGTGATTTATAAGAAAAATATGTATTTGGTCATTCAGATAATCAAAACCTATTTCTCATATATATTTGATCTTCATCCACAGTTCCTGACTCACAGCTCCACAAACCCTTGGAATTTTCCGTGTTGAGAGTGACAGAGGTGTCTCATGTTATAATAATGAAGTGACTTTTGGGTGTCACTAATGTTGAGGGCCAGTTGCCAGGAGAACCAACCATGTGATTAGAGGGTTGGGACTTTCAGTCTCACCCCTGACCTCCAAAGAGGGGAAAGGGCCTGGAGGTTGAATCAATCACCCATAGCCAATAATTTAATCAATCACGATTACATACTGATGCCTCCATAAGAACCCAAGAGGACAGGGTTCAGAGAGCTTCTGGGATGGTGAACACGTGGAAATTAGGGAAAGTGGTGCACTAAGAGAAGACGTGGAAGCTCCATGCCCTCTCCGCGTACCTATACAGCTCTTCTAACTGACTACTCCTGAGTTACCTCCTTTTATAATAAATTGGTAATCTAGTAAGTAAAATGTTGCTCTGAGTTCTGTTAGCCATTCTAGAAAATTAATCAAGCTCAAGGAGGAGGTTGTGGGAAACTCTAATATATAGCTGGATGGTCAGAACTACAGGTAAAAACACGGGCTTGTAACTGGTGTCTGAAGTCCAAGGAGAGGGTCATGGAAACCACTAATCTATAGTGTGGACTTGTGACTTGAGACTGAAGTGGCAGGGGTGGGGGTGGGCAATCTTGTAGGACTGAACCCTTCACCTGTGGAATCTGATGTTTAGGTTCATTTTCATAAGTGATACTTGAAGCCATGGATGCACATAAGGTTTTTAAATAAAGGGAATATAGAGGGAAAAGAGAAGAGAATTAAGGATGGAAACTCTAGAGAAAAACAACATATAGACAATTCATGGAAAATAAAACAGAGGAACCAGGGAAAGAAGTTTGGAGAGGAACTAGAAAAGAACTATGTTGAGGTACGTTCCCTCTATGCCCACTACAGATTCAGCGCAATCCCTATCAAATTACCGATAGCATTTTTCACAAAACCAAAACAAAAAATTTCACAATTTGTGTGGAAACACAAAAGAACCTGAATAGCCAAAGCAATCTTAAGAAAGAAAAATGGAGCTGGAGGAATCAGGCTCCCTGACTTCAGACTATACTCCAAAGCTACAGTAATCAAAAGAGTATGGTACTGACACAAAAACAGAAATATAGATCAATGGAACAGGATAGAAAATCCAGAGATAAACCCATGCACCTATGGTCACCTAATCTATGACAAAGGAGGCAAGAATATACAATGGGGAAAAGACATTCTCTTCAATAAGTGGTGCTGGGAAAACTGGACAGCTACATGTAAAAGAATGAAATTAGAATATTCTCTAACACCATAAACAAAAATAAACTCAAAATGCATTAGAGACCTAAACAGAAGACTGGATACTATAACACTCTTAGAGGAAAGCATAGGTTTATGGTTACCAAGGGGGAAAGCAGGGAGAGGGATAAATTGGGAAATTGGGATTGACATATACACACTACTATATATAAAATAGATAACTAATAAGAACATACTGTATAGCACAGGGAACTCTACTCAATACTCTGTAATGACCTATATGGGAATAGAATCAGAAAAAGTGTGGATATGTGTATATGTATAACTGATTCACTTTGCTGTACGGCAGAAAACTAACACAACATTACAAATCCGCTATACTCCAATAAAAAACTTAAAAAAAGGACTGTGATCCTGAATCCAAAGAGAAAAGTTAGTCAACAGTGCTAAGTATAATTGATCCCATGGGCACATATTCATGGACAAATTGGTACAAACAGATACCTCTTTTTTTTTTAAATGAGATGTAACTGACATATAACATTATATTAGTTTCAGGTGTACAACATAATGATTAGACATTTGTGTGTATAAAGTACAGCGTGGTGACTATAGTTAACAGTATTGTATTGTATATTTGGGAGTTGCCAAGAGAATAGATCTTAAAAGTTCTTATCACAGGAGATACCTCTTTCTTTGCACACCTGAGTTGTCTTTGAATATCTCAGCATTTGGCTGCTGTCTTTTGGCTACTTTCACTTCTTTCCTAGTGCAGCAATTTCTCAGCCCTTTCCTTTTCACCTGCATTTCTGTGGTTGCTTTAGTGTTTTTTTTCCCCTCTTGCCTGTGTGCTTGTGGGGAAATGCAGAGCACAGACTATCTGAGGCAGCCCCTTTGGGTAATCCAACACTGATGCTTAAGAATATAAGAGAAAGAAATGAAATCAAGCCCACCTGGGCAAGTCATTGAGGCAGGCCTCTGGTGTTCCCCTTTTGTAGCAATCCAACACTAATAATAACAATACCACATGGTTTAGGATCTAAGCACAGACCTACCCTCATTCACCTTAAAATTTCCTGGAAAAGATGCTCTTGCCTCTCACATAGAACCTTCCAACTCCTCCTCAGCTCTTGCACTGTATTGATGTTTCTGTTTCTATGTCATTTTGTACAGTAATTAGTTCTTTCTTTACCTTGCCACTCAGGGTCCTTTGAATGGGCTTATATCCTCAGAAACCAGCTTAAATTTGGAAAATTGCTGCATAACTTATGTTGAATGCATTACATACTTGCAGGCAGTGGCAGTCTCGTATTTTTCATAATCACATTTTCATGTGATAATGTATTATACATCAAGAGCCTGTTGGCAGTGAATTAGTTCTAGTGTGGGAAACTTGTAGGCATGGATTAGGTTTGGTTTTGATTTTCCTGCTAATGCGGATTGTGATGTCGAACTTCAGTACAGCACCAAATACCTGATTCTGTTAATGTGTCAGTTTTAAGTGCAAAAGCAGAACTGACTTTATCAAGGAAGAAGACAACACATTTTTTTAGTGTGTTTTTTTGTTTTTGTTTCCATTTTTAATAATGGGCTTGATAACTTTCTTGTTAATCAAATTAAGACTTTTGAATGAGAATAATTGAAGGATGTCAGGGCCTTAAAGGTTATAATTTACTGAGTCTGGGTCAAGAGTTGGGCATCTTATTTTTAAGAAGCTTTGTTAATTTTCTGAGGTACACCAAAGTTTGATGATCACTTCTTTTCTGAAATAAGTTTTAAAATGCTACAGAAAAATGAGCATAAGTAGGGAACTACCTGGTAAAAATAATTTTAACTAGCTATACTAAACTCTGCAATTACTTGTAGCTTAAAAGCCTTTAAAATATGGATAGGTCTTTCTGAAAATTTGTAGACAGGAGAACTTTCAGAAAACTGAAAAAAAGCCAATATCATATCTAAATATTTTTGAAGAAATAGGAGAGATCCAGGCAACTGTGGGCTGAAAAAAAAAATCAACACAGTATTGAGAATATTCTCATAATGTTGGCTCTTCAACCATGCTAAGGCTGAACAAAAGGAAATGGGCTGAAACTAGAGCGTGAGGGATTTAGGTTAGAATGTAAGGGTTTTAAGACTGGGAGGAATATTGGAACAACTTCCTAAGAAACATTGTGCAACCTCTTCCTCTAGAGGTTGTTAAAAATAGGATAGATTTTCATGTCTGGTTTAAATCTGGTGCTGCCCAAAGGTGAAGGAAAGCCAAAGTGCTTTATTTTATGCCTCATATATACTTTGAAGACTTTTTAAAGTCGATTTCCTCATTTCAAGTATTGGAAACCAAGGATTCGTGTTATAATATGGCATCATTAATTTTTAAAATATTCTTTCACCTTAAGTGAATTTTGCTTTATAAGCTATGTGTATATGTATTGCTTTGCCTTAAGACTTTCATCTCATTTCCATGGAAAATAAGAATTTCTAAGCACATCCACTCCCACCCACCTCCTTTTTTTCTTCTGCTTTGGTACACTGTGTTTTTGGTCACATGTATATACAACAAAGTTCAAATAAGTAGTCACAGGAAGCTTTTCTGGCAGGCTTTGGCAAATCAAGTATATGCTATATAATGTATAATAATTATACGTGGAGAAAAGAGGCAGAGGGCCCAGAAGCTTTTTGGCAGCAGTGCTGTCTGGTTAGAAAAGGAAGCAAGTTACAGAGTTTGGACATTCAGTTCTGAGACGTTATTCCTGAGTCAACAGGATTTTAATTATGTATGTGGCCTAGAAGAGACATTTACGCAAGAGGAACATATTGTTGTCGAATGTGTTTGTGATTCTGGTCCCGTTTCAGAAGTGAAAAGAAGCCAAAAGTAATTTCTGAAGGTAAATAACTGGATTGAAGGAACATAGAATAATGATTCGTCTCCCAGTGGGAGGGAAATAAGCAGTATCCCTGGCTTTCCTTTCTCACTCTCTTGTTCAGCACACTCCCTTTTCGTTTATTATCTTTTTGTAAAAAAAAAAAAAAAAAAATCTATATATCTAAGTATAGACACTTATATAATTTTTTTTTCCCACACAACATTCATTCATTTTAAATCACACTATTTAGACAGAAATAAAGGGTGTGTTAAATATAACTTCATCTTTGAACATCTTTTTCTCCTGTCATGATGTTAAGGTCACTTAGAGTTTTTGCTTATAAATTTGGTGTGTTCTAGCATATATGTTAGTGTGGTTTTGGAAAAAGTTTAAAATTTACTGCTGAACTGAGTTACTGCAAGAGCAATAGAAAGACTATTCTGAATTAGGGTGGATAACTTCTCTCTTATGGATGGACTAGGAGGGATCAAAAGGCCCGCAGAAGGCAAAGAATTAGCTTTTTTGAAAGCAAGCTTTTCTTCCTGAGATTCCATTCCTTGGTTCATTCACTGATTGATAGATTGAGTCAATCATTCACTATTTACTGAGCACCCACGATGTGTCAGTTCTACCATGAGGTCTCAGCAGTAGACCTAGGATTATTCTTGTTTTGTTTTAATTTACCTTTTCACTTAACTTCTCCACACCCCTTCCTGTGTTCTGCAGTGATGGTGACAACTGCTTTAATAGCTGGCAGTTGTTGAGCACTTATCAGATATTGTCCTTAGGGCTTTTATAAATTATCTTATTGAATTTTCACAGCAAGCAACCTTATGAAGTAGGTCTTGTTAACAACCTCATTTAGGGAGGAAGGAACTTAGTACAGGGAGAATGGGTATCTTGCACAAGGTCACATACCTAATGAGTGAACCCAGGCCGTGGGACTCTGAGCTTTTTCTTAACCCCATTCTGTATTGCCTCCTGGGATTATTTATTCTATGGTTTTTTGATTTAGAGATTTTCTTTAGGTGTAAATTCCCAAGACCACCTCTATGCCTCATTAAATGATCTTTTTTTTTTTTTTTTTTTTTGCGGTATGCGGGCCTCTCACTGTTGTGGCCTCTCCCGTTGCGGAGCACAGGCTCCGGACGCGCAGGCTCAGCGGCCATGGCTCACGGGCCCAGCCGCTCTGCAGTATGTGGGATCCTCCCGGACCGGGGCACGAACCCGCGTCCCCTGCATCGGCAGGCGGACTCTCAACCACTGCGCCACCAGGGAAGCCCCTCATTTTTTTTTAGATAATAAATTTTTTTTTTTCTTTTTTTTTTTTTTGGCTACGTTGGGTCTTTGTTGCTGTGCGGGCTTTCTCCAGTTGCGGCGAGCGGGAGCTACTCTTGGTTATTGTGCGCGGACTTCTCATTGCAGTGGCTTCTCTTGTTGTGGAGCACAAGGGCTGGGCGCGCGGGCTTCAGTAGTTGAGGCACGCAGGTCCAGTAGTTGTGGCTCACAGGCTCTAGAGCACAGGCTCAGTAGTTATGACACACAGGCCTAGTTGCTCCGCGGCATGTGGGATCCTCCCAGACCAGGGCTCGAACCTGTGTCCCTTGCACTGGCAGGCGGATTCTTAACCACTGCACCACCAGGGAAGCCCAAATGATCATTTTTACCTTCCGTTTTCATCTCTTTTACCTCCTTGAAATCCATCTATAGTTGTTTTTAAAGAAAACAATAAACTGCCTGAGTCTCCAGTTATTTTAGGTTTTCCAACACTTTCTTAATGCAGTCTTGATTGTCTTAAACGTTTAAAAATAACCAAATCAATGTGGCACATTTGCAAAGGTTAACGTAAAATAAATTATTTTAGAACATAAAATGACTTTTTCCTCTAATGTCCATAGAGAGAAAAACAATCCTTGTTTTGAGTGCTTTGAGTAACTAAAAATACTAAAAACCCTGTGAAGTTCTTTGGTGCAGGGAAGAAAAGGGCAGATGTACCTAAGTGTGTACAGTATTGGTTTTCGCCAACTTAGTAAGAGATTGCAAAACAGTCTTCAGCAAACCTAGAAATGACAACTATGATTTTGTAAGCATGAGAACTCGAATCGTGTTTCTTTAATGCCATATTATTCAGCTATACCTTCAAAAAAACACTTCCTTTTAAGACGAGCCAGACCTGCCAAACCAACATATCATCTTGGAGCAATTAAAGGTTTTAGGGTTTCCCCCTCTGGAATCTTATTTCCAGCCGACAGGTTTTGAAGGTTCCCCAAGGGTAACCATTTAGTAGATGTCATGTACCTTTTAATGTGGGGCTTGCAAAAAGTAAATGATCCCTTTGTTAGAACCTGGGGGCTCATATTTGGCTTTGCTCTGTGCAGCCAGAGTTAGCATCTACAATGGCTGGGGACATGTAAAATCCAGGTTCCCCCTCTTCACCTCTTGGCTCTACCATTTGCTAGATAGCTGTGTGATCTTGGGCAGCTTAACTCCTAGTGCCTTTGGTTTTGCTTCAGGAAGTAGGAGGGGAATAACAACAGCATCTATCTCAGAGAGTTGTTGTGAAATAAGATAATCTATGAAAAGTATGTGGCAGAGTGCCTGGCCCATAATAAACACCCAATAAATGTTAGATTTTATCTAACAATAAATGTTAGATAAAATCAGTAGAAAGCAACTCACCCAACGGTGGTGAGATTGAAGGTGACTTATATTGAACTCAGTTCCTTTACATTGCCTTAATAGAATGATTTGATGTTCACACTGCAATTTGTGGCTTCATAGCGTCAGAGACTTCGAGGATTTTTGTATTCTTAGTTACTCAAAACACAAAAGGTTGTTTTTCTCTATAGGGACATTGGAGATAAAAGTCACTTTATATGCTAAAATAATTTATTTTATATTAACCTTTACAAATGTGCTATATTGATTTGGTTACATTATAAGGGTTTTAGAGAGAATTAAGAGAGTAAATGGACAGTTTTTGACATCTAGCCTCTACAGCCAGGAGACTTAGTTAGTGAGATATGTAAATGGAGACTCTGGGATCTCTAAGAGGCTGAGAGAGTGTAATGGTAAAGGGCATGGACCCTGGGTTTGGAGAGGCTAGAGGTGCCTGGATCAAGGGGAGGGGGGTGGTCCTGTGATTCCCAAACTGTGTTCTCTCAAAGTGTTAACTGTAGTAGTAGGCATGACCTGCAAAAAATGATTCCCTAGTCAAACAAGTTTGGAAAGTCCTGGGTTAGAGGTAGTTAAATGGATTTCCTTATTGTAGAACCAAACAATAATCAGCCTTAGTCTGAATTCCAGCCGTGCCTCTTTTTAACCATAAGACTTTAGGCGGATTGGTTAACTTCTTCTGTTTCCCCAGTTGTCAAATGGGGATAGTAATGGTACCTTCATTGGTTTATAATGATTTAAATGAGTTAAAACTTGGTGGCTGGCTTGGAGTAAGCACTATATACGTGTCAACTCTTATTAATGTGGTAGAGGGAGCATAGGAAGTAGTGTTATTAAATCGCAGCTGTGGACTTTAGGCCACAAAATATCTTTGACACTAAAGATTGTCTATAGAGTGGGAGCAAAAATACCTACCTCCTCAGCTCATTGTGAGCAATGTAATGTACATGACAGATATGGAAAACATGAAACATAGCACAGTGTGAAAAGTACATGGCAGGTATACCATGGCAGGTATGATTATTCCCTAAGTCTCTATTAATATTATTCACTAAAATACATAAATGCTGGGTTGATGGCATGGTGAGACTTGCACAAACTGAATATAAAATCAGTAGAAAGCAACTTGTGTATTGCCGTGGAGTATCCTGAGCTTCTGCCTTTTTCTGGCTGTTTGGGAACAGTGGGGAGAAGTGGAAATAAACCGCTGTCAGGGGCCTCTGTCTAGTTCAGGGTAAATATGAACCTGAACTGATTCAGGCCTAAGGAGCCAGGGTTGGGAGAGGCGAGACGTGCCTGGATCATGGGCAGAAGTCCGGCTAATCCCAAACTGTTAACTGTGATAGTAGACGTCACCTTTATGTATGGTTTCACTTGTCAAATAAATTTGGAATGTCCTGAATTCAACACGGTTAAGTGATGTTTTGATTGTAGAACCCTTCAGATTCTCTGATTTGTGAATGTGATACTTTAATATGAATTTTGAAACTTTAGGAAAGGAATATCGTTTGCAGCATTTCATAAATCAGTCCTTTTCTTCTTTCTTCATAAGCGTCCTGTGGAACTGGGGTGCCCTAGAATACACTTTAGAACAACTGACAGAGGGCAATTGTGCATCCTTCATGCTCACGTCAGTCCTCAGTTCTCCCAAAAGGCTGCTAACGGCCCGATACACCAACCAGGCTTTCTTAGTATCAGCAGGATTCAGCCTTGACTTGTTTCTAGCAGTGAAGTGGTGCATTTAAACCTGTGATGGGTTGAACTATATGAAACTGCTGCTATTTGACCACCTTTGACCTATCAAAAGGACAGTTTCATCTGGTTGCAACTAATAGGATAGTGACTGCAAATGCCATGCATGTCCACCTGGTTCAGGTGTTCCTTCCTAATAATACCTGGACTAAGTGTTTAGAGACTGGATTATCCCACTTTGTACCTGCATTGAACAAATGTATGGAAAGCATATTATATACCTCAGACAACGCTGTCCATAGCAATTTACCTGTAAGCTATTACCTTCCTGTCTCTCATTTTAGCAGTGAAATACTCGCTGCAAACAGTTTGGAGGAAGATGAGGCAAAAATGACATCTGAATTTTTCTTTCAGCCCCTGAGTACCACCACTTCTGCTGCTTCTGGATTTTCCAGATGCTTGGGTCAGTGGTTTCCACCTGCTCTGAGACTTCCAGGGTGACTCTCATGGAGCCGTAACTGTAATTTAGATGCTGGCTGCAGGCCCCCTGGAAGTGGGTTCCCTGCTGGCCTTGGTGGAGAGGGCTTGGCACTTGCCTCCTACTGGGCCAGGTGTATCGAGAAGGTTGACTCTTGAAGGGGGCTACAAGTTAAATGGGTGATTAATTAAAAATTTGTTCACTTATCTGTTCTTTCCCTCAACACATGATTGTGGGTGCTCCCCAAATGTGCCCAGTTCACTGTGCTAGTTTGAGGAGGCAGTGGTGGACAAGGTCGACTCCCTGCCTTCCCTCAGCAACTTGGAATCTAGCAAGGGAGGCAGAAGTCGGCAGGCAGGTGCAGCCAGGCGTGGTGAGCATGGTGGTGGAAGAGTCAGGGAAGCTGGGAAGAAAGTGGGTGGGGACGGGGGCCAGGAGGACATGCTGAGCACTGTGTAGTCAAAATTCCCTGCTCTGGTGGGGAAGAAGTTGTACAGTGTTTCCACCCCACCTGTCACTGAGAAGAGGTCCTGTCCTGTAGGCAGTTCTCAAAGGGTCACTCTTATCCAAACATTCTATCTGTCCTGCTGTCCAGGGTATCCACACTGTGGTCTTTGGGGCTTTAAAATACCTATCGTTCAGCACCAATTTGTGAACTCTGTAGGCAGCATCGAGAAAAAGGACAAGTCAGACCCGTTTTAATTCATTCAATATGCAAAAAATAATTTTACAAATCAGATACGTCAAGGTGAAATACACAGTCGTTTCAAAAATAGACTTCTTGGGCTTCCCTGGTGGCGCAGTGGTTGAGTCCGCCTGCCGATGCAGGGGACACGGGTTTGTGCCCCGGTCCAGGAAGATCCCACATGCCGCGGAGCGGCTGGGCCCGTGAGCCGTGGCCACTGGGCCTGCGCGTCCGGATCCTGTGCTCCGCAACGGAAGAGGCCACAACAGTGAGAGGCCCGCGCACCGCAAAAAAAAAAAAAAAAAAAAAAAGACTTCTTGATGTCTTCAGCTTACAGCGTTCCGACCAGCCCATCAATACAGTGCTCTGTATTGGGGAATCATTCACACTACAGAGTGATTCTCCATTTTCACAGGTGGAGTCACCACAAAGTTTCTCTAATAATTACTCTTTTTTGGTAATTCATGTCTGATCTTATCTTCAGAGGTTAAATTTACCATCAATTCTAAGGAGCCATCGAGTGCCCAGAACCTGATTCTGCATTTATCCTCATGCTGCATATGGCCTTTTGATCATTCAGAAGTGAGCTAGTAGAAGTCTGCTATGGTAAAACCTAGAATTTTACTCTTAATTTTTGTATTCTATTAAATATCCTTGTCTTTCCCTTAAAAAATTTGGGGGTCTTGGAGATGGGATGGCTAAAGAAAGGAAATGGCTTAATTAAGTTTGAAAGGTTGTGTAAATATTATTTTAAATGAAGAAAGAGATTACATGACTATTCTCATTTTTTAAAAGTTAATATTCTCCAGAATATGATAACATAACAATAACGATCATAATTAGCTTCAGTCAAAGATAGAGTTCTTTTATTAGCACTCATGTATTTCCTTGAATCGTGTCAAATGGATATCCACATTATTTCATTATAACATTTTATTTTCCTTAATAGCATTATGAAATTACTTAAAAGGCCAGGTAAAAAATGTTTCTCAAATTCCAGGTCATGACCCATTAGTGCATAAGAAAATTAATAAACTGAGTCATGATGATATTTCATACAAATGAAAAAGTAGAACAGAAAATATCAGAGTGCATCACACTTTGAAAGGATAGGTTTTGTTTCATATACATATTTTTTTATATATATGTATATATAGCATAATAAACATATAATATGAGTGTGCTGGATCAAAAATTTTAAATGTACTTCTTACAGTAGAATGCAGACAGAAAGTCTGAGAAATCTTAAGATAGAGAATGTCCAAAATAAAACGTAAAAAAAAGACCATGTTACTCTACACACTAAATATTATCTTAAATGCTAAATATCTTTATTGAAGCAGTGTCCTCAGCTCAGCCTTAGCAAATTTACAGTTCTAATAAAAAAAACAGCAAAATATATTCATATATGTGTATGTGCATACAAACACTTACCTGTACATAAACATTTTAAAACCTTTAAATATATTTAAAACCTTTAAAACATAATTAGAAATAGAACCTCCCATCCTATGAATAACCACTGTTAATAGTGTACATCAAGGGTGCAGTTATGCTGGTGTTTTAACAGTGTTCACTCACTCATGTACTAAGCTAAAGGGTATGAAGAAATTTACATGTAGTTGCTACATGTTTAGTTTAAAATTTAAAGCCTATTTAGCACCTACCCTCTCATTAGCCTGGGACTATAGTAGATGGTCTGTGTGATTCAGCTGCAAGTCAGAAAGAAATCCTGAAACTGCATTTGATGGTTGAGAAGAGTCAATCTTACGCCTCATCTTAATGGGGTTTTTTTTCCCTGATCGCTCTCTGATCTGAATCGGTCTTGCTGAACATTGTAACACTGCTTTGCTCATTCTTCATTGTGGACCGTATAGGCTACCTGGGAACTCTCGGGACTAAAAACATTCCAGACATTCCTTAACACAATGTTCCTGAAAAGGTTGGTTTCTTAGGATCCGGCAGGAGCACTGCCTGCATGGTTCACAGAGACTGCTGCATAAGCCTTTCATTAGCAGCCGGCCAGACAGCAGCAGCTGCCTCTTTGCTCTGAAAGACTTGCTTCACTCAACTGCAAGTCCATCAGACTAGCTTTTAGAGGGGTAAACGAGGACACTGTGATTCTCCGTAAAGAAGAATCAATCAGTGGGGCCGAGTTTCCAGCAACACAGTGAAGCTACACATAGATTGTATGTCTTGGTATGATGAGTGTTTTCTTTGGAAAGAGGCATTCAAATGAAGTCTCCTACAGCAAAATCTTGGTCCCCCAGATCCAAGAGTCTCAGTCACTTTGAACGAATTCAAGAAATAGAAATTCTACCCTGGAACCCTTATTAGCTGCCTTTCTTATAAAAATAATTACAGGATGCACCATTTCCCTCCTTTTCCCTATTAATATTTCCAAATCTGCCTCCCTCCCTCCCTTCTCTCCTCTTGCTTCTCAAATACTTCCTTTGAAGTTCTCTACTTCTCTTTTTAGACCAGAACACACTGATATCAAACATTCCAGCGTTGAAGGTTTTCAAGGAGAACACAAAAACCAAGAAACTTTTTTCACATAGAACTGGGTCCCTTCACATTCTTTCTGGCCGATGGGCTATTCACTGCCAACCTCAGGGGTTTGGTTTGCCTAGAATTCTCTTTAACTCAGCCCCTCCTCTTGGTTTCCACATTCCTTGATAAACACAGTCAAGCTCAGCATCTTTCTCAAAAACACAAAACCCTAGTGTAAGGGCTTATGCACAATTCTCACTCCATGAAATATGAGTTCTTGGCCAAGTGTTATAGGCTGTGATCACGCAGCTGGACCTGGGTGATCGGACCAGTGGAGTTTGTCCTCAGGCCCTATTCTTTCTCAGTGACCCGTGAGGTACTGAACAAACTAGAGGTACTCTGTATTCAGCCTGTGACTGACTGCCAATGAAATGTGGCTCAGCACCCAGAGGCTCATCACAGAACGAGATGATTGAGAAGCTAAGGGATCATTTCACACTCCTAATATACAGTACGATAGCTGGGAGGAAAGCCGTTAGCCTCAGGGATGAGCGTTTTTCTCTCCCCATCTCTCCCTCCAGGTGGTTGTCGGCTGGGGTTCACAGAAAGTGCTGTTAAAGTGAGAGTAAGGTGGGCAGTGCTTTTCCTGCAGCACATATAGGACACGTGCATTTCCACGTCCTTTGTTGCCTTATTTGTTAGTCACTTTTCTGGTGACATTTAACCAGAGACCTTTTGACTTTGGAATCTGTGACAGAATTTTCTTTCTTTCTTTCTTTCTTTCTTTTTTTTTTTTAGTTGAAGTACAGTTGCTGTACAATATTATATGTTACAGGTGTACAATACAGTGGCTCACAATTTTTAAAGGTTATATTCCATTTATAGTTATTATAAAGTATTGGCTGTATTCCCCGTGCTGTACAATATATCCTAGTAGCTTATTTTATACCTAATAGTTTGTACCTCTTACTCTCCTACCTTTATATGGCCCCTCCCCCCACCCTCTCCCCGCTGGTAACCACTAGTTTGTTCTCTATATCTGTGAGTCTGTTGCTTTTTCGCTATATTCACTAGTTTGTTGTAATTTTTAGATTCCACATGTCAGTGATATCATTCAGTGTTACATCTTTCTCTGTCTGACTTACTCCACTTAGCATAATGTATGGCAGAATTTTCAAATGCTGGCTTTGAAATAGAGAAACTCACCTAGACGAGTCCTGTAAGATGTCATCACCTAAAAATACCCCCAGTGGATCACTGGGGGCAGGAAATGAAGCCGAGATCGCAAGTTCATACTGACTTTTAAAAGAGTCACTGTGGAGTGTTTACAAAGATCCCACAGATGACTAAAATTAGTTTATTCTGTACAGCATTAGCCACTTCTGACTCAAGATGGTGATACAAGCAGCGTTAAGCTGTGAGCTCACCAGGAAACTCATTCGCTAAAATTATTCTCTGGCAAGGAAAGACCCCTAGTTCACATCAATGGATGGAAGATGAGGTATAAATAGTAACTTGTTATGCCATCACTCAGAAGCTGTGTTTTCCGCTTGTCTCCAGATCTCTGTTTCTTGAAAATGTGAAAGCCTCCTGATCAGTCTCAATGTGGTGTGGTGTGTGTGTGTGTATCATCCTTTTAGTAGTGCAATACAATAATTGGAAAACAGAGGCTAAGTGATCTGGTTAGTATCATTCAGCAACTCACTGACACTTAAAACTGAGAGTTTTGGGCCCTATAAAGGTCCTATGAGCTGATAAGTGTAAATGGTCAATTGATTAGAAGCATGTTCAAATAGGTGTAGGCAGAGAAGGCTATGCAGTCACGTGTGCTGCTGGGATGGCTCCTCTGTTACGAAAAACGTTTTCCTGTGTATAGCTGACCCTTGAACAACATGGGTGTTAGTGACGCCGATCTTCCTTGCAGTCAAAAATCCACATATAATTTATCGTGAGCCCTCAGTATCTGAGGTTCTTCCATATTCTCAGTTTCAACCAACTGCAGACTCTGTAGTATTTATTATTGCAAAAAATCCACGTATAAGTGGACCTTCACAGTGCAAACCCACATTGTTCAAGGGTCAACTGTGTTTAAAGGTCAGCTTATCAGAATAAAGCTGCATCCTCACTCTAGCTCTGGTTGATTCACTCAAGTAGTCAATTCCGTAAAGAAAAAAATCATACAGATCAACCATGTAACTAAATGGGCTAATCAACCCAGTAAAACAGTGGCTCTAGCATTTCTGTACCAGCCCATAATCTGTTATGTGCGCTCTTCATGGCTGACTTCATATTTCTTTTCATACAGATTTTCTATAGCATTCATTTCAGGACACAATTATATATTCTTTAGTGTTTGCCAGAGTCATTTTGGTCCTAAACCATTCTATTTCTCTGTAGGTGCCCATTCTCTGCCACTGATAACTTTCCCCCATCTGCTAAATCCATTTTCTGACTTATTAAGTACTGGGATTATTTCTTTAGTGACAAAGCCCTCAAACTATGCATCACTGATTTTCTATTTTTGAAGTCCTGGAATTTTCCTTGTTGGGACACTGAGTGCTTTATTTCTAATTAGGCTTTCCTTCTTACTCATATTTGGCGTTATCAATAAATTACACAACCAATAATTAGGAACAGGATCCCAGCGTGTACTGCAAACATGATTCCCAGTCAGTCACTGGCGGGAAAGAAGGGGCATTCAGGGAGAGATGGAATTCGGACTGCAATGCAGGCAAGATGACTCTCTGGTTTGATAATGGAATGAGAAGTGATTCATTTTTAAGCAACTTACTCAGGTTGGTGGGAGTTCTCTTTTGTAGTCAGATGAAAGTTTTTAGTGGAAACCATCCCCTTTTATTGGCTATTTTCTTTAAAATAGCCTTTATACCAAGAGGCAGCTTTAGAAAAAGCCATTGGACCTGTCTGCTGGAAAACCAGGCTTGAGCAAAATGCTCCAGATGTGAAGTATTCTCTAAGATTCTCTTCTAATACCTCCACTTCCATGAAGTCTTTCCTCATCTCCCCCGCTGGGAACCGTATCTCCATCCTATCAACGCCCACCGCACTTTGAGATAATTCAGGTAAGGTACTCAACACAGAGCCTGGTGTAAAGCAAGCACTGATTATTATTGTCCCTGTCTCTTTGTAGTACGTATCACCTTCTGCTGGAGGGTCTAATGGATCATTTTATCCTCAGCAGTGACTCACACTTTCCGGTACCTCTAAGCATGTGTTGAATGAAGAATAGACTGTCAGTCCATCTCAGGTATATTTGACCCTCAGGCTTGACATTCAGTAGACGCTCGATAAGTACAGGGCTAATGAACATTCAATGAACGGATATAAACAAAAAATCCACCACCGAAGTTCAGCTTTTATGTTCACAGTGTTAACTTTCCTAGTCTCCTGTTAGTGCCAAAGACATTGAACAACAATAACTTTACTCCTGAGCCCAGTTCCTATAAATGACCTACCAGTTATTTAAATAACTGGCCAACTAGCTTCATCGGCATGTCCCATATGCAGGAGTAAAATAATTATGGCTAATATTTATTGGGCGTTTGCTTTGTGCCAGGCTCTGTTCTGAGCACTTTACATGCACTCACTTATTAAATTCTCGCTGCAATCTGTTCTAAAGACAAGGCACTGAGGCACGATGATGTTAAATCCTTTGCCCCGGGTCAGGCTCTTGCCAAATACTGCATGGCAGCCGGGACTGGGTTGGAGTTGCAGATGAGTTATGGTTTGATGGCATATATCTCCCTGCTTTGTGCAAAATGTAAAACGAGAGCAAATGCCGGACACAGTCCAGCCAAGATGCTGCTGCTCAGAGGCTTTGTCTCTCTCAAATACCTCTCCACTTTCCTTTTCATTGAAAGTGTCCCAGGTAGAAAGGGAGAGGAGGGCCACAGAAGCTGTTGCTTGGCTTGTGAGCACAGAAAATGTTTACTTCATGACTCAGACTCCGTACCTTTGTAAAGGTCTGCTCCATCAGTAAGCACCACCCTGCCTCACCTTCTCCCACTTTCTCTCTCATACTCTGATATCTCCCTGCTCTTCCCTTAGCTTTGAATTTTCCTCTTCCCTACCCTCCTTCAATTGTCTGGGCCCTACAGGTCAGTCAAGATGCAATTTAAATGACACCTCTTGCTGGAAGCCCTCCCTGACCATCTCAGACAGGTGTCAGATCCCTACAACTCCTTGTGTACCCTCCTATCCTGGCTTATCATTCTACATTGTAATTGTTGGTTTAATCATCTCTGCTTCTAGACTGTGAACTCATCAAGGGTGGAGGCCCTGTCTTGTCCACTGGTATCTGGAGATCCCAGTGTCAATTCTGGGCACAGAGGTGCGTCATAAATATTTGTTGAGTGAACAAATAGGTGAATAAATAAAAGTGTTCCCTTGCAAGTTTATTCTACTCTGAAAGCATTACATAAACCAAATGCAGGGACTCTGCATATACATATTCAGATGCCTGAGATTGGCCAGAATCTCAGGCAAGAATAACAGGTTAGAGATATTATTTCTTTGTCCCTATGTATCAGAAAGAAAATATCCCACTATCCAACCCGAAACCATAGGCGTAAATAACGTTTGATGAGGAGAAAAAAGTAAGCCTGAAAAATTTGTGGCTGGAAAAAAATGTTTCAAACAGCATTTTATTTTTCCCTTCTGCGGGCTTGTTGTATAAATTATGTGTGAGACAAATATGTGATAGAGAGATTCAGTGGCAATTCCTCATTCTCAAATGTCTGGTTAACCACGCCTCTTAATCCCACATACAGTAGTTTAGCACAGAATTAAATTCTGCCCTTTAGGCAGGATTGACATCTGGAATTTCGTGTTTCTGTAGTTTAAATGTTTTTTCCCACTATTTGTACTTTTCCATTTAGAATAAATGCACTGAGTGTGTGTGGGGAAACATAAATAGAATGGGATTTTTATGATTCAACTCATCATCCTTATTGGTTTGTGGTCGATTTTTGTAGATACTAATTTTTAAAATTACCTATCTCTAATTAGTTACAGGAATGCAGTAAGAATTGCTGGGCCACTGTCCTCTAATGAATGGAGCATCTTCTCTTTGCCAATAATCAAAGTCTTTAATTTTGTAAAGGAAAATCATTTCCTTCAACCTTTACTCCCAAAACACAGAGACTTCATGGAACAGTGTTGTCTGACGTAATTAGGGGGAAAGATTTTTCCCTGCTGCCATGCATAGCAGGAATGGGGGAGGTGAAGAGGCATTGATCTAATTAACTGGGGACTCTCTTGCCCCCATATCAGTGGTAGTACTTATTTATTCATTCAACATCCATTAATGTTCACTGTGCGCCTAGAATGTCCTGGAAGCTGCTATTTACTGGCGATATAGAAAGAACCAAGGCATGGTCTCTGTCCTCAAGGAGCTTACAATGCAGTGGGAGACAGTTGTATAAGTAACTGCCATCAAACAAGGCAAGTCTCACGTGGGAGTCTGTACAAAGTGCAGCAAGGCTTTAGGAGAATCTGAGCTGGCTGGGGAAGTCAGGGATGTGGGTTCACAGGGAGGAGAGCATCTGAGCTGAGACGTGTAGGAGCAACACTTTGCCAGGCAGCAGAGCCGGTGAATGAGTGACGGGGGAAGGTGCTCTAGACACAGGGCTGAGAAAAGTGGGTCCTTGGAATCTTTGGGGCTTTATTATCAGTGACATGTGGCCTGTGACCCACCTCACAACTCACAGAGACACATCAGTGTGAGGCTACCTGGGGAAGACACTAAGGTTGGCGAGGATCTGTTCAGATTGGCCTGGAAGCGGGTGGGGGGCGACGGAGAGAGTGGGAGAAAGAGGGAGAGAGAGACAGACAGAAAGTGTGTGTTAGTTCACTCTGGCAACCATATCAGAATGAGGAGGCAGAGGCAGCAGGACCTGTGCTGTAAGCCACAAGATCTGGACTGACTCAAGTTTCCAGTGCATGGTCATGGCCACCTACATCCTCCCAGTACAACTTAGGTTGAGCCTTTCACGCAAATTAATTTGAAGGCAGAAAGAGGAATTTAGCCCACCATTAGACTATTCTGATGGCGTGAGGTGGGATATTTTCAAAATAGAGTTTACTTTTTGAGGGGAGGATATTTGTGTGTGTTAATCTACTAAATAATGTATTTAACCTTAGAGAGGTAATTCTAACACTTCCAACAGAAAACCAACCGAGGCTCCTTCATCGTTCCCCATCAGCATTTCCCCCTTTTCTTTTCTTTTTTTTTTTTAAAGAATATCAGTCAACCCTTTTGGTTTTTAAAATTTATTTATTTTTGTCTGTGTTGGGTCTTCGTTGCTGCGTGCGGGCTTTCTCTAGTTGCGGCGAATGGGGGCTACCTTCCTTGCGGTGCGAGGGCTTCTCGCTTCTCACTGCGGTGGCTTCTCTTGTTGTGGAGCGCGGGCTCTAGGCGCACAGGCTTTAGGATTTGTGACACGCGGGCTCAATAGTTGTGGCTTGCGGGCTCTAGAGCTCAGGCTCAGTAGTTGTGGCACAGAGGCTTAGTTGCTCCACGGCATGTGAGGTCTTCCTGGACCAGGGCTCAAACCCGTGTTCCCTGCATTTGCAGGTGGATTCATAACCACTGCGCCACCAGGGAAGTCCTCTCCTTTCTCTTGAAAAGCAGTTCATAAATACCTTCTTTATGCTTTACACAAAGTAAAAAATTATGGCTCCATTGGAGCCAGCAAAAATATAGGGAAGAAGGTGATTTTTACAGTCCATGTAAAATCTGTGATGTCAGATCTATTCTTCCAGGAGTTAAATCTTCTATTTAATTGTATATTGACATTTTTCTGTGCTTATGTCCATGTAAGTACTTATGTCTGTTTCCATAGCTCTTCAGAATTTCGGGAAGGAAATTCTGCTCCAACCACCCTAATCTACTACTGCCCCTGTGTTCTGTTGACGAGGTCCCTTTGTGCCATGGCACAGTCCATTTTCCTATCTGAATTGTTCCATCTTAGAAATCCATAAATCTCTCCTCCTTCAGAATCTGGCTCAAAATTAAATTTCTCTGATAAATTTAATCACTATTCCAATTGTTTCTTGACAACATTTATGAACTATTAAAACTTGCATACAAGTTTCTGTTTAAGCCATCTTGAACATTTTAATGTACATATTTTGGGCATTTTCAAACAGTATCATCCTTAACCTAGTGTAAGTATTCAATAGGTGGTGACCCAAACTGATGGACAGAAAGTGGAAACACATTTTCATCTGTCTGTCCTAATTTTATGTTTACCTCTAAAATTTCAGAATTTTTTTCTAGAACCCAAAGTACTTGTTGCATCAGGACATAATCTCTAACTTCTCAGTACCGTTCTGTAAAAATTAAAAAATATATATTTTATATGCACAGAAAAGTACAGAATATAAAAAAATAGAATTTTAAAAGGCAAATATCCTGTCATATATGTTCTAGATGTTTTATTTTTGTTAGAAAGAAATAAAATATTAAAGATATAATTGATATCCCTTTTGTAACCCTCTCTTACACTGTTTCCTTTCTTTTCTTCCTAGAGGCAACCATAGTCCTGAAATTGGTGCTTTTACTTCCCATCTCTGTTCCTATACATTTGCTAAATATGTATTTTTCCATACTTAATATATTTATTAATGTTTGTGTTTTAAAATTTTACCTAAAAGATATCTTCACATATCTGGATTTTGTTATTTTTTCCAATCTAAGAATCTCCATATTTTATTAAACAGATGTAATCTATTCATATTTATTGTGATTATTGACATGTTTGGGACTGGAATTTTTTACTTACCAACATTTTTCAATGCTTTTTTTCTTCTTTCTTGTTATTTTATAAGTATTCATTTCTGTATTTGTTTGTTTGTTTCCACACTGTTTTGGACAATAAACTATCTATCTTCCTAATGTGGTTACCGCTTTAAATTTTAAAATGTGCATCATTAGAAAAATTCCAAGTCTGTATTCACCTTCTCAATCTTAGTCTCCAGGTATTCATCCAGATATTTTATTCCCTATACAAATACAAATATCCTTTTTCCTTTTTATTTCTAAGAAAAGTGGTTATATTATACACACTCTTCTATAGCTTACTTTTCTCAAATATATCTTTTGAACATTTTTCTATGTCAGTAATATGGTCCTGTCTCTTTTTCTTAATGGCTACATAGTAATGATGATGACGACCAACATTTGCTGAGTGATTACTCTGTGCCAAGAGTTTCTCTCATCTATAGTTTATAAGAACCATATGTGGAAGAAACTCCATTTTGAAAATAAGGAACCTGAGGCTTAGAGGGGAGTGGTAGGTAAAATAATGCCCCCCAAAGATGTCCTCGTTTAAATCCCTGGAACCTGTGAATGTAATACCGTACAGGGCAAAAGGGATTTCGTAGATGGGTTAAAGGTTAAGACCTTGAGATAGGGAGATTATTCTGAATCATCTAGGTAGGCCTAATCTAATCACTTGAGTCCTTAAAAGTAGAACCTTTTTTGTGGGTTAGAGAGAGAGACAACAGTAGAAGCAGGGTCAGAGAGATGACAGTGTGAGAGGGATTCAGTACTCTGTTGCTGTTTTTGAGACATAGGGGTCTACATGCAGGGACCAGCAAGGGGACTTTAGGAGCTAAGGGCTGACCTCAGCTAACATCCAGCAAGGAAACAGGGCCCTCAGTCCTACAACCACGTGGAACTGAAGTCTGTCAACACCTGAAAGAGCAAGGAAAGGAGTTCTCTCCTGGACTCTGAAAGAAGGACCTGAGCACTGCCAACACATTGGTTTCAGTCCAGTGAGACCCATACCAGACTTCTGACCTATCAAACTACAAGATTATAAATTTGGGTTGTTTTACACCTCTAAAATTGTGGTAATTTGTTATGATGGCAGTAATAGAAAACAAATACAACGAACCACAATGAGAAATTTACAGTGAAATGGGAATTCAGACTCAGGTGGTCTGACTCCAGGATGTGTGTACAGCTAAATCATTATTTATTAGCCAGTCCATATTGATGGGCATTTAGATTGCTTTCAATTTACAGTATGTCAGACAATGGGACAGTAGCTTTCCTGATATCTATATCTTCAAATACTTTAGCTAGAATTTCTACAGGAAAATTTCCTAAAAGTGAAATTATTGGGTCAGAGGAGAATCACATTAAGTATTTTTATAAATACTGCCAAATTGCCTGGCAAAATGTTCCCAATGAAGCTCTTAGACTAGAATTGAAATCATCAGGGAAAGAATTAACAAGAAGTATGGATGGATCTGGGTTATTGGTGACCATTTCAACAAAGAAAAGAACTGAAATGATCACATAACCGAAAGTGCCTTTCTCCTTCATTTTAACTGGAGGACTTGCAGACATCTGTTCCAGAAGAGTTCCTCTGGCTTTGTCTTCTCTCTGTGCATTGTGAACAGATTCACTTTGTGCCTTTACTTGTGAGTCTTGCTTTTTGGCCTTTTAGGCAATAATGACTGGCAAAAATAAATAGCCTTTTCAGTAAGGATCCCTTGTGCTACACATACATTCTAAAATACTCTATTACTTCAGCTGAGGCTAGATTTTCTCACGTGCACAATAGGTACTTTAAAATACTAATAGCATTTCATTAATTTTGAATGATAGTCTTCTCAGCGGGGCCCTGAACTCAACTTATGGAAGAAATCACTGGTTAAAGAAAACTAACATAGCAACCAGCTCACGTGTATGGGCTCTGTGACTAGCTGGCATTTTATGGGAGTCACCAAAGCAGGCCCCATAAGATTTAATGGCCCATTCCTCACGTGACTCTACAACAAAACAACCTCCACATTGCTGGAAACAACTTTTACTTTCTTTGGGCATCTTAACCCCAATCATTTATCTGGAAAGCGGTCTGTCTCCTTCACTCCTGGCTTACACCAATGCTTTTGTTGTGCTTGTAGATCTGATAGCATCCTTTTATCCCAGGCTCTTTCTTTGTTCTAGAACTTCTTTATCTCTCACTCTACTGCCTCGGAGATTTTGGTTCTCTCCTTATGCTGTGATTTTTCCGTCTTTAGAGTTATGAAAACTTTGACTCAATTGTTCTGCTTGTTTTTTTTCTTTTGCTCAACTGCTAGATCCTGGGACATTGTAATAAACATCCTCATGGCTGTGAAATGGAAAGATGTCTAACTAATGATGTTTGTTTGTTTGCTTATTTATTTATTTTTGCTTCATTTTACCTAGGAAACCAGACTGGAAAATTTGAATTCTGATTAAATTTTGGATATTATAATGAATAATAATACCTCCTATTTATTGAACATTTACCATGTGCCTGATACTATTAATTTTTTTTTAAAATGCTTTAACTTAAAAGTCTTCAGGGCCCTTCTGTGAGGTTAGGTGCTACTATTATCCCCATTCCACTGTTGAGGAAATCGAGGCTTTACGAAGTTAGGCAATCTGATCCAGGCTGTGTAGTAGTAAATGATAAAGCTGAGATTGAAACACAAGCTTGTTTGACCAGTCTGTACTCTTAACCACTATACCAGAATGTTCTTTGACATTTCAAAATCATTTGTAAGCAATACTTCCAAGAATATTTTTAACAGAAAAAAGTTAAACACAGAGCTACTTAGTTGTGATGAAGTAGAAAGAATACTGGAATAGGAGTCAAAAGAGGGAGTCTCAGCTGTGTCCTTAACTAACTGAGCAAGCCCCAGGCGAGTCAGTTCACCAGCCCCTCCCTTATCTTTTTTCCCCCCCGTCTGTAAAAGTGCCAGTATTCTAGCATTCTTAAAAAAAAAACTTGATTTCCTCTTCTTTAAGTTTTCCTATACTAAGATAGATGAAATCTGCTGCTGCCATATCATTTGTGACAGTTAAGGCTGGTATCAAATGAGTCAGTTGGCAGAGGGCTACTTGTTCTGAAAAAAGAAGAAAAAAAGCAATGATTAAATGCCACCCCCACTCCCACCCCCAGGCAGAGAGCAAGCTGAACATAATGACTCAAGTTCAAACCCTAGAAAATCTAGGCGGAAATGGGGTGGATATATTCTTCTGTCTCTAATTTTCTCTGTGTATATTCACCTTTGATCGTAACGATGTGGATGAATGTGTGGCTCATCAGTTAATCATCATCTCAAATTTGCTCAAGCCATTGTATAGCAATAATGCTACCAAACTGTCTTTGTCCAGTTGGAAATGAGACCCAGCCGAGAAGACTTGCTAACTTTCTCAAGCATGTATCTTCATTCTATCACATAGCTTTTTCCTATCTCATGTGTTTTTGGCTGAATTGTGTCCCCACAAAACTCATATGTTGAAGCCCTAACCCTAATACCTCACCATGTAACTGTATTTGGAGATGGGGCCTTCAAAGGGGGTAATTAAGATAAAATGAGGTCATACTGGTGGGCCCTAATCCAATATAACAGGTGTCCTAATAAGAAGAGGAGATTAGGACACAGAAACACAGTTGGGAGGACGGCCATGTGAGGGCTTAGAGAGAAGGTGGCCATCAGCAAGCCAAGAAGAGAGGCCTCAGGAGAAAACAAACCTGTTAACACCTTGATCTTGGACTTCCAGACTCCAGAACTGTGAGAAAATAAAATTCTCAAGTCAACCTATCTTTGGTATTTTGTTATGGCAGCCCTCGCAAATTAATATACCATGTTTTAAATCCAGGGTTGTTTTTAGGTTTTTCCATTACTTCTCAGAAGATCTTTACCTTGATTTTTAATTTTCTTTCCTCCCTTGCCTGAGCTAGATTTCCTTGCCCTAGGAAGTCATACTCAGGTATCAAGCTTCATCCACATACTGGAGTACAGGTATTTCACAGATGTTAACAGTGTTTGAAGAGTACCCAGTGTTAGTGAATCTTGACTGGTATTTTGAACACAGCTTACATTTCTACACCTACGTAAAATCCTTGTCACTGCCTCACCTGTGGGTGTCAGTTCTTAAATAATTTAATTTTATAGCTAATAAAATAAAAAACTGAACCATATATAATTGATTTCTCACCCCTCACCAATACCCCATGAATTTTTCTTCTTTTTCTTACTTCCTCTCTTGGTAAAATGCAGAAGCATGCCCATTCATCTAAGTTCATGTTCTCAAGCTAAGAACTTAGGAGTCATACTTGATCTTTTCCTTGCCTCATACATCCAACACATTACCCACTTCTGTTCATTCTTCCTTTAAAACATCTAATAGGAAAAGACTTGTAATATTAATCTATAATATTAAATTTGAATTACAAATATCAGTATGGACTAATGAAGTACAAATATCAGTATGGACGAATGTATTAAAAATATCTATATATTTATGTATCTACCTATCTATCTATTCTAGATCTGTCCACTGAAAGAACATAGAAGCTATGATATCCCCCTAGCAATAAGCACATCCAGAATCCAGATTTTGGTTTCTATTCATCATTAGCTACAAAAAGAATAATGGTCTTTGGAGAAATAGCTGATTCTAGGTGTTGGGCAGTGAAACTACAAGGTGAGTTTAGGATATCTTGTATCAGAAACCAAGGAAGTGCTCAGTGATTTATGCGGGCATGTTAAAAGGACCCAGGAACTAGTTTGAAAGGATTTCCACTACACAAATTTTGAACAATTTGAAGTATAATTTATTGTAAAACATTGAGTACATAAAAATCTATTAGTCCATAGTGATACCCAAAAAAAGTGAAGGAAAGGAAAAAAAAATCATTTGGATCATTAGAGATGACTACTCAATAAATCCTGAAATTGGTAGTAAAATGGAAAGAAGTAAACATTTACTGTACCTTTTTATGAAGAATTTTATATTATCCTAGTTAATGAGGGAAAACTCATCTTTAGAAAAGAATGAAAAAAAGGAGCAATACTATTTGAAAGTCATTATTTTGCAACCCCCAATGAAATAATTGATTCAGACAAGGATCATCAGTGGTGAAAGTTTATTGTAGAACAGGATAGTCACACAGTGACAAACATCACCACACATATTACTTACTAGTTGTAAAGAGCAGAAGGGAGAGATCTTGTAGTCACCACTTTGACCAAGTGATCGACCTAAAAGCATTGATAATACGCTATAATCTTGCATTATGTTTCTCCTGATGTGATGCAGATGAAATCCACAGAATTGTTTATGAACTACTCTTGCCAAAAGTGTTCAACCTGAATCTAATTAAGCCTTTGGACCTAACTTCAAATATATAGGAATTATAGGACACCAGAGAACAATCAAATTACAAGGAAACCTATGGAGGAATCCCAAATGTGAAATATTCTATACAACTTTTTGGATTCTTCCAAAAGTCACTATCATCAGTGAAGAAAGAGTAGGGGGGAACTGCTCTAGATGAAAAGAGATAAAGAGACATAACAACCAAAAACAGTATATGAACCTTGATTGACTCTTGGCCTGATAAAAGCAGCTAAAAACCATTTTGGGAACAAGTGGAGAAAATGTGAATATGAGCCATATATTAAATGATATGACATACGATATTAAGAAACTAATATCAACGTGCTTAGATATGATAATGAATTGTGTGATACAGAAGAAAATTCTTATTTTTAGCAGATGTGTATTTGGGTGTGACTAGGAAGCAGGATCCTCCTCTCAAGGGGCAATATTACTCAGGATCAGTTGAATGGGGGCCCAGTGTTGCTAAATCTTTGTCTTGGACAATAAGTCAAAAATAAAGGTTTGTATACAAATTCTCATTTTAAACACTGACAAGGAATTTTCTTTAAAACACCACAGGCTGAAAAAAATTTGGGCTATAGTGTACGACTCCTCCACGCTCACTCTTTCATATTGGTCTCTGTATCATTCTTTATTCTCTCTTATTGATCTAGAATACTTTCTCCATCCTTTTGCCATTGAAATCCTGTGAGTCTTTCAAAACCCAGCAAGCAAGGCCATTCACCTTCTCAAACTCCCATAGGCAGAGTCAGCGCTCCCTCTTTGGAGTGTCTGGCCGTTTATACAAACCTCCATCCTAGGACTTGTAATGGAATGACATATTTGGTTGTCCGTCTCCTCCCACTGGGTTCTGAGCCCTCATGATCAAAAGCCACAGTTTATTCATTCTCGTCTACCCCGTAATGCTCACAGTGTCTAATATAAAGTCAGCCCTCGATGAACATCTGTTGATTGAGTTGCAGCCTGTTAAAAGAAATGCTGCAGAAAAATTTAGGACATGGTTTCTGTGGCATCCAGTTGGAAATGTACTTAAGCATGTCTGTGAATCAGTAAAAGAAATTTTCCTATTATTATATTCCAAGTAAGGCTGTCTCCTGGGATCATTTGTCTCTTATAGGAAGTCAGGTAAACAAGTTCAGTTTTAAAAAGAAAAAAATTGTCAAAATAAGATTCTTTCTGACCTTTTAGTCCAAGAGAATGAGTAATAGAGAACTGTTTCAAGGATGGATTTTCTAGGACAATTTTGGCCAAGATCAGGCCAAGGATCTAGGCAGCTTCAGTAACCTACAAATACTCTAAACCTACTTGAACCTATACAAGAACTGAATGGTAGAGTTTAGAATGTACCAAATCAAGTCACCTCCTCCCTTTTGGGACATCAATTCCTATACACCCTACACACCCAGTTCTCTCCTTCCTGTCTCTTTCATGCATTTTTTTTTTCTGCAATGCTTCCTTTCTTCCTTTCTTTCTCTCTTCCTTCCTTCCTTCCTTCCTTCCTTCCTTCCTTCCTTCCTTCCTTCCTTCCTCTCTCTTTCTTTCTGCATTCCTTTCAAAATCCAGCTCAAATCCTACTTCTTCCAGGGAATCTCTGATAAATGCCACATGCCTTGATTTTTCCTTTATATTGTATTCTCCATTTATCTGTATTCTTTTATGCTAGGTATGGTCTATTCCTGTGTAGGCTATATAATTAGAACGATTATGTTATTAAGAATAAGATAATAATAATTTGGAGGGATAATAAGATTGTTAAAAATTCAGCAGGAATGTAAATTGATACAGCCACTATGGAGAACAGTATGGAGGTTCCTTAAAAAACTAAAAATAGAACTACCATATGACCCAGCAATGCCCCTACTGGGCATATACCCTGAGAAAACCATAATTCAAAAAGAGTCATGTACCACAATGTTCATTGCAGCTCTATTTGCAATAACCAGGACATGGAAGCAACCTAAGTGTCCATTGACAGATGAATGGATAAAGAAGATGTGGCACATGTATACAATGGAATATTACTCAGCCATAAAGAGAAACGAAATTGAGTTACTTGTAGTGAGGTGGATGGACCTAGAGTGTTTCATACAGAGTGAAGTAAGTCAGAAAGAGAAAAAAATATACCATATGCTAACATATATATATGGAATCTAAAAAAAAAAAAAAAGGTTCTGAAGAACCTAGGGGCAGGACAGGAATAAAGACGCAGACATAGAGAATGGACTTGAGGACACAGGGAGGGGGAAGGGTAAGCTGGGACGAAGTGAGAGAGTGGCATGGACAAATATACACTATCAAATGTAAAGTAGATAGCTAGTAGGAAGCAGCTGCATAGCACAGGGAGGTCAGCTTGGTGTTTTGTGACCACCTAGAAAGGTGGGATAAGGAGGGTGGGAGGGAGATGCAAGAGGGAGGAGATATAGGGATATATGTATATTTATGTATATTTATAGCTGATTCATTTGTTATACAGCAGAAACTAACACATCATTGTAAAGTAATTATACTCCAATAAAGATGTTTAAAAAAAAACTCCAGACCCCTTCCTGGAGATTCTGATTCTGTTGGCATGGGATGGGGGATGGGTACAGTTATTTTGTGTGTGTGTGTGTGTGTGTGTGTGTGTGTGTGTGTGGTACGTGGGCCTCTCACTGTTGTGGCCTCTCCTGTGGTGGAGCACAGGCTCTGGACATGCAGGCTCAGAGACCATGGCTCACGGGCCTAGCTGCTCCGTGGCATGTGGGATCCTCCCAGACTGGGGCATGAACCCGTGTCCCCTGCATCGGCAGGCGGACTCTCAACCACTGCACCACCAGGGAAGCCCAGGTATTTATATTTTTAACAAGCTAATTCTTATTTTTTTTATTTTTTATTTTTTTGTGGCTGTGCCGAGCAGCTTGCAGAATCTCAGTTCCCTGACCAGGGATTGAACCCCAGCCACGGCAGTGAAAGCCCAGAATCCTAACCATTAGGCCACCAGGGAACTCCCGCAAGCTAATTCTTATCATCAGGCAACTGGGAAACACTAGCCTTATCCTTATAAAGTTTGGATTTTGGGTCAGATTAATTAGGATTTGAGGCTGGGCTCTAGAGGTTGTTAGCTGTGTGAAGCATTAGACAAGTTACCGTGTCCACAGACACGGCTTTTTATCTAGAAAATGTGGATGATAATCACTATTCCCCATTTTTCTGGGGAATTAAATGATTCATGTAGAGCATTAGTACAGTTCCCGGGATATTCTAAGTTCTCAGTAAATATTGAAAATTATGTTTATATTTGCTTGTAATTTGTTTGGTTATTTACTATGATTCAAGGTCTGGGTGATGAGTTTTTGGTTCTTCTGTAACACTGGTGATTCAGGGTAGGGTGACCCATAAAATTTTGCCCCAGCCGAAGACTATTGTTGACAGCCTGTTAACCTTTGCCAAGTTTTTATTGCCTCAACAAGGTATCTCTTTTCTTTGTCCTCTTTAATTTTACCTGTCACCTCCATTAAATTATAAAAAGATCTTTGAGGCCAGTGACCCAGACAGATACCTTTGTTACACAGTAAGTAGATCCAATACCTTGTATAGTGTGCTATCAGCAGAGGGCATTATCTAATAGAACCCACATTTATTTCATAGAGTTGTAGAACCATCATTTCTTATTTAGGTTACAACAGCTCCTAATGGGTCTTAGAGTCTTACACTCTTGCTCCCCTACAATCCAGTGTCTACACAGTAGCCAGTGTGATCTTTTAAAAATGTAATCACAGAAAGTCATTCCCTTTTGATCTTCCAATGCTTTTCACTGTATTTAGAATAAAATTGAAATTCCTTACCATGGTTTTGTAAGCCCTACCTGATCTGGGCTGGTCTGTCTGACCTCATCTCCTGTCATTAACTTCCTGTATCATTACATTCCTGTAACTTTGCTGTTCCTCCTGTCTGGGTTTTTTTCCCCTAGATATTCCCATGATTAAGCCCGGATGTCACCTTCTCAAGACCTTCCTTCTGCTCCCTATTCAAAGTTTTCCTCCCATTAGTTTCTATCCTATTAGTCTGCTTTATTTTCTTCTGATCACTTACCCACTGTCTGATATTGTATTTATCAGTAACTGTTGTTAACTTGCTTGTTCACTGGAAGCTCCATGAGAGCAGGCATCTTACCCATCTTGTATTCCTAGCACTGGGGACAGAACGTGGCACATTGCATGCGCTCCATATATGTTTGTCAAATTGATAAATGAACTTTACAGATAGGCTGAAGTACATCTACAGAATCCAGTAGATTTCAACTTTTTTTAAAAAAGCAGAAGACTCATCAAACAAAATATTTGGTTTTAAATAATTAATTTGTATGTTTGTTCAGTTCTTTTCACTCATTTCTTGACAATTAATAAGATTCTATACACAGAACAAGTTCTTAGCAAATACTTGGCAATTTAATGACTCCTTGTTCGACAAAAACTACCACCAGGGGGAAATCAATCCTCTGACCAGTAGCTGCAGACAGTGAGAAAATCTGGCTAGAGGAGAAGCAGACCTGACCGCAGGGGACAAGGGCAGGTGAGAGGCACTTAGTGTTCTGGCAGCACAACTCCTCCAGGGTTTCTCTGCAGCTCTATAGAGAGAGCAGTAGGAAGCAGAAGAAGCAAGGCCATCATTGAAGCACCCAGAGGAGAAGCAGCAAGAGAGGGCTCTTCAATGCTGCCAGAGGTGCAGTGAGAAGCTGCCTGGCCTGGAGTGGCCTTGGGCCAGTGGCTGCAGCACTGCAGAAAGGACGGCAGTGGTGGTGCTGGCAGCAGTGGTGGTGACACAAGGACAATATCTCAGGGAGGTAGGGACATGGGAAGCAGGCTCCCTCAAGGTGCAAGCCAGAAGGGACTTGGGAAGGAGCAATAACTGAGAGATTACACTTTTATAATCTTAATTTTTTTAACATTTTAAAAACTAATTTCGTAGAACATCTACATAGGAACAGTTACTGATACATTCTGTTACACTAACATTGTACGGTTTCAGTTCAGTAATTTTCCATTAACAAATATTTTTTCTACTTACTACAATTCCCTCCTTTTTCCTTAAGACGAGACAACTAAGGCTCAACAGAAATTACTCATTAGGTTATAACCATTCTTCTCTCTCCTTAAAGTTGCTATACATTTATAGAATTTGTGTTTCCATTTATGCTTCAATTTTTTGATGCCACTTTGTATACAGCACTTAATTATGGAGAAAAGAAAAAGCAAAACTAAAACAAGGAAGGATATATGCTATATCTTTAACAATATATTTTCTGGTTCCCTTTAGATGCCCAGTCAACCAGGATCACATACAGGTTTCACGCTTTACTGGAGATATGTGAAAGACTTACTGGTCTCACACATTTTATGTATGTTGACTTCTATGTTTTGACTCATCTAAATAAACACAGCAAGACTCATTTACAAGGGTACATATGCTTTCTATTCAACCAGAAAAAAATCTAAAGCTAGATGTAGAAAAACAATGATACTAAAAAAACTCTTTAACTTCAGATTGTATTAGACTGAGATTTTCTGCAGTAAAGTTCTTTACAGTTAGAAGGGTGCCTGAAAAGTTTGCCATGGATGTGGAAAGTGCATGAAGTACTGCTCCAGGAGACATTATACAGATGAAATACTTTAATCCACTAGCATAAATGCTCTCTTAATTCTTTCCCAATGGTCCTTTGGAATGTGTTTTATTTGCTCTTGGTAAAGTCTGGATGCCAAGATGCAGGAAATATATTCCCTACAGAACAGGTGTCTGTTTAACCCCCACGTATGATTTTATAAATGAGTTTAGCTAGAAACAGCCTGGTGGGGGCCTATATAATGTTTACGCTGTAATTTCAGGTCCCATAATAGGTCTGGAATAGTGTAGGCTACTACTACACTACTGCACTCCCACCCCCCAAAATAGGAACTCCTAAAGGGTGCTATATGTAGGCCTATCAATATAAAAGCTGGGAGATAAATCCATATTCCCACCATTTTTTTGGTCTAATTATTCAATTTAATTCAACTACTTCCCTAGAAATGAATATCAGAGAAAAGTATGCTCAGAAAGGTGATTTTGGGAGTAGCTCACTTACCACTTTCCACAATGGTTATTCTGAAGTTTGGTAACAAATGGGGTAGTGGCCTCCTTTTCCTTCCCACTAAAAATTAGGTATCTAGTTAAGTCCATTAGTCAGGCAGAGTAAATTACGGGGAGAACTGAGTGTGGAGAGTAGTTCACTTATCTTTTGTAATAAGGTCCCTTTTGACTAATTCTCTACTGAAGTTCTCACTTTATCCACAGGGTTCTTCAAAGGGAACGCTCACAATGCGCGTCTTCTGTAGTCGAGTTACAGGACTCTTGGGTATATATTCAGTACTTGATTGTATTTTGGCATATCAGGACAGGACATAGTAGGGTTGAGAAGACTTTAGTTTCTCAACTGTGGGCTGTGTAACTGTATTCCTTTCTCAACTGCAACACGAGAGATATGAGAAGGAATGGTGGCTCTTTATAGTGATGAAGTTAGGGGTTTGTTAAACTGCCTTTTGGAAGTCAGCGTAGGAGTAAGTAGTGCTGATGGGTTCAGTGCGGGTTGTTTCCTTAACTGTTTTAGTTAACCAGCCAAAGCAACAACCAGAAACACATGAATTAGGAATTTATTTTAGGTACTCAGGTATGGGAGTGGCTCTACTCAATGTTGGGCTTAACTCTTTGGTGGCAAATTGCAGTGCTCCATTTAGAGTGGCATGATCTCTAGAAAGCCGGCTGGGACTCATGAGGGGCTTTTGAAAAGGTGGGACTCGAGAAGCAAGAAGAACAACAATCCTGCAGCCTGTGGAAAAAAAACCACATTCATAGAAAGATAGACAAGATGAAAAGGCAGAGGGCTATGTACCAGATGAAGGAACAAGATAAAACAATTAAATGAAGTGGAGATAGGCAACCTGCCAGAAAAAGAATTCAGAATAATGATAGTGAAGATGATCCAGGACCTCGGAAAAAGAATGGAGGCAAAGATCGAGAGATGCAAGAAATGTTTAACAAAGACCTAGAAGAATTAAAGAACAAACAAACAGAGATGAACACTACAATAATTGAAGTGAAAAATACACTAGAAGGAATCAATAGCAGAATACCTGAGGCAGAGGAACAGATAAGTGACCTGGAAGACAGAATGGTGGAATTCATTGCTACGGAACAGAATAAAGGTAAAAGAATGAAAAGAAATGAAGACAGCCTAAGAGACCTCTGGGACAACATTAAATGCAACAATATTTGCATTATAGGGGTCCCAGAAGGAGAAGAGAGAGAGAAAGGACCCTAGAAAATATTTGAAGAGATTATAGTCGAAAACTTCCCTAACATGGGAAAGGAAATAGCCACCCAAGTCCAGGAAGCTCAGAAAATCCCATACAGGATAAACCCATGGAGAAACATGCCTAGACACACAGTAATCAAATTGGCAAAAGTTAAAGACAAAGAAAAGTTATTGAAAGCAGCAAGGGAAAAATGACAACATACAAGGGAACTCCCATAAGGTTAACAGCTGATTTCTCAGCAGAAACACTACAAGCTAGAAGGGAGTGGCATGGTATACTTAAAGTGATGAAAGGGAAGAACCTACAACCAAGATTACTCTACCCAGCAAGTATCTCATTCAGATTCGATGGAGAAATCAAAAGCTTTACAGACAAGCAAAAGCTAAGAGAATTCAGCACCACCAAACCAGCTCTACAACAAATGCTAAAGGAACTTCTCTAAGTGGGAAACACAAGAGAAGGAAAGGACCTACAGAAACAAACCCAAAACGATTAAGAAAATGGTAATAGGAACATACATATTGATAATTACCTTAAATGTGAATGGATTAAATGCTCCAACCAAAAGACACAGGCTTGCTGAATGGACACAAAAACATGACCTATATATACGCTGTCTACAAGAGACCCACTTCAGACCTAGGGACACATACAGACTGAAAGTGAGGGGATGGAAAAAGATATTCCATGCAAATGGAAATCAAAAGAAAGCTGGGGTAGCTATACTCATATCAGATAAAATATACTTTAAAAAAAATAGACTTTGAAACAAAGAATGTTACAAGAGACAAGGAAGGACACTACATAATGATCAAGGGATCAATCCAAGAAGAAGATATAACAATTATAAATATATATACATCCAGCATAGGAGCACCTCAATACATAAGGCAACTGCTAACAGCTATAAAAGAGGAAATTGACAGTGACACAATCGTAGTGGGGGCCTTTAACACCTCACTTACACCAATAGACAGATCATCCAAACAGAAAATTAATAAGGAAACACAAGCTTTAAATTACACAATAGACCAGATAGATGTAATTGATACTTATAGGACATTCCATCCAAAAACAGCAGATTACACTTTCTTCTCAAGTGTGCACTGAACATTCTCCAGGATAGATCACATCTTGGGTCACAAATCAAGCCTCAGTAAATTTAAGAAAATTGAAATCATCTCAAGCATCTTTTCTGACCACAACGCCATGAGATTAGAATCAATTACAGGGGAAAAAAACGTGAAAAACACAAACACATGGAGGTTAAACAATACGTTACTAAATAACCGAGCGATCACTGAAGAAATCAAAGAGGAAATCAGAAAATACCTAGAGACAAATGACAATGAAAACACGACGATCTAAAACCTATGGGATGCAGCAAAAGCAGTTCTAAGAGGGAAGTTTATTGCTATACAAGCCTACCTCAAGAAACAAGAAAAATCTCAAAGAAACAATCTAACCTTACACCCAAAGTAACTAGAGAAAGAAGAACAAACTAAACCCAAAGTTAGCAGAAGGAAAGAAATCATAAATATCAGAGCAGAAATAAATGAAAGAGAAACAAAGAAAACAATAACAAAGATCAATAAAACTAAAAGCTGGTTCTTTGAGTGGATAAACACAGTTGATAAACCATTAGCCAGACTCATCAAGAAAAAGAGGGAGAGGACTCAAATCAATAAAATTATAAATGAAAAAGAAGTTACAACAGTCAACACAGAAATACAAAGCATCCTAAGAGACTACTACAAGCAACTCTATGCCAATAAAATGGACAACCTTAAAGAAATGGACAAATTCTTAGAAAGGTATAACCTCCCAAGACTGAACCAGGAAGAAATAGAAAATATGAACAGACCAATCACAAGTAATGAAATTGAAACTGTGATTAAAAATCTTCCAACAAACAAAAGTCCAGGACCAGATGGCTTCACAGGTGAATTCTATCAAACATTTAGAGAAGAGCTAACACCCATCCTTCTCAAAATCTTCCCAAAAATTGCAGAGGAAGGAACACTCCCAAACTCATTCTATGAGGCCACCATAAACCTGATACCAAAACGAGACAAAGATACTACAAAATAAGAAAATTATAGACCAATATCACTGATGAATATAGATGCAAAAATCCTCAACAAAATACTAGCAAGCAGAATCCAACAGCAAATTACAAGGATCATACACCATGATCAAGTGGGATTTATCCCAGGGATGCAAGGATTCTTCAATATATGCAAATCAATCAATGTGATATACCATATTAAGAAACTGAAGAATAAAAACCATGTGATCATCTCAATAGATGCAGAAAAAGCTTTTGAAAAAATTCAACACCCATTTATCATAAAAACTCTCCAGAAAGTGGGCATAGAGGGTAACCTACCTCAAAATAATAAAGGCCACATACAACAAACTCACAGCAAACATCATTCTCAATGGTGAAAAACTGAAAGCATTTTCTCTCAGATCAGGAACAAGACAAGGATGTCCGCTCTCACCACTATTATTCAACAGTTTTGGAAGTCCTAGCCACAGCAATCACAGAAGAAAAAGAAATAAAAGGAATACAAATTGGAAAAGAAGAAGTAAAACTGTCACTGTTTGCAGATGAGATGATACTATACATAGAGAATCCTAAAGATGCCACCAGAAAACTACTACAGCTGATCAATGAATTTGGTAAAGTAGCAGGATACAAAATTAATGCACAGAAATCTCTTGCATTCCTATACACTAATGATGAAAAATCTGAAAGAGAAATTAAGGAAACACTTCCATTTACCACTGCAACAAACAGAATAAAATACCTCAGAATAAACCTATGTAAGAGACAAAAGACCTGTATGCAGAAAACTATAAGACACTAATGAAAGAAATTAAAGATGATACCAACAGATGGAGAGATATACCATGTTCTTGGATTGGAAGAATCAATATTGTGAAAATGACTATACTACCCAAAGCAATCTACAGAGTCAATGCAATCCCTATCAAATTACCAGTGGCTTTTTTTACAGAACTAGAACAAAAAATCTTAAAATTTGTATGGAGACACAAAAGACCCTGAATAGCCTAAGCAGTCTTGAGGGAAGAAAAAGGAGCTGAAGGATTCAGATTCCCTGGCTTCATACTATACTACAAAGCTATAGTAATCAAGACAATGTGGTACTGGCACAAAAACAGAAACACAGATCAATGGAACAAGATAGAAAGCCCAGAGGTAAACCCACACACCTATGGTCAACTAACCTATGACAAAGGAGACAAGGATATACAATGGAGAAAAGACAGTCTCTTCAATAAGTGGTGCTGGGAAAACTGGACAGCTACATGTAAAAGAATGAAATTAGAACACTCCCTAACACATACACAAAAATAAACTCAAAATGGATTTGAGACCTAAATGTAAGACCGGACACTATAAAACTCTTAGAGGAAAACATAGGAAGAACACTCTTTGAGATAAACCACAGCAAGATCTTTTTTGATCCACCTCCTAGAGTGATGGAAATAAAAACAAAAATAAACAAATGGGACCTAATGAAACTTAAAAGCTTTTGCACAGCAAAGGAAACCATAAGGACGAAAAGACAACCCTCAAAATGGGAGAAAATATTTGCAAATGAATCAACAGAGAAAGGATTAATCTCCAAAATTATAAACAGCACATGCAGCTCAATATTAAAGAAACAAACAACCCAATCCAAAAATGGGCAGAAGACCTAAATAGACGTTTCTCAAAGGAAGACATACAAATGGCCAAGAAGTACAAGCAAAGCTGCTCAGCATCCCTAATTATTAGAGAAATGCAAATCAAAACTACAATGAGGTATCACCTCACACCAATTAGAATGGGCATCATAAGAAAATCTACAAACAACAAATGCTGGAGAGGGTGTGGAGAAAAGGGAACCCTCTTGCACTGTTGGTGGGAATGTAAATTGATACAGCCACTATGGAGAACAGTATGGAGGTTCCTTAAAAAACTAAAAATAGTATTACCATATGACCCAGCAATCCCACTACCGGGCATATACCCAGAGAAAACCATAATTCAAAAAGACACATGCACCGCAATGTTCATTGCAGCACTATTTACAATAGCCAGGTCATGGAAGCAACCTAAATGTCCATCGACAGATTAATGGATAAAGCAGATGTGGTAAATATATACACTGGAATATTACTCAGCCATAAAAAGGAACAAAATTGGGTCATGTGTAGAGACGTGGATGGATCTAGAGACTGTCATACAGAGTGAAGTAAGTCAGAAAGAGAAAAAAATATATCATATATTAATGCATATATGTGGAAACTAGAAAAATGGTACAGATGAACTGGTTTTCAGGACAGAAATTGAGACACAGTTGTAGAGAACACCAAGGGGGGAAAGTGGCGGGGGTGGTGGTGGTGGTGGTGTGATGAATTGGGAGATTGGGACTGACATGTATACACTGATGTGTATAAAATAGATGACTACTAAGAGCCTGCTGTATAAAAAATTAAATAAAATTAAATTGAGAAAAAACTTAAATTACATGCTTACACTGAATTAAAAAAAAAAGAAAAGAAAAGCAAAGGTGGGACTCCACAAGAAGCTAGAGGAGGCCATTCAGGAATTGGTTCCAGTTTGGGTACACAATGGGAGCAATGAGAGAGTCTTAGAACTATCTCTTGAAGTATTCGGACCGGTGTGCTAGCATCCAAGAGTTTAGCATGATATAACCAGGAATTAGGATTTAAATGTTTCCAAGTTGTAGAATATTTTAAAAGGCACTTAACCTGCCGGGCAAGACTCTCAAGAGGTGTTAGGTTGGACACCACAGGGTCCTCTTCTTCAGAGGAATCCTACTCTTCCCCAGAACTCTCATTTACGTAGTTAGCGTTTTCTTTTTCCTCACTTTCTGATTCTGATTAGGGATCAGGAGAGGGATTTCTAGGACACATTAGAATAGAACAACAGTATAGGAAAAAAGGTACCAGAGAAAGGTAATAATCTAAGCCCATAAAACACTAACATTGGCAGATAGATGCAGAAGATGAAAAATCCTTTTAGTAGGATTCATTTGTCCATTTCTCAGTCTGTTACACACACACAGTATGCCTCTGGCTCGTACCACTGTGCAGTCCTTCAAGATTATGTTGTATATTTTTCACTTACAAAGAAGACAGCTCAGTTCTCAGGACCAGTTCAGTGTGTAAAAGTTAGTCACTTACCAGTGGCACAGGTCAGAGTCTCTCCTTCAAATCCTGGCTACCCAAGAAGAGAAGGAGTCCTTGTCTAGGCAAGCTGATTTTCTTAGTGTGATGTCAACTGGTCATGATATTATGGAGAGACACTTCGTGTGCTCTTTTTTGTTGGCAGGGATATTATATCTATCTGGTAATGAAAAGAAACTCAGTGGTCACCTTCTTTGTCCACTGGTACAGCAACTTTTGTGCGGGGGGATGGTGGGATGAGTTGTCAAGGATCTGTCTGGTGTGTACAGATCCAGTGTTTCCATAGGTGGTGCAAATGCCCTTGGAAACTAGTGACTTAGTTGTTGGACTATCTGGAAAGGTAGCCTTAACCCATGGAGGATCGTTTCTTCTTCCTTGCATCACCTCCAGCCGCAAGACCCCACTAGGCCTAGTGCTACCAGCTTTGTTCCCTATATTCTTAATTTTTTTGCATGTAAAACTGAGATTACCTTAAATTTGCAATGGACATATTTGGATTAAAATTGCTTTCAACAACATACTATACACTTCCAAATCATCTAAATGTTTGCAATCACGGTGTAGCTCCATTAAAATGTACAATTACATTATACTTTAAATCGGTATTTCCTTGGGATGTTCTCATATTTTTTAAGAATAGAAAGCTTATCTAAGGCTTCTTCTGTAATGGAAATGGAAACCTTGCTAATATCTGAATCATGCTTAGTGTAAAAGAGAAAAATTGGACCATCTGAACCCTCAGTATCCTTTCTTGGCATAGAATGGTAGAGTATTGGTGTAAAAAGAACTGCTTTTTTTTTTGCGGTATGCGGGCCTCTCACTGTTGTGGCCTCTCCCGTTGCGGAGCACAGGCTCCGGACGCGCAGGCTCAGCGGCCATGGCTCACGGGCCCAGCCGCTCAGCAGCATGTGGGATCTTCCCGGACTGGGGCACGAACCTGTGTCCCCTGCATCGGCAGGCGGACTCTCAACCACTGCGCCACCAGGGAAGCCCAAGAACTGCTTTTTAAAAAAAAATTCAAAGTGTTACTAAGTACCATAGTCCTTTGTCTTTGGAAATACTGTGGCTTTCGGGGTCACTGGCTGTTTGTCATATACCAATAGAGGACACGATTCATCAGCTGTGGACATTCTCTGCATTCTTAGTGTTGTTCATGGTTGTTTCTTTACCTCATGGGCTCTGTGACACCTTTCACTAAAACAAGCCCTCGAGTTTGTGATTACTGTGCATTGGGTTATTGGGTTGGTGGCTGGCCTTCCAGCTGTCCTCCAGCCTGAGCTCATGAGAAAGCAGTCACAGTTGTCAGTGCCACAGTGCTGTTCTGTTAGATTAAATCCAAAAAAACTGGTTGTATCCAAAAAACTTCTGGTATAAGATTTATATTTTTTTCTGTTTTGAATTAATGAAGCAGAAGCACAAGCTGTGAGCAATGTCTATAAACAGCCTTGGTTCTTCTATGAGGAATGTCCTCAGTGTTAGCACCTGCAAGAAGATAGCGTGTGTCAGATTAATTTTATGACATTAGTGTTTGTACAGAATAATGGCAGGAAGTCAAACTGGGTTGTACTCCTTATTGGTTATTATTAGCTGATGATATTCCTATGAAGCCTTGAGTATTGGGTTAAATCACATGAAATTGCTATTTGTGTAGGCAATTTTATATGGCTCTAGGAGATAAGATATATTTTAATTAGTTCTCTCTACATAATTGTGAGTCTGCCACAAATATTTTAAATTAATACATATAATTTAAAAATTAGAACATGAAAGGCAAGATTTGTTTGTTCTCATTCTTGCTGTTTTTACTCTGTCATTGCTCTCTTGCTCTCAAGGAAATGGAGTAGCTGCCTAAAAAAATATCCTGACGTTTGGCATTCTGTAGCCCCTTGAGAGGTAAACAAGTAAAAACCCAAATACTATATACTCAGTTGCAGGTTAAATTCACCTTTAGATTCTTCTAATAATAATTTAAACTCATAGCTGTCTCTTTATGAATTTTTATCAAGTCTTTTCTTTAATAGAGAAGACAATTCCATCACAAGAATGTATTAGACATACTGAAATGCCTTTCTCCTCCCCCTTCTTCTGTATTTCTCCATTTGCAGTTTCATCGGTGCAGAAAAGGAGCTCTGGCAACTTCTGCTGAGACTTTTCCATAGGAAATCCTTCCCCAAAAAAAGCAACAGCTATTTTGAAGACCAACTTTCCAAAAATTATATTCAGGTAAGTTAAATTTTAGATGTCATCCCTTATAGCTAAAAGTGAACACATTTGACTTAATCATGTTAATCAAAAATGTATTTGCATTCAAGTGTTCTTATATATCAGTACTCTTGGATGAATATAAATTATATTGACAGAAAACATCCATTTTCTCACATTTTCAAGTACCAAGAAAGTTTTAGAACCTGGCCTATAGCTTGGTTGTTTTGGGGAAAAAAGTATGATTCAGCCAAGGCTGATCTTGTTTTTCCTTTATTCTTTAAGCCAGAAGCAATTACTTTTCATTTCAGGATTAAGCGGCTGTAACATTGCCATTCGTCGCCGAGGCTCCTGGTTTCAGCATGTCTGCTTGGTTCCCAGCCAGTCCTGGGTGTTCAGGTAGCAGCTGTGGCTGGGAGTGCCTCTCCAGCCCACATTCCTTGGCTATGAATTTTGCAGCCCTGTTTATCTAATAAAGATCTCCCCATAGTGAGTTGCTCATGACGTTGTCACACAGATGTTAATGAATGGTATGGAAAGATACTGATTCTTTTTCCTCGTGGAATGCCAGCCAATCCTGAATGTCCCAGTCCTTTCACTCTGGCTGATCACCACAAAGGCCTGGTGCTAAGATCTGATGAGATCTGTCCTACATAAACCAAACTCCAACAGGATGCCTATACATCCTCTCTGTGAGGCTATCATCCAAACCTGTTCAGAGAATTTTTCTACAATTACATTCACCCAAACACTGACTCGCACTACTCTGCCCTGATCATACTTTTAATCTATAAATGCTGTCACTGACTTCAGTGCCCAAAGACTTTCTTCCTTCTCTTGAAACTCATGAATTTACTTAGGATAGCTTGGGATGGCTTTAGAGTCTGGCTTTCTCACTATTTCACGTGTCTTCATTTTGCCTTCCCAAGCCGTACTGTGAATTCCTTGAGACAGGAGCTCCTGAAAACTGGTAACACCTTATATAGACAGATAGGCAGGAAAAAAAATTTTTGGACAGAAAAACATTTGTTGTTCTTAGTAATCCAGAAAATTTGCCTTAATATGTTCAGAACACTCTAGATGATGTGCTGTAGTATAGGACTCCTCTCCTTTCCCCTGCCTGCCCTCTGCTGGAACGGCTCACAGGCAATAAGATGGCCAGAGCAGGATATCATATGGGGAATGTGGGAAAACAAGGGGCTTGTCTGGCTGAAAGGCTAGCGGAATAACTGTGATTTGTGAGTCTACAACCTAGATCTTTGAAGCTCCCCATTATGTGCCTTGGGATAACTAGCAACCTCATTACAAGACCCCTAATGGGTTCAACCTTGCACAGGGATGTGATTCTCCCTGCTGGCATGAGATGGACCGAGTGACCTTGTGTGTCCTCCTCATCTGCTGTGCTTGTTTCATCTCCAGAACCACCCAATACATGGCAGGTAGCTGAGCCAGGTAGTGCCCCCTCCCAAACACAGAGGCCCTACCTGTTCACCAGCCCCTCAAAGCCTCTGCCACCTTCACATTTAACAGGCATTTACAAGGGTCTGGCAAGACTACCAGTTTGGTAATGCAATTCAGGAGGTGAGTTTGAAATTCTAGACTGGTTTCCTGTTTCGAAGGGCAGCAGGATATGACAGCTGCTGAGGCAGCCCGTTTGCACTTTGGAGAGGAGAAGCGAGAGTGTCTGATCACTAGGCTACCTCTTCCTCCTGCTGGCCCAGGCGAGGTGTGGGCAGTCCCCTTCCCTCTCCCGCTGTTACTCAGGTGGCTAGGTGTTATGAAAAAGAGTAGGAAAAACATGTTTTTAAAATTATTATTAAAAGGGAGCACTTTCTGGGGAGGCAGAATCCATTAGCTGAATCCATTTCAGTATCAATGGTTAATCAATTTAGGCAGCTTTAATGCACTTTTATTATGTAGCCTTTAAAAGCTGTTCTGGTCCATCCCATAAATACTAGCACTACTTTATATGTATGATATCCCTTTTGGAAGGGTGAATCTGAATTATCATCCAGATATTAATTTGCATACAATGCTGTCCAGGCGATGCAAAAATGCTTCCTCATAGTTTGAGCATTGTCCAATACATTTTGAAGTGGGGAAAAACTTTTCAGATATGACTCTACATTTTAAGTCAGTGGATAAATCAGTCCGGTTGCCTCCCAAAACATAATTTTGAAAATCAATTTTACCGTACTACGAACTGAATAATTGATTTCCGCATTTCATTCTGTAAATTAAACACTAGGTTTTGAATTACTAGAAGAAATAGTACAGTTAGCCAATAAACCTTTCTTATAAAATGACAGCGTTTTAATTTATTATATGCATTAGCATTTATTCATGCCTAAGATTTCATCAATCAATTTTCTATTTAAAAAAGATGTCTCTGGAAACAGCAGTGGAGAAATGCTGAGTTCCAAAAGCAATGTTGTGAAAGGCAGCAGGGCCAGCGTTCTGGGCACACATTGAACTAAATTATAGTCAATAGCTATGCGGCTCCAAGTATAAGCCCACATTTTTTTAAGTATCTACCTTATGAACTGACTCTCTTGGAATGTCAGAGTTTAAAAAAGAAAATATTTAATTTTCACTATTTAAGAGGTGGGCTGTATTTGTTCAAAATTATAGCAACCTCTGATATTATTTTAAAATATTTATTTTGTCACTTTAACAGGCTTCTTATGCACTGCTCTTGAGTTTTAATTCTGTGTACCGTGGTGCATTTCAATAGTTGGCTTCAGATTAAATGAATATTAGTACTTTGTGATGATTTTATTAATTAGTTGTTTTTGAAAACTATTTTAAGCTGAGCATTACTCCAAAATAGAAGCTCTAAGAATCAGGACCATCAGAGAGATGTTAATTTAAAATCATTTATTCATTTCATTCACTTTAAAAAATTGTATTTAACACATATCAGGACTGAGTTGTCCACAGGCAAGATAGGCATAGCACCTGACATAGCAATAGTTTTAGGGACCTGTGCAAATGTTTTAATTCCCTTTAAAACCAAAAGAGAAGATAAACTCTTAGGTCAAAGAAAATATTAAAATATATAATACTAATATATTCATCTTTATACCAAGGGATAAAATAAAATTTTTAATATTTTTATGGAGGAAGAGGTCCATGAAAACTAAAGTTCCTAGGACCCATGAAAATTATAATGTAACCTAGGCCATATTTCACCTATGTTAGATTCTAGAGATAAAAAGATGAGTAAGACACAATTTCTGTTCCCAAAGCATTCACAGTCTAATGAAGAAAATGGACATAAAACAGGTAGTTCATAATGTGGTTTCCTTGAAGTTATTTGAAATAGTAATTATAGCTTGAAGAACACAAGAGTTTTACTACAAAATGTCATTCAATACACAGACTCGGTCTTTTCCTTCTTTTAATTAAACTTTACAAAAATAGGACTTGCATATATTTTAATGGTACATAGACAGCATTACTACATATTTTTTCCAGACACTACTGATGTTAGCATTCAGATCTGTGAGTCAAAGTGTTCATATCTTATAAGCACACTTCATCAACAGGACCACAAAGGAAATGCCAGGTCCTAGGTATTGATGGTTCCATGGGGAAAATGAGAAGAGGTTCGGTTCTCCCTAGCTTAGCAAAGCTTGCTTACTTATGTCCTTCTGAGTTTTATTGAGGCTTCAGACATAGAACAGAACCTTGGCTATACTTTCTCTCTTCATAAAATTTCTCATTTATATGAGATTCAGCACTCGTTTTCTTCAATTACTGTTTCTAAATGCCATAATTGAGGTAGTCAGAATGTTCTCCTTAACCTAAATCTTCCTTGCTAATATTTGGGCCCACTTCCACATTTTTTGTTATCAATTGGAGAATGATTTTTCACCATTTTCAATTTTACTTGCATTATCTTATTACACACATAAGCTTTGTGAATAAGCAAGGCATCATAGGACATTGGAAAGAATACAGGCTCAGACTAACCTGGGTAGGAATCAGAATTATGTCACTCAAGCTGTATGGCCTTGGTCAATTCATTTAAACTCATTGCATCTCAGCATCCTCATCTATAAAATGGGGATCATTATGCATGTGGTAGAAAATTGCTGTAGGAATTAGAATAATATATGTTAAGCATTAGGCCAGTACCTGGAATATAGGGGATGTTTAAAAAATAGCTGCGGTTATTATTTGCCATGTTTTGCAAATTAAGAAACTGAAACACAGACGTATTAAATGACCTTTGCCAGTACTGTGGGGTTAGGGCACCCACTTATTACTGGAAAATTGCAGCCTTACTTTTAAGAATGAAGTTGTAGAACACAGAGAAAGTACAGAAGCAAAAGGGACAGAAAAAGCACTGACATCAAAGCAATCAGATAATCGATATATATTTATTGAACACGTTGTAAGTATAAGATATTCTGTGCACAAGTTGGGACACTTGGTTTGCCAATGACTGAATCCTAACTTGCTCAAACGAAAAGAAGAACTTGTTGGCTGGTATAATCCCAACACATGATGTAGGGAACTGGTCCTGGGGGTGTCTGGATTCTGTGGCAGGAACACTTTCAGGTCTCACACTCTATTTCTAACCAGGGTGTCTGGTGCTCTTTGCAGATGGCTTTCTCCATGCCATGGGGCACATGGCTCCTATCAACCTTGGTCTCTCATCTCATCCTAGCAACTCTTCTATCAGCAAAGAAAGATATTTTTCCTCTTTGGCTCCAGTCTGAAAACAATCCCAAGAATGACTTCCATGGGGCTAACTTAGGTCATATATTCTTTCCCAAACCATTCACAATCAGGAAGATAGGGTAATATGATTGGTCCAATTGAGGGCACATATCTGCCGTTTTCATTAGAATATTTTTCCTATGGAAAGAGGTGCATTGGGCACACCAAAATAGTAACCTTCATCTTCTATCAGAGGTAATAGAGTAATTAATATTTTAATGGTAGAGTTGGTTCAAAGAGCCAAAAGACTACAATCTCAGGATGTCTAGCTAAGATATTGCAAGGCCTGAATGGGCATGTCTATTCTTTTCAGCCAAGAAAGGAAGCCTATCATACTTTTGTCTCCAAGTATGTTGGCTCATAGAGTTAAAAACTTAAATTTATTTCTTAGTATACATAACTTTTAATGGAGAAAGTTATAAACACTTGGGTACTATCTTAGAAAAAGCAGAACCTCTAAAGAGGGTGAATGAAGGTGACATTGCTGTTGTTTGAAAAACTTCAGAATGTCATGTCCTGGGGGAATGCATTATTCTAACAATTTGCTTAATATTTTTGCTTCCTGTAGAGTGGGCTGTGGGTGGGAACTCAAAGCAGACTTGTAAATTGAATTCATAGTGGATGAGCTTGTCTTGAAGTCTTTGCTGGGTTGTTTAAGACACTGAACTGTTTGTTCTTGGCTCCAGTACTTTCAATGTCCACTCACCATTGTGTTAGTGGGAGGACTACTGTATTGTATAAGAGATCTGGAGAGCTTGTGACTGAGTAGAGTCAGTGTTTTGACATTTTATGCCAACATCACCATTTCCCCACTTGTTTCACATTTCTCCTGTCAGTTGGGCCCTCAATTCAAGGTTACTTTGATTACTTTCAGGTCTTAAGTCATGAATCTCTCTAAATTATTTTTACCTTGAAAATGTTCTTTCACCAGCTCACTTTTTCTTCCTTCTGTTTCAAAATTAGAGGTATCCCTACCCTTTTCCAGCACTAAATTCTTCCCTCTTTCACCTCCTTAGAAAACTAACTCCATCTATTACTTCATCTTCTATTTGTATCTCCAATTATTCCTCTCTGATGCATCTCTCCCCACTTATCTACCTACAAGACTATCTCCTTGAGATATCATCAAAAGGGATAATGTATGTGGAAGTACATGGTTGCCCTAAAGTGGAATATAAATATGATGTAATATCACTGCTATCCTAACTTTCTCCTTTACCCCACAATCATCTAAAAGAAGTCAATATAAAGTATTTCTTGACTTGAATTTCTCACTGTTCAATTCATTATTTAATATCTTAAAATCCGACCTCGTTCTCCTAACTTACTGTCCCAGGGTTCATATCACTGCTTGTCTTTCCTCTAGCATGTGACACAGTTGACTAGGCCCTCCTCTTGGTTTCTATAACCTCACTACCTTGGTTTACTTTCTCTCTCTCTGACCACTCATATTTTAACAATCATCTTTTTCCTGCTGTCTCTGAATGTGAGTGGTCTCCATCATTCTGTCCTTGCTTCTTCTCCCTCTGCCTCCCCTCTCTCATTCTCACAAATACTTCTTGAAAGAACTTCCAGATCTTTCTCTTCACATCAATGTTTTTGTTAAATGCCTGCTGATAACTTTAACCTACATATCTCACCAGCCCCCAAACATAAGTACACTAAAATAAACTTTTACCCCATCCTAGGTATCTTCTACCCTATCTCAGCCAACAGTATTACTTTTCTACCCAGTCATTTAGGCTTAAAGCCTTGTGTTTGATCTTTGGTTCCTCTCTCTCCCTTATCCCCGAATCCAATTTAAGCCATATTTTAAGGACACATTGTTCTATTCACCTACTTTCACTTTGTCTCTCTTCCTTCAGGCAGTATAGTTCAGACTGCTGGAGTAGCACACAGTCTATTATTTTGCTTTCAGTGAGGTTGTCCAGAAGCATTTTGTGGCCATACTTTTTCTCTCTTCCTCATTCTTGATTCTTTCCCATTTCTGACAAGAATAACTATTTGAACTTTAATTATAGAGATCACTAAATCTTCTTCTACACAAGTACCCTTCTCATAACCAGAATACACTAATGTGTTTAGAATGGCCTGTCTAACAAGTAATAGTCAAGTGTAAGCTGACTATTGTAAGCAGTGACATAGCAAAAATACATTTCATGGCTATATGTTTTATTAATATAATTTGCATCTTCAAATAAGTATCTTCATATTAGAACAACATTTCTAACATAATTGATTTAGAAAGCTGAGGTTTTGAGGATCTAGTGATGAGCTAATGAATGTATATTGAACATACTGCTTGAGTTTTGATACTTTTCTAGCTATCATCAGAATATAATAATTCCAGCCTTTGAGGACCTTCATCAGAAACATCACCTATCAATCTCTAACACTTTTTCTGCAGCTCCTATTAACAAAGAATGGTTAAAGACAACTTCAGTTTTCCCCGTTCCAACCTTAAAGATGTATGATGTAACAATAGCATACTGTGTAGCTGTAAAAAAAAAAAAGAATGTCTTATGTCTTATATGGAAAGATCTCTGTGTGGACTAAGTTGTTTGTGTCTCCCCAAAGTTCATATGTGGGTGCCCTAATCCCCCAGTGTGATGATATTTGGTTATAGGGCCTTTGGGAGGTAATTAGGGTTAGATGAGATCGTGCAAGTGGGGCGCTCATGGTGGGACTGCTGCCCTTATGCCCTTATAATAGACACCAGTGAGCTTGCTGCCTTTCTACACCATGTGAGGACACAGCGAGAAGACGGCTGTCCGTAAGCAGGAAAAGAGCTCTCCACAGAACCTGACCATACTGGCACCCTGGTCTATGATTTCCAGTCTCCAGAACTGTGAGAAAATAAATTTCTGTTATTTAAGCCACCCAGTGTACGGGATTTTGTTATGGGAGCCTGAACTGACTAATACAATCTCCAAGATTTATTTTTAAATGGGGAGAAAAGGGTGCCAAAATAATGTACTATTGGGGTTAAAAAAAGAAGGGAACATAATCTATACTTGTACTGGCTTGTATATACAATTTAAAAATCCTGGGACGTAAATGAGAAACTAATAATGTTGGTTACTTTTAAGGGGATAGGAACTTGGCAGATAGAAGACAGGGCTGGAAAAGAGACATTGCTGTACATCGTTTTATACTTTTGATGCTTGAAGTATGTGAATGTGCTACCACTTCAAGAAATTAAATAAATAAAATGTATTAAAAATAATAACAAAAACATTTTCTTTGGAAAAACAAGATTATATTGATATAAGGAAAATATTGTTTACATTGAAAGAGGATTGCTTATTAGCAGAATAATTATAGCAGAAGCTGACAATTGATGCAGGCACAATTTGAAGATGAAGGAATTTGAACTATTAATTATATTAAATTGCTCTCCCAGTCAGTTCTTTAATAATCCCCATGACAATATAGACCATTCTTATCATTTACTGCCCCTTTCTTGGATCTGTATTTGCTACTGCCTGTAGAGCTTGAAGTACCCCATATGCATGCATTTGACTGAAAGATGATAGCCACAGGTTCTCAAGTCCTCCCTCGGTAATGCCCAGATCGTCTCTGAGCATAATGCCTCCTCTTTCAACTTCCCTCAGTGGTTGATCCTATATTCAAGGATGCAACTGCTGAGAAAAGGACCTATCATTCATTTGAAAGAGGTCTATCTCCCTTCTGTGGACAAAGATATAACTTTTCTCACAACTGCTTTGGCCAATTAAGCATCCAGTTGTTCTAGAGACATTATATCATACTACCTCAAAGAGTTGTCCTTAAATGTAATTCTGGTCTTTTCATTTCTGTTTAGCATCTATCAAAGATTTCTTCTCCATTGGTCATCTAGCCTCCACCTATCTCTCTACACCAATTGACTCATTTTGAGTTGTTTTGCCATGACTCCAAAGCGCTTTTTTCCTGTCTCCATGCCTTTGTAAATGCCATGTCCATTGCCTGGACCACGCTTCTATTTGTTCCTTTTGATGAAGCCCCCCCAAATGGAGATAGTGTTTTTCCTGACATCATCCTGTATTTATTGAACCCCATTGAGATTTTCTATGTGCTTGTTCCTTCCTATTAGATTCAAGAAGTTCAGGAGCCATAGCATATTCATTTTGCATTCCCAATGCTGATATCCAGTAGGCACTTGATGGTTGAATGAATGAGTAAATATACAGTCTGGCTGAAATGTTAAAGACAAAAATATCATAGTACTCTCTAATAAAGTCCTATCCAATGCTTAGGAAAAATGCTTCACAGGAGGATTCTAACTCTGCATTGTAAATGTGTTATTCAACCCCTGATTGATTTGAACTGAATTCTGCCAGGACAATTCTCCATGAGCCTTTTGATTTCTTGGAATGCATTCAGTTTTTTAGATTTTTTTGGTGTGTGGTTTGAAAAGTCTGCTGGACATCCCCAAACTAAGGTATCTCTATAAGGATCTCCTCTGTTTAAGTGCACTTTATTTCTAACATTTTAAAGCAGAGATGACAGCTCTCAATCCAGTGGATTTTCATCCTTATCTCCAGAAAACCACATTTCTTATACTTTGTGGTAAAGTAAGTTACATATGTATAGATACTGCCTTGTGGAAGTGAGCCTTTGGCTAGAACCTCAGATCCACATTTGCTTGACAGGGAGCAAGAGTGACAGCAGGGTAATCTCTATCACTTTGTAAATTAGATATCTTTCTCATGTGTCTTTCTCAAAGATGCCGCTTTTTTTTTTTTTTTTTTTTTTTTTTTGCGGTACGTGGGCCTCTCACTGTTGTGACCTCTCCCGTTGCAGAGCACAGGCTCCAGACGCGCAGGCGCTTCGCGACATGTGGGATCTTCCCGGACCGGGGCACGAACCCGTGTCCCCAGCATCGGCAGGCAGACTCTCAACCACTGCGTCACCAGGGAAGCCCAAATATGCCCTTTTAAAATGTGAAATTTGCAGAAAACAAATCATTAATATTTCCTAGCTGAAAGAATTCACTTTCCAAACTAAAGGAGCTGATTTTGGAGCGTTTCAGCTGTGTCAATAAGCCACTAGTGAGACAAATTTTAGAATTAGGCCTATTATCTTTTGTTAATTCAGTTTACCCTAAACAGAGTAGATAAAAATAAATGCTTGAACTTCCCCATATTAAGACATGTTTGTATAAATATGGCCTCATAATAACTTGTTTCCAGAGTTTATTGACTTTAATTGTCCTACTGATGCTGTGTCCATTGATAAATCTGTTAGTATTCATTTTCTATAGTATCTTGAGATCTAATGTACAGCATGATGACTATAGTTAATAACACTGTATTGTATACTAGAAATTTGATAAGAGAGTAGACTTCAGGTGCCTTCACCACACACACAAAACAATGCTAAATGTGTTAAGAGGTGGATATGTTAATTAGCTTGACCGTAGTAATCATTTCACTATGTATATGTATATCAAAACATGGTGTTGTACTTTAAAATATACAATTGTTATTTTTAAAAAAACCAAGATTTGCAATAGATTAAATGCAGAAGGAGATAGGAGAATGCAACTATCCTCCATTTTGCAAAAATGTAAAATAATGCCACTGTAATACATGTAATAATGTATATGTTCTTTGTTTCGGAGATTGTTTTTTCATTAAAATAATTATTTGTGTTCCCCTAAAAAAAAGGCAAAACAAAACATTTTCTATAGTAATAAGCACTGTCACAAGCCTAAGTCCAATATGCATTTGAACATAGTCCTGACACTTTTCTTAATATCAATAGCACGTTTGCTCTTAGCAACATGTGGTTGAAGGCAAAACTTAAATCCAACAGAATTTGTTGGATCTTAGTTCTAATGCCATTTATTATAAGTTTTGGAGATGAAAAGAATAGAAGTTCTGGAATATTTCTCCCACCCAAGAAGTTTAGTTATTTTTCAGTTACCAAAGCTGCAAAATCTCTGGATTTGCCCTCCTCCAGGAAAGAGTGTCTTAATTAAATAATTAGGCCCTTTTAAAAATCAGTTCCCTGTGGGTTGCTTCTATAATTGCCTCTTCACTCATCAACTAAAAGTCTACCTAGGTTAACTGTCTTGTTTGTTCTCAACATAATGTTTTATCTATTTAATTCATGCAATTATTTATTGTATAGCTTATTTGTTTCTCTTCGTTTGTCATCATCATCTGTTCAAAATTGTAAGGTCCCAGAAGATAAGACCCAACTGTCCTTCATTTATTTTTATGGCACTTACATAGCATTATATGATATTCAACACCTAATAATTTTTCAGTTCGATGATTATGAAGACAGGAATCTATAGTAGGCTGATAAATGTGCATTTAACATGAAAAAAAACTCACCGAAGCTCTGGTTGTGCTATTCATAGCACACTGCAGCCTGTATCAGCTGCTAAGAGTTTAGTATTATGTGAAAGCACTGATGAAAATGTTCAAAATCACCAATTCCCAATGACTCACAAAGTACATATGTCTCTTAAGTTGCTCACCTGCTTTTACCCTAGGGCCATATTTCTGCTTTTATGACTCCAGCCAGAGGCTGAAAAGACATACAGGAAGTCAAATCAATCAATTTTCTAAATACTGGTAGTTAGGTTACTCAAAGAGAAGGTGGTAATGATGCGAAATCATTATTTCAAGAGATTATTGTGGAATTTAGATTTTTTTTTTTTTTTTTGCGGTACGCGGGCCTCTCACTGTTTTGGCCTCTCCTGTTGTGGAGCACAGGCTCCCGACGCGCAGGCTCAGCGGCCATGGCTCACGGGCCCAGCCGCTCCGCGGCATGTGGGATCTTCCTGGACCAGGGCGCGAACCTGTGTCCCCTGCATCGGCAGGCGGACTCTCAACCACTGCGCCACCAGGGAAGCCCTGGAATTTAGATCTTGATGGTCAACTTGCATTAATAAATCAACATTCACTGACTGCATGGTTTGTAGAACCATGGAGAAATTCCTTTTTCTGTCAAAAGCTCTGTATGGTTAGTCTGACTGTGGACGATCTTGTATCCACAGGAGAAAATTAAATGGTTTGTCTTGATGTACTAGCAGAGCTTGGAAGAGTAAGCCCTAAAGACAAAGCAGTTTCCTAGAACTGAAGAATTTAACCTTTGTCCTAATCCTCCCTTCTGTCAGCCTTGTCAGCAGGAAAACTTTCAAGGTTGATTTCAAATGAATCATCCTTGGCATTTTTTCCCCCTAAAACTGCTTCACAGTCACTTCATGGAAATTGCTACTTGTCCTCAGTGGCATGCAATATTAGCTCAGACATTGCACACGTTATACTACAAAGGTTGAAAAAAAACCCCACATTTTATATATATATATATATATATATATATATATATATATAAAATAAATTTTTTTCTGAACTGTCTATATATCAATAAACTCAACGGTTTTAGAGTTAAGGACTGAAACCACAGCTTTTTGGTCACTTAGCTGCCTATATTCATCCAAGAGTGATTAGGAAATGTTTGGCTTAGAGACAGCCTTTAAAAGAGTACTGAGAAATGCATTTTTGCCAGCTCTATTACTTCTACTTAGAAGATGTACATATTTTTAAAGCGTATTTTTTGATGCTTTAAAATGTTTGTAAAGTGTGTTTATTTATTTATTTATTTATTTTTGGCTGCATTGGGTCTTCATTGCTGTGTGCGGGCTTTCTCTAGTTGCGGTGAGCAGGGGCTGCTCTTCGTTGAGGTGTGCAGGCTCTAGGCACGCGGGCTTCAGTAGTTGTGGCATGCGGACTCAGTAGTTGTGGCGCGCGGCTCTAGAGCACAGGCTTAGTAGTTGTGGTGCATGGGCTTAGTTGCTCCGCAGCATATGGGATGTTCCTGGACCAGGGCTCGAACCCGTGTCCCTTGCATTGGCAGGTGGATTCTTAACCACTGTGCCACCAGGGAAGCCCTCACCACATTATTTCTAAAATCCAAAAAAGTCTAAGTTTTGAAACACATCTGCACCAAAGATTTTCGATATGGAATTGTGAACTGTATATTTCCTTACAATACTAAATATATTTACAAAATCAGTGGGGGCAGTATCATATTAAATATTCCATCACCTATATGGGTGATTAAATGTTCTCATAACACCTTGTACAAAATAACAACATTTACCATAATATAACATACATTATAGTTTTTAATTGAGTATTATCTGGACTAGACTGACAACTCTTCCAGAGAGAAATTTCTCTCTTCCAGAGAGAAATTGTCTATTGTCTTCTTGTTAAATTGTTTATTTTCTGATTATAACACAGTATATGCTCCTTGAAGAAAATTGGAAAGTACATAGAAGTTTGAAGAAAATTAAAATCATATATAATCCCATTTCTTTAAGATAACCAAAGTTACTATTATATTTCATTGTCTTTTTTCCTATGCACATTTAAAAAATAAAACTGGGATCATACTGAAGCATTATTGCCTTTTTTCCAATATTATTGATATAATTGACATACTACATACTACACTGTATAAGTTAAGGTGTATATATTATGATTACCACAGTAAGTTTAGTTGACATCCATAATGAATGGAAGCAGTATTTTCAAAAGCATTCTTCTGAGTGGCTACAGAGTATCCCACAGGTGTGGATATAACATGATTTATTTAACTGCTTCAGTAGGGCTTCCCAGTTGTTCCCAATTTTTTAAATGAATAGAGAAACTATTTCTTAAGCAGATAATTAACCACAGTGCCTAGCACACTTAGTCACTCAGTAAAAGGTATTGAATTGATTAAAGTTATTTTCATCTAGTAAAATCCTAGCACAAATAGGTTTATTAAGTTTAATTAGATGCTTAGGGAGAATCTGAAAGAATGAACTCCAACGTGAATACATCTTGGTTGTGGAAGGGAGCATTTTAACCCTAGGCTGGGAGAGAGCCCACGGGGACTGGAGCGGCTGACTGACAGCATGAGGGGTGGGAGGGGGAGTGCTGAAGAACCTGTGTTGAATTGAGAGTATACCTCAGCTTGAGGATAGAAGCATTGAACTCTCCGCATTGGTTACATTCTCCCATTCTCCTGAAGAAGTTAGCTGTTTTGTTATGTGTTCTGTTTTCTCTTTTAATTGCTCGCAGTTGTTCTTCTGAGAGTAGATGTGCTCTTTGAATGTAATTGAATGTCTGCTTTAGAACAATGTGACAAGGAAATATTATCTTCTTAGATTCCAGTGTGTGTTAAGAAGGACATAGTCATTTCTGGAAATTTCCAAATCAGATCTACGTGAACTCTTCCAGGAAATGTGATTAGGCCAGCTCAACAGGACTCTCTCCCAAGCAGGGCCAAGCCCATGGGAGCTACAAGCACCATTTTCACCCTAAAGGGATGAGAACAAAGCCTATCAAACTGAACTAGCAATATTTAATTGTCTGGTGTTTTGATGATACTCACATGGGCTCTACCTCCAGAATACCTGTTTCCATACCATGTAGAACTAAACCTGCCTGTTTTGATTCGTGGCCAAACCTGTTCTATGTTCAGACTGTGTGAACACTGTCGTAATACTCAATAAGCAATTAGTGGTGCAAACACTGGTCATGGTAATACTAGTGTTCAGTTAATTCGTTTGATTTAATTAAGCATTTAATTTCCTTCTGTTTTTTTTATAAAAGGAAAACAAGAGGGAGGAAAAATAATCTCAGGTTATTAATTACTTTAAGCTTTTCAGTTACTACCTCTTGGGCTATAACAAACAATGAATCTTTTAAAAGCAAAACACAAATTAAAGCAAAATAAAAATTACATTTAAATTTTCAAAGGGCAATGAAATTAGAATTCCTTTTAAAAGTATATTATTTTCACCATATTCCTTAGAATAAATATTATAAAGTAATATAAAATTATATAGAATGTGATATTGTAGGCCGATATAAAGTCCTGAGGACTATTCCCCAAAATGTTAACAGTTCATTCTTCATCAGTTGACATTCATCAGTCTTTCCCGACAGTGTCCGGCCTCTTCTCCTGATCTGCACCTTACCAGTGATGACCATTTGCAATGAGAATCGGAAACATATTGCAATGAGGCAGATGATATTGTAAAGCTCAAGAAACGTTAACAAAGTCACAAAAGGGAGAGTATACCTGAAAGGATAATTTCTAAAATTAATTAGAATATCAGAAAGTTCTCAGCAAAAAGCAAATTAGAGTTGAAATCTCTTTCCTTTCTTCTTAAAGTTGCATTGTGTGGTCTTTTTGTGGGGACCCATAGATTTTCCATAAAAGTACGAGTCTGATTTTTCTATATAATATTCTTGTCCCGTTTCCCCCTAAAATGATGTAACTATTACAGAGAAAAATTGCTTTCCAAGGCAGTTTTCTTGCTTTTTTTTCTTCTATATTTTTGAAAAAGTCTTCCTTTAAAGGCCTTTTAAATTTTTTCCCACTTTTGAATTGGCAGATGGCATAGTTAATTTTTTCAAATATAAAAAAATACATTAAAAATAACTTAAGAACTGAACAGAAAATTGAAGCCCATGTACTGGGGTATAAAAATATAAAATATCCTAGACCAGTAGCTTATAGATAAGCTGTGCAACATTTTGTAGTGATGCATATACTGATTTGCTGGGATGTTCAAATAAATTCTCTGTAAAATTTAGTAAGTGGCTACATATGTGGCCTGTATGAACACAAATTACCATTTTCTTCTAGCTTTCACATAAAAGTTGTATACATATACATATATAATTATTTATATATAGTGAGACTAATGGAGATAGTAGTATGAATCATATGTTGTATCTAAATTAGATAATCTTTGCATGAGTTAGTCTTGATTTACCTTTAAACTACACTCTTGTCTGTAATACTACCAGGATGTGTTATATTTTCTGCAGATAATGTTTTCTTAGGGTGATTTTTCATGCTGATTTCTCTGACTCTAGATAACTCTCAGGTAAGACATCACTAGGTTTGTAGGGGATGCTCTTCTAGTTGTCAAATGCTGAAGGAGAGGCCTGAGGGCAAATTCCCCACCAAGGGGAAGCACACGTGGTGGAGCCTTCTCCTGGTATCATGTTGTCAGCCGGGCTCTGACCCTCGATTTCCTCACTTTTAAAACAGGGTTAACAATGTCACCCACATTCCAGCTGTAGCACATGGATTTTTAAAAAAATTTCCTCAAACACATTAAGCTCCCTCTCACTTTTTAAAAAAAATTTTATTGAGGTATAATTGATTTACAATGTTGTGTTAGTTTCAGGTGTACAGCAAAGTGAATTTGTTATACATACACATATATCCACTCTTTTTTTTTTTCGATTCTTTTCCCATATAGACCATCACAGAGTATTGAGTAGAGTTCCCTGTACTGTACAGCAGGTTCTTATTAGTTATTTACTTTATATACAGTAATGTGTATATATACAGTACTGTGTATATGTCAATCCCAATCTCCCAATTTGTCCCTCCCCCGCCAGGCCCTGGTAACCATAAGTTTGTTTTCTACATCTGTAACTCTGCTTCTATTTTGTAAATAAGTTCATTTGTACCTTTTTTTAAGATTCCACATATAAGTGATATCATATGATATTCGTCTTTCTGTGTCTGACTTACTTCACTCAGTGTGACAATCTCTAGGTCCATCCTTGTTGCTGCAAATGGCATTATTTTGTTCGTTTTTATGGCTGAGTAATATTCCATTGTATATATGTGCCACATCTTCTTTATCCATTCCTCTGCTGATGGACACTTACGTTGCTTCCATGTCCTAGCTATTGTAAATAGTGCTGCAGTGAACATTGGGATACATGTATCTTTTTGAATTATGGTTTTATCTGGGTATATGCTCAGGAGTGGGATTGCTGGGTCATATGGTAGTACTATTTTTAGTTTTTAAAGGAACCTCCATACTGTTCTCCATAGTGGCTGTACCAATTTACATTCCCACCAACAGTGTAGGAGGGTTCCCTTTTCTCCACACCCTCTCAAGCATTTATTGTTTGTAGAGTTTTTGATGATGGCCATTCTGACCGGTGTGAGGTGATACCTCATTGTAGTTTTGATTTGCATTTCTATAGTAATTAGTGATGTTGAGCATCTTTTCATGTGCTTTTTGGCCATCTGTATGTCTTCTTTGGAGAAATGTCTATTTAGATCCTCAACCCATTTTTCGATTGGGTTATTTGTTTATTTGTTTTCATATTGAGCTACATGAGCTGTTTGTATATTTTGGAGATTAATCCCTTGTCAGTTGCTTCATTTACAAATATTTTCCCCCATTCTGTGGGTTGTCTTTTTGTTTTGTTTATGGTTTTCTTTCCTGTGCAAAACTTTTAAGTTTAATTAGATCCCATTTGTTCATTTTTGTTTTTATTTTCATTATTCTAGGAGGTGGACCAAAAAAGATCTTGCTGCGATTTATGTCAGCGTATTCTGCCTCTGTTTTCCTCTAAGAGTTTTACAGTGTCTAGCCTTACGTTTAGGTCTTTAATCCGTTTTAAGTTTATTTTTGTGTATGGTGTTAGGAAATATTCTAATTTCATTCTTTTACATGTAGCTGTCCAGTTTTTCCCAGCACCACTTATTGAAGAGACTATGTTTTCTCCATTGTATATTCTTGCCTCCTTTGTCACAAATTAGGTGACCATCGGTGCATGGGTTTATCTCTGGACTTTTTAGCCTGTTCCATTGATCTGTATTTCTGTTTTTTTGCCAGTACCATACTGTTTTGATTACTGTAGCTTTGTAGTATAGTCTGAAGTCAGAAAGCCTGATTCCTCCATCTCTTTTTTTTTCTCAAGATTTCTTTAGCTATTCATGGTCTTTTCTGTTTACATACAAATTGTAAAATATTTTGCTCTAATTCTGTGAAAAAATGCTATTGGTAATTTGATAGGGATTGCACTGAATCTATAGATTGCTTTGGGTAGTATAGTCATTTGCACAATATTGATTCTTCCAATCCAAGAATCACTCCATCTGTTTGTGTCATCTTTTATTTCTTTCATCAGTATCTTCTAGTTTTCTGAGTACAGGTCTTTTGCCTCCTTAGATAGGTTTATTTCTAGGTATTTTATTCTTTTCGATGGGATTGTTTCCTTGATTTCTCTTTCTGATCTTTCGTTGTTAGTGTAAAGGAATGCAAGAGATTTCTGTGTATTAATTTTGTATCCTGCATCTTTACCAAATTCATTGATGAGCTCCCTCTCAGTTTTTGTCTTTGCTCATATGCTCCCTTAGTTTGGAATGTTCTCTCCAATCTTAATTAATACCTACCCAGACTTCAAGTCTCAGCTCAAAAGTCACCTCCTCAGGAAAACCTCTCTTGATACCCCAGACAGATGGGATTTTTGTCATTATACATGCCCAGGGTATCCAGTCCTTTCCCTTTTTAGAACTTAGTTTGTCAGTATTGAATTATATGGTGTTTAATTAATAGCCATCTTCCATACAAGACCGTACTAGTGCCTAGCACTAGTCAGTAAATTGAGCTAGTTGTGTAAATAAATCTATAGTATGGACCCTGATTTTAATTTAAGAAAAGTTAGAAACTTCAGGAAATGGAAGGCAAATTCTCTGAAAAAGTTATAGAAATACTATACTGGAATAATAACAACTGGAGAATAAGAATGTGGTTGATTAATGTTGGGCATTCCTTCCATCAAGAAGTGGTGTCTAATTCCTCTCTGAATCTGGACAGGTCTGTGACTGCTTTGTCCAATACAGGATGGCAGACATGATGCTATACCAGTTCT